>NC_089271.1:104058903-104384741 GCF_963930625.1 Muntiacus reevesi
AGTCTTTAGGGTTTTCTATGTAGAGGATCATGTCATCTGCAAACAGCGAGAGTTTCACTTCTTCTTTTCCTATCTGGATTCCTTTTATGTCTTTTTCTGCTCTGATTGCTGTGGCCAAAACTTCCAACACTATGTTGAATAGTAGTGGTGAGAGTGGGCATCCTTGTCTTGTTCCTGATTTCAGAGGAAATGCTTTCGATTTTTCACCATTGAGGGTGATGCTTGCTGTGGGTTTGTCATATATAGCTTTTATTATGTTGAGGTATGTTCCTTCTATTCCTGCTTTCTGGAGAGTTTTAATCATAAATGAGTGTTGAATTTTGTCAAAGGCTTTCTCTGCATCTATTGAGATAATCATATGGTTTTTATCTTTCAATTTGTTAATGTGGTGTATTACGTTGATTGATTTGCGGATATTAAAGAATCCTTGCATTCCTGGGATAAAGCCCACTTGGTCATGGTGTATGATTTTTTTAATATGTTGTTGGATTCTGTTTGCTAGAATTTTGTTAAGGATTTTTGCATCTATGTTCATCAGTGATATTGGCCTGTAGTGGGCCCCAGGGTTAGCAGAAGGAAAGAAATCTTAAAAATTAGGGCAGAAATAAATGCAAAAGAAACTAAAGAGACCATAGCAAAAATCAACAAAGCTAAAAGCTGGTTTTTTGAAAAAATAAACAAAATTGACAAACCATTAGCAAGACTCATTAAGAAACAAAGAGAGAAGAACCAAATTAACAAAATAAGAAATGAAAAGGGTGAGATCACAACAGACAACACTGAAATCCAAAGGATCATAAGAGACTACTACCAGCAGCTCTATGCCAATAAAATGGACAACTTGGATGAAATGGACAAATTCTTAGAAAAGTATAACTTTCCAAAACTGAACCAGGAAGAAATAGAAGATCTTAACAGAGCCATCACAAGCAAGTAAATCGAAACTGTAATCAGAAATCTTCCAGCAAACAAAAGCCCAGGACCAGATGGCTTCACAGCTGAATTCTACCAAAAATTTAGAGAAGAGCTAACACCTATCTTACTCAAACTCTTCCAGAAAATTGCAGAAGAAGGTAAACTTCCAAACTCATTCTATGAGGCCACCATCACCCTAATTCAAGGTCTTTTCAAATGAGTCAGTTCTTTGCATCAGGTGACCAAAATATTGGAGTTTAAGCTTCAGCATCAGTCCTTCCAATAAATATTCAGGACTCATTTCCTCTAAGATGAACTGGTTGGATCTCCTTTCAGTCCAAGGGACTCTCAAGAGTCTTCTCCAACACCACAGATCAAAAGCAGCAGTTCTTCATCACTCAGTTTTCTTAATACTCCAACTCTCACATCCATACATGACTACTGGAAAAACCATAGCTTTGACTAGACAGACCTATGTCAGCAAAGTAATGTCTCTGCTTTATAGTATGTTGTCTAGGTTGGTCATAGCTTTTTTTCCAAGGAGCAAGCATCTTTTCATTTCATGGCTGCAGTCACCATCTGCAGTGATTTTGGAGCCCAAAAAAATAAGTCTCTCACTGTTACCATTGTTTCCCCATCTATTTGCCATGAGTAATGGGACCTGATGCCATGATCTTAGTTTTCTGGATGTTGAGTTTTAAGCCATCTTTTTCACTCTCCTCTTTCACTTTCATCAAGAGGCTCTTTAGTTCTGCTTTGCTTTCTGCCATAAGGATGATGTCATCTCCATATCTGAGGTTATTGATATTTCTCCAGACAATCTTGATTCCAGCTTCTGCTTCATCCAGCCTGGCATTTTGCACGATGTACTCTGCATATAAATTAAATAAGCAGGGTGACAATATACAGCCTTGAAGTATGTCTTTCCCAGTTTGGAACCAGTCTGTTGTTTCATGTCCAGTTCTAACTGTTGCTTTCTGACCTACATACTGATTTCTAAGGAGGCAGGTCAGGTGGTCTAGTACTCTCATCTCTTTGAGACTTTTCCACAGTTTGTTGTGATCCACACAGTCAAAGGCTTTAGCATAGTCAATAAAGCAGAAGTAGGTGTTTTTCTGGAACTCTCTTGCTTTTTCAATGATCCAATGGATGTTGATCTATGGTTCTTCTGCCTTTTCTATATCCAACTTGAACATCTGGAATTCACGTACTATTGAAGCCTGGCTTGGAGAATTTTGACCATTACTTTACTAGTGTGTAAGATGAGTGCAATTGTGTGGTAGTTTGAGAATTGTTTGGCATTGCCTTTCTTTGGGATTGAAATGAATGCTGACCTTTTCCAGTCCTGTGGCTGCTGCTGAGTTTTCTAAATTTGCCTTCATATTGAGTGCCTCACTTTCACAGCATCATCTTTTAGGATTTGAAATAGCTCAACTGGAATTCCATCACATCCACTAGCTTTGTTTGTAGTGGTGCTTCCTAAGGTCCACTTGACTTCATATTCCAGAATGTCTGGCTCTAGGTTAGTGATCACACCAGCATGATTATCTGGGTCATGAAGATCTTTTTTGTATAGTTCTTCTGTATATTCTTGCCACCTCTTCTTAATATCTTCTGCTTCTGTTAGGTCCATACTATTTCTGTCCTTTATATTTATCTCAGTTATCACAAAACCCTATGGGTGGGTAATATTATTCTAATTTTTGTTGCTGCTGTTGTTCAGTCATTCAGTTGTGTCCAACTCTTACCTACACTGTGGACTGCAACCTGCCAGGCTCCTCTGTCCATGAGATTCTCCCAGCAGAAATACTGAAGTGGGTTGCCATTTCCTTCTCCATCTCTCATTTTACATGTGGGAAAATCAGGGCTTAGAGTGGGTTAAGGAATTTTCCTAAGGTGCCCCAGCTAGGACTTGGAGAGCCTGGGATGCAAGCAGAGGTCTGTGACTCCAGCACTGGGGGTCCCAGTAGGTCCACCAGTGATTCTGCGTATACAGTGGCTCAGAGTTTGGGATGGCATACAAATTGGGAAATGACTTCATGTTGGCAAAAACCAGGGTGGGGTTGTCTGATGAGGATGCTGCTGAAGATGGGTGGAGGCCAGGTTTCAATGGGCCTGGGAGGCTAACTTGAATTCAAGGCTAACTTGAGTCCTGAGAGTTGCAGAGAGCTCACCTTGAAACTCCCTTTGCCCATAAAGACTGCAGCCTTCACTCTTCCCTCCCTTCCTCTCCACTTACTTATTGGTGCTTACTGTGTGTGTGTGTTAGTCACTCAGTCATGTCAGACTCTTTGTGACCCCATGGACTGTATGTAGCCCTCCAGGCTCCTCTGTCTATGGAAGTTTCTGGGAAAGAATACTACAGTGGGTAGCCATTCCCTTCTCCAGGGGGGTCTTCCCAACCCAGGGATTGAACCCTGTTTCCTGCATTGTGGGCAGATTCTTTCCCTTCTGAGCCAGCAGGAGAGCCCGCAGTTGTAACTGTGGCTAAGTTAAATACTCTCAGTGCTTTACTGGATACTGTCTTGTATAGTTTTCTCACTGTTCTATGTGTGAGTTTGGTCTTTTCATGCAAAAATCTCAACTTCTTTAAGACAGAGATTGATGTTGCCGTGGATTTCTTAATAACTCCCACTTGGTGCTGAGCACACAAGAAATGTTCAGAAAGACATTTCTTGGTGGAAGGAGGGTTGTCAGTGAATGGGTTTTGGATTGCATTCTATTGATTAATATCTCAATGTTTTATAAATTTGACTTGAGTTTGAACCTGCTTTAGTTCTGCTTTTTGACACTCAGCTGCTTGGTGTTGTCCTCCCCGCCCAGACCCCTCTCCCCCAACCCCCTGCAAACGTCCCTTTGGTTCTTTGTGCCTGGGGCTTCTGTTTTAGATGCTTAGCCTCACTTCATTATTAAAATTCCTACCTCCTTTTCTGCTCCACCTGAGTAGCAGGTTCATTTTCTTCCAGACATTCAAGGTCAGGTGAGTCCAGATAGGCAGACAGTTGATTTATTAATGCCTCATTGACCAGGCCCATTGGTGGGTTATTTGATTTTAATCTCAACTAATTAATCTTCACTGATTTTGGTAAATCCAGTCAGATGTAAATAGAACTAGAATTCTGAAACTGTGATATGCAGATTGGAAATCACCAGCCACTAGTGACTATTTAAATTAATTAAAATTAGATAAAATTTAAATTTCTGTTCCTCAGTCTTGCTAGTCATATTTCAAGTGCTCAGTAGCCACAGGTGGCCAGTGGCTACACTATTAGCATGAATTTAGAATACTTGCATCCTTCCAGAAACTGCAAGACAGTTGATTGTAGGCAGGAATATTAGATTAATTAACAAATCCTGGGCCAGCACTGAGCACTATAAAACAAAGCTTTGATAACTGATTCTTCCTCTGGTTGATTTATAATTTACTATAGTATTAGTAGAATTCCTAGGTCTAAAATGACTTCAGAGCACTTAAATAGCCCTTTGTTTAAGTGTCTATGTCTTCCAACAAATGTGTGAGCTGTGAGTTCTTCCAAAACAGGGGACGTGTGTTAGCTTTCTGTCTCCCAGGCTTGAATTTGTGTCTGGTGCAGAAAGGACCAAAAAAAGATATTGGAATAATGAATAAATAAATGCTTGGAAACATCATTTCCTTTTTCTCTATTGCCATTTAAAACTATTAGGTTCACAAATTATATTCCAAGATATACCTTTTTTTTAACCTATTTTTTTAATGCTTTATATTCTGAGAACATGAAAGAAAGAAAAAGTTCAAAAATGAAATGCAAATTCATTTGAATGAAAATATGAGAAATCTCTGTTGGGGATACACAGAAGGAAAGGCTCCTCAGGGGGCCCACCTGGGGTCAGTGGAGCTGACATGGCACATCCTGACTTTGGAAGCCACAGGTGACCTGTCCCTGGGTCAAGGAAGGCAGCACAGCCTGCAGAAAGTCAGCTTCCTAGCCTTTTCCTCTCCTGGAGGGACTGCTACCAGGGCTCTGAGATGCTCATCTAGTCTCTGCAGATCTGTGGAGTGAGGTCATCTAGGAAGTTGAATCCCTTTGATACAATTATGTCTGCATCCTTGGCTCTTGTTCCTGTGGAGAATGACCAGTGGCCCCCATGCTTCTTATGTGTTTGGAACAGCTGTTGTGAGGTGGGGTGCCAGGTGTGGGTGTGTGTCCTTCTGCAGCTGTCAGGATGGGGGCCAGTGGATGCAGGTGGGCTCCCCGAGGAAAGCAGGCTCAAGCCTCAACAGAGGAGATGAGAGGGGAGAGGATAACTTGATGGGTGGTGGGGGATCTGTCTCTTTGTCTGTCTCTTTCTCTCTTTCACACACACACACACACACACACACACACACACACACACATATGTGCATGTAGACACACATTCACCATGACAAAGCCCAGAAGTGTTTCTTTTTCAATTCATCTCAATTGGCAGCCAGTTAGACCAGTTCTAAGGGCTCATTCTTCCTGAAGGGATAGGGGTGGGTGACTTGTGAATGAGACTTCTCTACAGCCCTGAGCCCATCTTTTGCTGTACTCCTCCCTCTTGTATCTGGACACCTTTTCTACTCAATAGGAATCCTCCTGTGTAACAGGCCCCAGATCCCCACAACTTGTGCCCCCTTTCCTATATAAGTTTCCCCTCCCCCAAAATGGCTCGGCCTTACCTGTCCTTGACTTATCCTCACCAGGAATAACTCATTTAGGTCTTTCTCTATTCTGAGGTTCCCTTCCCTTCTGCCTCTCCTGTTTTTCTGTCTTTCGTCCTCCTGTTGATCACTGAAATGTGCTCTGAGACATCCAGCAGCGTTTGTTGGCAGAAACAGCAGGTCTGATGGTTTAAGCACTTTTCTGTCTGAGCTCATGAAGCAACACGAAGTCCTTAGCACTCAGGGAGTGATGAGAGCATTTCTCTAGAAAGAGACAAAGCTCTCATTGTGTGTGTATGTGTGTATGTAAATTTTTTTCATATCGTATGTAATCCATAGCAGAATAATGAGCTAGAATAGTGAATTATCTGTTGGGAACCATGAAGGGACAGTTTCTTGTTTCCCATTAGTGGAGTGGGGGAAGGGGGAAAAGAATTGTGGGTATTTGGACTTTGGAATTGCCTGGCATCTGTCCTCCCTTCCTCTTGAGAATGTTGTCCCAGACTTTACTCAGATGCTGTGGTAGCCACGGCTGGGGAAGGAAACACATAACAGTATTCCAGGGTTTAATGAAGGGGCTGGTTACACAGATGGGGTGGGCAGGGGACAGTGGAGCACTAGGAGGCAGGTAACAATGGCAGCTGTTACCACTCCTGGGCCTGGGGGTGAGGGAGGGAACAGCTAGAGCTGGAAGTGTGGGGGGCGCCCTCCAGGGGATGTACCTCCAGAGAGTCACAGCCTCTGTTAGAACCATAGCACAGCAGGAAGCGAGCTGGGGGGACAGTCACCCCTGCACTGTTCTCCTCCCACCTTCAGATCTTTCACTGCTATTCCTGGGGTCAGATCCAACTAGAAGCCAGGGAGCAGGACAGCTGGGGTGGTGTATTGTGAAGAGCAGAGCAGAGGTGGATGTGGGGTGAGGGTGAAGCAGGACCCAGGCATCATGCCTCTTCCAGCAGCCTCTGTGCTCTGGGAGAGGAGCCTTCACCCCCAGACACATCTCCTCAGGCTCTGTCAGCTAATCCCCAACCAGAAGAGCCACCCCTGGTCACAGTGCCTAGTTCAGAGCACATCACCCAATTTAGGCCAATGAGCCAAATTTTTTTTATTTAGAGATTTTTAGAAAAGAAGATGCTTTCATTTCTAACAGAGTTACTGGGAGAGATTTTTTCCCTTCCTGCTAGACATAAACAAGGGAGCACACAGCCCCTATATCTACTTCCAGCCAGTTTGCAAACATGCAAGGAGTCAGCTCTAAGGATGAAGCAGGTACCACAGGAGACAAGAGGAGAAGAAACTGTGACTCTGGTGCCATCATTTGGCCACCGAAACTCACCCTATAACTAGTTTTTAATCACTGAGCCAATACCATCTTTTTATTGTTTATGTCAACTTGGAGTTTCTGTTACTTGCAACCAAAAGTATTTTACCAAAGCCACTAGTGTTGGGTCTGGAACCAGAGAATATTCTTCTCTTCAGTGCATTGCAGAAGGGGAAGCACTGCAGAGCCAGGCAAGCTGTAGTTTGATAGGAAAAACTATAGCATGAATGATAGGGAGGCTAAGAACAGGACCAAGTACAGAACACCTAGGGCAAGCTAGAATCATGGATTCAAGGGTTCATGTTCGGTACAGACAAGACTGAGTAAAGTATAGTTCAGGAGAAATGGGGAATGCCCATTCATGGTGGTGAGTGTGTCTGTCTGACTGGCTTAAAAGGTCTGGGGCAGTTTGGACAGACAGTTTTGAATGAGGTCATCACCTTTAAGCAGGAAGACATGGCTGTCTCCAGGTTTCTTGAGAATACTTGGCCAGTTGAGTTTTCATCATGATCCCTCATACTCTTCAGGGAGTAAGCCTTTGGACCCAGCCCATGATTTCCATCAACCAGCCAGGGACAGAGAAAGGACAAGGAGGGCTTCCCTGGCTGGCCTTTGCTTGGCTGCCACAAGCAGCAATACAAAATATTCTTCTACCATGTCTTCCTTTGTTCAGGATATTAATAATTCCTCTCCTTTATTCTAAGATGAAAGATGCACTCTCCTGGGAGTTCTGGTGGTGAATAGGAGGTTGATGGTAATAGAGTTATATTTATGGAGTACTTAATGTGTCTTCATATATATCTGGCTCTCATCCAAGCACTTTATTTATTTATTTGGGTGTTAAAGTTAAGAGATGATAGGATTTAATTGGATATAATTGATATTATTAGTATATTAAAGTTGTATGGCACTGGTGCACACGAATCATCTCTTCAAACATATCCAGAGGGTTCGTTCACACTTTATTCAGATTTATGAATTTTAGAGTCACCCTTTCTTTATAAATAATGGAGCCTTTATATATTCATTACTAGTCAGGTTCAATCCCTGGGTTGGGAAGATCCCCTGGAGAAGGGAAATGCTACCCACTCCAGTATTCTGGCCTGGAGAATTCCATGAACTGTATGGTCCATGTGGTCGCAAAGAGTCGGACATGACTGAGCGGCTTTCATTTTCACTTTTCTTTCTTTCACTAGTCCTAAATTTTTTTCTCCCCCCCCCCATGCTTTTAATCCAAGCACTTTATATGCATTAACTCATTTAATCTTCACCACATCCTTTGAGATAGTTGTTATTATTTCTCCCAAAAGGAAGATCAGGGAAATGAGACATCACATGAGTTGAATTTTAAGTGTTAGGAAGGGTTTTAGTCATTTGGTTCACCCTCTATAAAAATTTGAAACGTTGTCTACATGTAAGATAATTTAAATATATATATGTATATGGTGTAAAGAATAATATAGCAAATGCACATATGGCCACAACCAGTTTGAGAAGTTGTACCTAAAGGTGCTGTGAATCACTTCCCTAATCCAGAACCTCACACCCTCTGTCCTTGCGGTAGACCCTTGGATGCATTTTTCTTTTATCATTCGTGTGGTTTTATTGCCTATAGACCTGTCCACCCTGTGTCAGGCCTTTTAAGTTCATCAGACACACTTAAAATCTTAATACAGTGTTTACATTTATAAGATTTTGAACTTCATGTAAGTGCTATTATTCTGTATGTAGTATTCTAAAATATGCAATGTGATGTGAAATTTATCCATGTTGATACAGGTAACTGTTGACTCATTTTCACTGATATATGATATCTCTTTTTATGAATATACCATACTTTGGTTTTGCTGCTGTGACTGGACATTTGGGTAGGGGGTTCTTACCATTCAAACTTTGCTACTGTGTCTACTCCCATACTGTCTCTTGGTGCCCACAAACAAGAGTTTCTCCAGGGTACAAATCTAGGAGTAGGTGGCTCATCTGTAGGGCATGTACAGCCTTGAATGTCCTAGTTGATGACTAGTAAGTAGTTGTGTCCGTTTGTACTCCCACAAGCAGTGTAGAAGGGTTTTCATTATACCACAGTCTTGCTTACTCTTGGTATTGGCAGATTAAAACATTTTTTTCCTCTGAGTATGCCAGAAATAAATTGCATTTATTTGTTTCAAATCCGTATTCAAATAAGACTCATAGATTACAATTGTATGATATAACTCGGAAGTCTTTCTTGCTAAATAGATTTCCACTCTGTCTCTCATCTTGTTCTTTACAGTGTCTTTGTTGAAGAAATCAGGTCATTTATTCTGTATTGTTTGCACAGGCTGGTTTTTGCTGATTGCATTCCAACATGTCAATCAGCATGATTCACAGAACCCTCTATTTCCTGTAAATTGGTGGTAAGGTCTAGAGAGCTGTTCACATTTAGCTTCAATTTTTTTGACAAGAATGCATCAGGCAGTATATTGCACTTCCATCCATCAGAGAGGATATATTAATAATATCTAGTTACCTGTTATTTTAAATTATATTAACAACAGCCATCAATGATTATTACCTAGATTCATTATTCAATTATGGTGTTAAAGTATTAAAATTCTATTGCTCCCACTTCATTTATTAGTTAGGATACTTCTATAAAGAAAGCCTTCTCCTCATCAACTATTTGGCATCCCAAGATACAGTTTTTGTTTGTTTGTTTGTTTTCCATTTATTTTTATTAGTTGGAAGCTAATTACTTTACAATATTGTAGTGGTTTTTGCCGTACATTGACATGAATCAGCCATGGATTTACATGTGTTCCCCATCCCGATCCCCCCTCCCGCCTCCCTCTCCATCCCATCCCTCTGGGTCTTCCCAGTGCACCAGCCCTGAGCACTTGTCTCATGCATCCAACCTGGGCTGGTGATACAGTTTTGTAAGTAGATTTAGTTCACTTGATTTGGTCCTTTTATTTACTAGTTTTCGAATGGACACATTGATACCCTGTGTCCTCTAGTTATGACTGGTGAATTTTGAAATTAATTATCACATTTAAAACGTATTTGATATTTCAATCCATTGCAGCTATTAAATCTATTGATGCACAGTTTTTCCACCTTTGGCCATTGGGAGCCTATTTAAGTTGGTTTGTACATCCTTTTGACCCATCTGTAACATTTTCCAAAAGCTTCTTAATTTTCTGGTGTGACAAGAAGTGCTAGATTCTTTTTTGTACATTTTATGTCACAGACTTGGAATTAGCCATTTCTCCAGAATTCTGGGAAATGACATTAATATTTAAAGTAACCATCTGGATGCTAGGGCCTGTTATTTGCTTATTATTAACCAGACCACAAGTCTAGAAGTCATGTTTGAACCTGTCTTTCTCTCACAACCCACTTCCAATCAATCTGGAAGTCCTTTCCCTTCCAAATTCTGGCCGTTTTTGCCATCTTCATTACATGAAATGTTCTATTCTGCTCAGGATGCTACAACAAAATTCCACAGACTGAGTGGCTTGTGAACAACAGAGGTTTGTTATAACAGTTTTGGAGGCTGAAGACCAAGATCAAGGCACCAGCCTGATTGTTTTCTGGTGAACCAGCCCTCTGCCTATGTCCTCATTTGGTAGAAGGGGCTGGGGGAGCTCTGTGGGGTCTCTTTGATAAGAACACTAATTCCATTCCTGAAGACTCCGCCCTCATGACCTAAATATCTCCCAAAGGTTAGATTTCAGGGTCAGGATTTCAACATGTAAATTTTGGAGGAGCACATTCAAACAATGGCTCCAAGTTGTCTAGGTCATCACCATCTCTTGCTTGACCTGTTGTGTTAATTGATGCTCCAGCTTCTAGACGTGCTTTTCTGTGGTATGTTCTCCACACAGCACTCTGGTGAGCCTTCTATATGTTAACTCACCCTTCAGTGTCTTTCCAGCTGTTTTGAATAATTTTCATGTCACCTGTTTGCCCTCAAGCTTCTCTGTCACCTGGTCCCCCGTTGTCCCTTCTCCCCCCTGCTCCCATCTTCTGCAATCTTCTTTTTCTTACTCTACCCCAGATCCCCAGCTCTGTCTTCCTCAGGCCTGGCTTAGGGTCTTTTACATTTTTGGTTCCTTCTACTTAGAAAGCACTTTGCTTTAATGTCTGCATGGATCACTCCCTCACTCCTTTCAGGTCTTACTTAGGTGTTACATTTCTCAGGGTACTTTCTTCACCCAACTAGATAAAATTTCTCCCCTGTTTAGTTACTCATTAGCCTCCTTTCCCTTATTTCTTTTTCTTCTGTCATTTGTCATTGTCTGATCTGCATCTTTGTTTATTGTTTTTCTCCCACTATTGGACTTATTCTCCTTAAAGGCAGGGTTTATCTGTTTTGTTCATTGCTATGCCTCCAGTTTCCAGCTCACAGCCTGGCACATAGCGTTCAAGAAATATTTAATGAGTGAATGAGTGAGTACAGGTTGGCTTTAAGTGACAAGTTCTCAGGGGAAATCACTTCCCCTTTGACCCATAGCCATAGCTCTGCCTTCATGCAGCAGCTTTATTCTTGTTTTTATTGTTGTCTTTCACCCTTTTCCTAAAAGTGTTGGTAGCCCTTTGGAGATCTAACTTAATTCATGAAAATGGGATGGTGGAAGGGAGCACCTGCCTTTTGACTTGATATTTTTCAAGGGCCCAAGGCCACATTCATCTTTATGATGGATGAATATCAGAAAACAACCCCAGACAACTTTGACTTCACCACTCTAAAAATTCTGAGTTCCTTCTCTCACTTCATTTGGGGGAGGGATCCTCAGAGGATTTCCCTTACTTTCTTAAGAGCTTAGTTATGCATTTCTACCAATGATTTCTTTATTTTATTTTTCATTTCAGATGACCCGGCTTATAGTAGTACTGAATCTGGAACTGATCAAACCTGCTGTTTTTCATGCCCTGCACAGCAACCCAGGAGAGTGACTTGCCCAAGGTCCTACTGTAAATGGAATCGCTGGGAGCAGACCCCGGATCCCTCACCTCACCATGGTGAGTGCTTTACATCCACTTTGGACTGGGGCTGTGCCCTATTTTCTTAAGAGGGTCTAATAGAACAGATACTTCTAGCTTAATGTCTATAGTCAGAGAAGGTAGAAAGAACAAAAACGATCATCACAACACGAGGGTCTCCAGTTCTAAAGAAACTGTTGTCAGCAGTTTGTTGAGGGATGTAATAGTCACTTGTAAATGTGTAATGGGAAGTAGGTGTGGGACTTGTGGCTGATGTCAGCAGGGTAGCTTTTGTCAGAAGCTGCTCTTTTTGCTTTCCCTTTAGAAGTCAGATCTGAAAGACCCATTTTCCTCAGAATTTCTGTTCCGAGGTAAGGCTGGAGACCGTCTCCTTTCAGTGCCTGCAGTTCATTTAGGCTGCACCCAGGGTGGTTTCCAGTCAGCATGCAAACATTTGTACTTTGATAATTATCGTAGATTTTTTAAAAAAATGTTAATTGGCTCTGGTGAGATAGTGTTGCTGAAAACAGGCTGTACTTTAAGCAAAATGGTTGCAAGTTTGGAGTGCTCAGAGTACTTTTCAAATCAGTTGATAACTGAGATCTTCAGTCAGTCAATTTTGCTTCACATGATGCCAACTGACATTTAAAAGAAAAATCTTTATTTGTCTCATTGAACTGACTGACTTGGGGTCTGAATTGACTTAATTGCATCGTTGCTTTTGATATTTAGTAGATAGAGATTGCTCTGCTGGGTCATTAATGAATGCAACAAATAGGTCATGATAATAGTGGACAGCCCCAGTGGGTAAATGACTTGCTAAAATAACTTATGGCTGCCAACCTATCAGTAAGTTGGTTTAAAAGCCATGTGGGGCTGGTGCACTAGGATGACCCAGAGGGATGGGATGGGGAGGGAGGTGGAAGGGGGGTTCAGGATGGGGAACACATGTAAATCCATGGCTGATTCTTGTCAATGTATGGCAAAAACCACTACAATATTGTAAAGTAATTAGCCTCCAATTAATAAAAAAAAATTTTTTTAATTGGGGAAAAAAAGCCATGTGAATAATACACAGTGCAGTATTCTGTCCATTGAATTCAATTTTAATGTATCACATCAAATCATTGGGTCAGTCAATCCAATACCAATTTTTGATAGATAAGGTTATGATGACTTTCAAAATATAGGCAGTGAGGTATCTTGGGATATCTACCTTTGAAGATTCCCTGTAAGAACAGCAGTAAGTTATGTTTTCTAACCATGAATGTATTATTACAAAGCATATTTGGAAATTTCACTCACCTAGAGGTGGTGACAGTTAACACTTTAGTATATTTCCTTCCAGCCTTCTTTTCACTCATTTTTTAATAACTGAAATGATACTGTATCCTGGTGTGATTTTTTTTTCACTTAATTTGTATACTGAAGGGTTTTCTCTCCCTGAACATGATGACTCTAATATTTCCCATGATATTATCAGTTTTCCATAAATATTTTAATGGTACATAGCATTTCATTGTATGAATGCAGAGTAGCTTTTGTTTTTAATTAATTTATTTATTTTTGGTTGCATGGGGTCTTTGTGACTACCAAGGATCTTTGTTGTTGCCTGGGCTTTTCTCTAGTTGTGACAAGCGGGGATTACTCTCCAACTGTGGTGCAAGGCCTTCTCATAGCAGTGGCTTCTCTTGATGCAGACAAAGGCTCCAGGGAGCACAGGCTTCAGTAACTGAGGCACAGGGGCTTAGTTGCCCTGCGGCATGTGAAATCCTGTGGGCCCAGGGATTGAATCCACATCTTCCGCATTGGTAGGCAGATTATTAACCACTGGACCACGAGGGAAGTCCCAGAATAGTTTACTTAAACATTCTCCTACTGTTGAACAGTTGGGCTGTTTTTTATTGCTATCTATTATTATAAATACTATTTACCTGAACATATTTGTATATAAGCTTTTTTCTCTATATCTTAAATTATTTTCTTAAGCTAGCATCATATAATTATAGTAGAATTATTTAATCAAAAGTTATAGATATTTTTTCAGTCTTCTGAGACAAGTGGCAGAATTGTTTTCCTAAAGGAGTGTCCTTATTTATATTCAATCCAACAGGACACTAGAGGATTTGTCTCCCCATACATAGACCAGGATTCTATATGTAATTCCAGTAAAAAATGGAGTATTACATTTCTTTTTTTTTTTTAATTTATTTATTTTTTTTTTAATTTTTCAGTGGGTTTTGTCATACATTAATATGAATCAGTCATAGAGTTACACGTATTCCCCATCCCGGTCCCCCATCCCACCTCCCTCTCCACCCGATTCCTCTGGGTCTTCCCAGCCCACCAGGCCCGAGCACTTGACTCATGCCTCCCACCTGGGCTGGTGGTCTGTTTCACCACAGATAATATACATGCTGTTCTTTCAAAACATCCCACCCTCACCTTCTCCCACAGAGTTCAAAAGTCTGTTCTGTACTTCTGCGTCTCTTCTTCTGCCCTGCATATAGGGCCATCGTTACCATCTTTCTAAATTCCATATATATGTGTTAATATACATTTCTAAAAAATTCTATTTGAATTGATGAAAATCATAGCTTTTAAAATTTACATTTTCTGGTTAGTCTTAGGATTGAGTACATATTTTTGGTAAGTTTACTAGTCATTTTCCAAAGGGAAGCATGAACTAGTCTGTTTGTACACTTCACCCATTTATATTTTGTGATTTCACCATTTGTTTTCAAAAGTTTGTATGAAATCGTTTAAAAAATATTTATTTATGTATTTATTTAGTTGCACTGGTTCTTCATTGCCATGTGCATGATCTTTAGTTGCACCTTGCAAACTCTTAGTTGGGGCAGGTAGGAGCTAGTTCTCCGACCAGGGATTGAACCCGGATCCCCTGTGCTCGGAACACAGAGTCTTAACCCCTGGGCCACCAGATAAGTCCCCGAAATCTTTTTATACTAATTAAATAAATTTTTGTCTTATGTATGATAAATGTTATTATCAGTTAATTATTTGCATTCTATTTTTATTTTGATGCATAAAATCTCTACATTTTTATGTAATCATATTTATCATCCCTTTGTTATTTTTTATATTGAATTTAAGCTTGGGACCCAAGAATAGAAGGTAAAGTCATTAATTGTAGTGTTTATTCTCAATGGTGTTATTGAGGTATAATTTATATACCACAAATTTATTTCTTAAGTGTACAATTCAGTGACTTTTAGCAGTTTTACAGAGTTGTTCAAACCTCACTGGAATCTAAATTTGGAACATTTCTATCACCCAATGGAAACTTCATGCTCATTTGCAGTCACTGCTCATTCCTGCCTCTAGTCCTGGGCAAGCACAGTCTACTTTTTGCCTCTATGAATTGCCTTATAATCAACATCTCATGTAAATGGAATTATATGTTGTGTGGTGTTTCATGACTGGCTCCTTTTACTTGATCTGTTTTCAGAATTTAGCCATGTTGTAACACATATCAGTATTTTATTCCCTATTATGGTTGAGTAATAAAGCCATTGGTGGGCATACCACATTTTATTTATCTGTTCATCCTTTGATGGACATTTGGGCTGTTTCTACTTCTTGAATGTTACAAAAATTCTGCTATGAACATTCATATACAAGTCTTTGCACCTATATTTTTATTTCTCTTGAGTAGATACCTATGAGTGGAATGACTGGGTGGGGTGGTAAATTTAAGCTTAACTTTTAAAGAAACAACCATTTTCCAAAGTGGTTGCTCTGTTTTACATCTCATCATCAATGTTTCGATTTCTCCAAAACTTGTCATTGTAATTATAGCCTATTTATATTTCACTCCTTCATTTGTCTCTATTTTGTTTGGCTCTTTAATGTAAGGTAAGGATTTAAAATAATTTCCCCTTACTCTGTTTGTCATGCCCTTTTATATATTCACTTGAGTTCAGTTTAGTTCAGTCGCCCAGTCGTGTCCGACTCTTTGCGACCCCATGAACTGCAGCAGGCTTCCCTGTCCATCACCAACTCCCAGAGTCCACACAAACCCAAGTCCGTTGAGTCGGTGATGCCATCCAACCATCTCATCCTCCGTCATCCCCTTCTCCTCCTGCCCTCAATCCTTCCCAGCATCAAGGTCTTTACTTTAGTATATTCAGTTCATATTTAAATGAATTATTATTTTATTTTATTTTTTATTTTTTGGTTGTGCTGCATGACGTGAGGGGTCTTAGTTCCCTGACCAGGGGATCAAACCCACACCCTCTACAATGGAAGTGCATGTCTTAACCACTGAACCACCAGGGAAGTCACTTAAATGAATGATTTTTAATGATCTTTTTTCTCCCAGTATTTCCTTTTCACACCCTTAAATATAAAACGTCATCTTTTTCCTTCTCATTTGAGCAAAAGCAAGCATTTCCCAGAAATTAAGTCAATGAAATGCCAGGATAAACTAATGTGACAGTTTAAATTATCAACAGATGCTTTAAATCTTTTTGAAAGTAGTGGGATAAAAGTATTTAAGAAAAACCATACACTTGAGTATATTTATTCTCAAAGCATTTACCTTGAGTAAATGAATCAAAACTGATGAAGTGATTCCTCAAGTCATTTTGGAAGACTGTTCCTTTTGAATTGCCCTGTGGAACTCCAGGCATATTATTTTGGCCCTCCTAAGTGATTACAATGTCTGTGGCAGGTGACATTTGTTTTTAGAAAGAGCGTAAAATCGTTTGGAACCAAACATACTCAATAGAGCAAGTGATTGAATTGAACCAGAAATATGGGTTGCATAGTAACACTCCCTACACACACACACACACGGTTGCATTATGTGTGTATTTCCTAGATTAAACCAGAAAAAAACCCTCTAAAAAATAGTGTTACCAATATACTTTTAAGTGATAACACTACTTGGTGAACAAGAGAGTAACCTTCTGCAGCAATATCTTTAAAGAAAAAGACATTCAAAGAGTTGTATAAGTTATAGCATATTTGTTTAAAATTTTATCACTCTATTTGATAGTAACACTTCATTTCAAAGGTAACTTTGATAATTCCAAGTTCAAAGGTTTATTCATACTGTTTCCCATAGGAGGTTCTAGTTACGAAGCCGGTAAGAAGAGGCCCTTGTTTTGGTTTGAAGCTCCCTACTGAGCATGTTCTGAGTTTCTGGTCTCACTGGCACTGTGTGTTGAATTCAGTGAATATCAAGCACATCTATGCTTACTGTAGGCTTCTTCAGGATGCTAATGATTCATGTTTCTTACAAAAATGGGTGGAAAATCTTTTTTCTTTTGGTTTTTGAGCCTCCTCTCACTATACCTATATTCAAGGAGTGTTAGATAAGACAACACTAAAGATCTCCAGAAGGCAGAGATGTAAAATTTCAGAATTGAGTTGGAGCAAAGACAAAACTGCCTGGCTGTGATCAGAAGGTGGTGGAGAGAAACACCAGGGTCTAACTCACTCCCCTGCCTTTACATACAGAGTGTCATCAGAGTTTCCTGGATGAGCTCTGACAGGCTGTATGACTTCTGACAGGCTTCCCAGGTGACTCAGTGATAAAGAATCTGCCAACCAATGCAGGAGACACAGGAGACTCGGGTTTGGTCCCTGGGTTGGGAAGATCCCTTGGAGAGGGAAATGGCAACCCACTCCAGTATTCTTTCCTGTATAATCCCATGGACAGCAGAGCCTGGTGGGCTACAGTTCATGTGGTCAAATGAGTTGAACAAGACTGAGCAACTGAACATACATGCACTGAACAAGTGAACATGCACAGCTTCTGACATGTCCTTGGCCGTCAGTTTCCTCAACTGTAAAATGGGCAAGAAGTGTAAAATATTTGTCTCACAAGGTATAGCAAAATTGAAGTGTAATGGTACTCAGTGCAGAATGTGGACATTAGGCATTTAAATGAAAATAAGTCCCATTTCTGTCACCATCATTGGTTGTCATGATCATGTTTTGGTCGCCCCTTCGAACCTGCCATGGTGCCTGTTTAATGAGAGCACAATAAATGGCACCTCATACTGGCCACATCCTTGTGTCCTTTTCCTGACTTACCACAGAGACTGCTGTACAGCCAGCATGCAATAAATGAATATTAAATGAGTGGAGAAAAGTCCACTTTAACTGTGTGGTTGCTAGACATAATTCACATGGATATTCAAAAAAATGGTGTTTAACATGATTTCTTAATTAAGAACTTCCTCTTCTTCTGTTATGTGCTCTGAGGGTCAGTAGCATTCGGTTACTACAAGAAGGGATGCTGGAGTTGGACTTTCCAGGGTGGAAATTCTGGCATTGTTTCTTGTTTGCTCTGTGGCCTAAGACAAGTTACCTCCCCTCTCTGTGCCGCAGTTCCTTCATCTGTAAAATAATAGCACCTACCTCACAGGGGTTAGAGACTTTATACATACAGTGATTAGAACAGGCCTGGCAAAAAGTAAAGGCCATGAAAGTATGTACCAGGCAAGGGGAAAGAACTTTACAAAGGGATGAAGCAGAGCCCCTCTCCTCAGAGAAGCTTTCTTGTCCTCAGGGTTCCATGTATGCCCACGAGGCATGCAACATGAGGGAAAGTCAAGCATGAGTGAAGAGTTGAGTGGTGTGCTGGGATGTGCTAAGCTGTTGTTAAACAACCAGCAGACTGGGAGTAAAAAAGCCCTGACTTGCAGCTTTACCAATTTCTGTGGTGTAAATATTCCTACCATTGCCAATTTGAAGCCACCATTGTGCTGATTGTGGAACCAGGAAAAAAACACGCACAATCGGTTCCTGCAGGTTGACATGAGTGGGCTCCAGGACAATCCTGGGTAGAAGTTGCAGGATTCTAGAAAGCACCTCGTAATGGTGATGTGGACAAAGGGCATTAACATCCTCCTGTCTGAAGACTGCTGCTTGGTTCTGGGAACAAGAGAGTTCCCTGTATCAAACCAGAGGGAGGGACAACTTTCCTCCCCACAACCTACTGCTTAAACACATAATTCCCCTGATCACCTGATAACTGAAAGACTTCAGAAAGTCAGTTTCTTTGACCTTTTACCAGTCAGTCCTTGACCTTGAGATAGTCAGTGGGTAGCATTACAAAGATGAGGTTCAGGTTTGCTGAGCCTGGAGAGAGATAGTAGAGGAGTGGGACCCTCGTCTCCCAGTGTTGTCTTCTTCAGACATCTCAGGCAGAAGAAACCACCAGAATCTTAGCCCTTGCTTTGCCCCAGTTCCTTGGGGGACTTTAAGAAAGCTCTTAAACTCACCAATAAAATGGGTAGAGTAAAGTGATGGTAGTCATTCCTTTCATTGCGCATCCTTAATGATTCAAGTGGTAAAGAAACTGCCTGCAATGCAGGAGACACAGGAGACTCAGTTTTGAGCCCTGGGTTGGAAAGATCTTCCAGAGAAGAAAATGGCAACCCACTCCAGTATTCTTGCTCAGAAAATCCCAAGGACATAGGAACCTGGTGGGCTATGGTCCATGGGGTCGCAAAGAGCTGGACACAGTGAAGCTACTGAGCACACACACACAGTCATTACTTCTCTACACTGATGATTGCCTGTCACCTGCTAGAATAGAATGCACCTGGTGGCTTTTTCCTTGGCCACAGTGCTCACCATATTCCAAATGACGGTTGTTTGGTCAATGTGGACACTGAAGAGAAGGTGGCATGGGGTAGATTCCCAGCTGAGGCATGGGAGAGCAAACAAGAAATACATATGTGTTTTGTGAACACAGTGAGACTGTGGGGTTCGTTACAGAGCACGAGCTGCCCTGAGCTGACTGACACAAGGATGCAGTGGTGAGAATCAAAAGCAGCTATGCACTGTAGATGGAAATGTTCTGTCAGCATTAAAGCACTCTACCTAAGGAAGGAATTGGCATATCTAAATTAGCAAGTGGGTGGAAAGCTCATTCCTGGAAAATTGCTTGCACTTATTTCTTTGAAATAGAAATTGAACTCTTAGGAACTACATCTGATATCAGGTCTACACAACAGGTCAGATTTGCTGTTAGCTTTTCTGGTCCAAGACTGGAGAGCCGTCAGCTGCAAGCCTCTGGTGTTAACATTTCCAGAAGTGTTATTGAGGAAGGAAAGATGCTTCATCATTGTTTAGGGAGAGGAACAGTGACCACATAACAGAACCCCCTTCACAGCAACAATAAGAATGGTTTTTCTTCAGTGTTTGTGTTTCAGAACTTTGTATTAATATATAGAAATGTAACACCTTGCCGCCTTTCCAGAGTCAAAGCTCATCAAAGTTCATATAGAAGGAAAGGACTAGAGCTGGCATTCAAACCAGGCCTTTCAGAAAATCCTGCCTTAGGTTTTCCCAAGAAGGCAATAAGGATTCTGGGCGTGCATGTGTGCTCAGTCACTCAGTCTTGTCCAACTCTTTTGTAACCCCATAGACCATAACCCACCAGGCTCCTCTGTCCATGGGATTTCCCAGGCAAGAATACTGGAAAGGGTTGTCATTTCCTCCTCCAGGGGATCTTCCTGACCCAGGGTCAATCCTGAGTCTTGTCTGTCCCTTGCATTGGCAGGTGGATTCTTTACCCCTGCATCACCAGGGAAGCCCTTAGGTACTGTGCAGTGGGAAGTGCTTCAGGAGAAGGAAGGCAGCTGACAAAGGATGACTGTCATATAATTATTATTATAGCCATGGTTTAATGCCCCAGAGAAAAAACTCATAACCCAGAATAATCCCACTCAAAGGCTGAGGGAGTTGGTATATTAATACACCAACAGCTGAGTTTGAAGACTGTTCCCAGGGGCAGAGTGGCCTACTCTGGCTTGAGGAATAAGTGCCCTCAGGCACAGAAGCAGAGTCTGGTGATTGAAAGTCATCTTGGAAAGCACATATGCCCAAAGATTGTGGATTGAGACTTGACAGCATTTGCTCCAGGCTCCAAAGCCTGAGGTCTCCGCCACTTCTACCCTGTTAAGCTCCTGCCATCTCTAAGCCATGGTAGCTCCTCAGCACATCTGCCCTCTCCTCCTGGAGCACCTCTGGGGTCACGGAAACCCCTGTCACTACTAAGGGTTACATCTAGAGACTATGTGGTGCCCAAAAAGTAGCGGACAGAGCTGTTGAATTAAACCACTTTAAATGGGGGTAGTGGAATCCATTTTCTAGGCTGGTTGTGAGAATTGAATGAGTACATGTAGATTTCTTGGAACACTGTCTGAGGCATGGTAAATGGACAGTAAATGTGAGCTGCGGTGTGGTTGAAGACAATAGATTGGGCAGGAGATGACGAAGGGAAGGAACAGTAGGACAAGGAGGGAGAGAGCAGAACAGAGCAGGGATCAAGGGACAGACAGACAGAAAGCTGTTGTCACAATGTACCATTCATGTGGGCTGTCAGCATCAGCAAACTGCTCTTCTCTCTCCTCTTCTCAAGGTGTTGGGGGGGGGATGGTATTCTTTCTTATCAACCAGAACAAATCTGAGATAGATTCCTGCAGCATCTCCAGTTCTCACTCCTTCTCAAAGTTACTCTCCTGACAGTGTCACTACTGAACATACAGACAGATAACCTGGGGCTGAAATCCATGCTTGAAGTATGCCTAAGGAGGGGCTGGAGCCTGGTGGCTATGGTCCATGGGGTTCCAAATGGCTTCTTCGACTGAGCCTAAGGCTCAGAATTTAATGTTTGCTTATGTGATAATGCCAGTTTATAAAGTCCTGAGAGAGTGTGTGTGTGTGTGTGTGTGCACATGTGCATGTGCACTTGCACTTTCAAGGGCATATAGGCACATGTGTTTAGCTTCCTGGATGTATACAATTTCAGATATTCTGGAAAATAATTGCTCTTGATTAGAACTAGACATGGAACAACAGACAGGTTCCAAATAGGGAAAGGAGTACGTCAAGGCTGTATATTGTCATCCTACTTATGTAACTTCTATGCAGAGTACATCATGAGAAATGCTGGACTGGATGAAGCACAAGCTAGAATCAAGATTGCTGGGAGAAGTATCAATAACCTCAGATATCCAGATGACACCACCCTTATAGTAGAAAGTGAAGAAGAACTAAAGAGCCTCTTGATGAAAATGAAAGAGGAGAGTGAAAAAGATGGCTTAAAACTCAACATTCAGAAAATTAAGATCATGTCATGTGGTTCCATCATTTCATGGCAAATAGATGGGGAAACAATGATAATAATGAGAGACTTTATTTTGGGGGGCTCCAAAACCACTAAAAATGTTGACTGCAGCCATGAAATTAAAAGATGCTTTCTCCTTGGAAGAAAAGCTATGACCAACCTAGACAGCATATTAAAAAGCAGAGACATTACTTTGCCAACAAAGGTCCGTCTAGTCAAGGCTATGGTTTTTCCAGTAGTCATGTATGGATGTGAGAGTTGCACTCTAAAGAAAGCTGAGCGCCAAAGAATTGATGCTTTTGAACTGTGGTGTTGGAGAAGACTCTTGAGAGTCCCTTGGACTGCAAGGAGAACCAACCAGTCCATCCTAGAGGAAATCAGTCCTGAATTGGAAGGACTGATGCTGAAGCTGAAACTCCAGTACTTTGGCCACCTGATGCAAAGAACTGACTCATTGGAAAAGATCCTGATGCTGGGAAAGATTGAAGGCAGGAGGCGAAGGGGATGACAGAGGATGAGATGATTGAATGGCATCACTGACTCAATGGACTTAAGTTTGAGTAAACTCCAGGAGTTGGTGATGAACAGGGAGGCCTGGCGTGCTGTAGTCCATGGGGTTGCAAAGAGTCAGACAAGACTGAGTGAGTGAACTGAACTGACTGAGAACCAACGGCCGCCACCAGTTCCTATTTTCACTGCAAGTTGAAGGAGAAAAGCAGTGGCTTAAATCACAGAACAGCTGTTTCAGATTAGACATTAGGGTAAATTTCTTTTTCAGATGGATTTGATAAACTCTGGAATGGATTGTCAAGGGAAGTTCTGAAGCTTCTATTACTGGGAACTTTTAGAAGTAAGATAGATACTCGTCTGTCTGAGACAGTTGAAGCATAATTCTATCTGGAGATTCCCTGATTGACTGGCTTGAGGTGGGAACAGAAGGAAGCAGCAATCACCTTTCTACTGAGGTCTCCTGATCAAGTATTTCATTCCACATTTCAGAGCATTTCAGCATTACAGATTTTATCTGATTTCAAAAGTTATGCATGTTCATTACCTAAAATTCAGAGAATGCAGAAACATATGAAAAAGTAAAACTCAAACAAAATCCTATAATTCAGAGGTGACCAAAAACAATTTATTTTGACCTATATATTCTCCAGGCTTGTTTATACATTTCACACAGAATTCCCCCCAAAATTGTATCATACACTGCATACTTTGGTAGTCTAGCTTTTGTACTTAATATATTGTGGGCTCCTTTCTATATCACTAAATATGGCTTTATATCATTTTTGGTAGCTAAAGACAATTCCATGATATCCATGTAGAATAACTTATTTAACCAGGTCTCCACTGTGGAGGTTTAGGTTGTTTTCCCTGGAAATCCCTGTACATATGTTCCCCTTCCAGACAGGTCAGATCAATGTGCATCACCATCACTAATGCTTGAGTGAGTCTGTTTTCCATTTTCCTACATGACATTAACTACTGTTCATGTTCACTGGCTGTTCTCAATGTTTTAATGTACATTTCTTTAAGTTCTAGAAACGTTGAGGTTCTCAAGGTTTTTAGTCATTTATATTTCTTTCATCAGTTGCCTTCTGTCTCCTTTATGCATTTTTCTATTGGGGACCCAGATAGAAGGATGGGGTGGGTAGATGGATGGATGAATCAGTTGTTGTTGTCTGACTCTTTGCGAACCTGTGAACTGTAGCCCACAAGGCTCCTCTGTCTATGGAATTTCCCAAGCAAGAATCCAAAAATCAGTTGCCATTTCCTTCTCCAGGGGATCTTCCTGACCCAGAGATCAGGCTTGTGTTTCCTGCATTGGCAGGCAGGTTCTTTACCACTGAGCCACAGGGAAGGATGGATCAATAGATATAGATTATTTATATCATTTTCCAGAGAAGGCAATGGCAACCCATTCTAGTACTCTTGCCTGGAAAATCCTATGGACAGAGGAGCCTGGTAGGCTGCAGTTCATGAGGTCACGGGGAGGTGGACACAACTGAGCGACTTCACTTTCACTTTTCACTTTCATGCATTGGAGAAGGAAATGGTAACCCACTCCAGGATTCTTGCCTGGAGAATCCCAGGGACGGGGGAGCCTGGTGCACTGCCATCTGTGGGGTCGCACAGAGTCAGACACGACTGAAGCGACTTAGCAGCAGCATATCATTTTCAAAGCTGCCTTCTGACTTTATTGAATATGGACATATTGTTCAGAGGTTTGCTACACACATTATTCTTTGGGTGACAGTAGTTGTAACTAGAATATAATGAGCTACTGGAATCCTGGTCATAACTGTCACCTGTCTCTAGGCCAGATGAAGTCTCCAGTCACCATGGAGTGAGGGGCAGAGTGTGGGAAAGTGGGCAAATTGTGGAGACATGGCCAGTGCATGTTTTTTGAGTCATATCAGAATGTCCTGACTTTGAATGCAGTCAGAGCCACTGGGCTTGGCAACAGAACAGGAACAAAGCCTTCAACCCAGGGAGCCTGTGGTGGAAGGAGCAAGAGATGAGGGATGGAGGGAAGGTGGGGAAGATGGGCCAGTCATCTGATCTTCAGGCCAGTCCCTCTGCTCCCCTCCATCTAAAGGTAGCAGCAGCTTCTCCTTCTCCTTCTCAGTTCCCCTGCCCACCCCTCCCCCACACAAAGCACCCATGTTAGGAGGCTTTCCCAACCAGAACTGGCATCCACACTCTCTCCTGTCTCTTCCCTTGGGCTGAAGAGGAGGGGGACATGAACCCTTCCTACTTAGTGGCATAGGGCAAGGCAGGCTGCTTGCACAAGAGGCAAGGTAGACAGAGTGGGGGGGAAAGGAGGACATTCTTCCTGGGGCAGGACTGCCTCTGGGGAGAAGGGCCTGGCTGCACGGTAGGGGAACTAGAACTCGGCACTGTGCTTTGTCACAAAGAGGGAGCTCAAACCACATCCTAGTTCTTCAACTTCAGCTCATTTTTGCTTTTTCCTTGTCACATTAGCTGTCTCAGGTTACAATTTTTTGTGAGTTTCTGAGAAGAGTATCTTCTTCATTTCACTCAGAGTATAAGCCAGCCTCCTTACCTGGCCTGTCTGGCCCTGTGTGGTGTCACCTCGGCCACCTGTCCCACCCGTTAACTGACCCCATTCCCCAGACCTTTCTATCCCACTGATTCCTAGAGCACTCCAAGTGCGTGCTCCCCCTCCGGCTGTGCACTCGCTGTCGGCTTTGCCTGAAGGCCGTCTCCCCACATGTCCGCATAGTTTCCCGCTCCGTCCTCAGGTTTCTGCTCCAGGGTCACCTAGTCTCAGTGGCATGTAGAGGCCCTTGGCAGACAGCTGTCTCTGGGAAGTGTGTCTCAGAGAGCAGGGACCGGACATCAGGGAGGGCTCCTGAGGTGAACCCCAGGTTTGGGGCAGGGCTGACTGACAGGATGGAAATGGACCCACGACTCAGCAGGGTCCAGGGCTTGCAGCTCACCGGGGTGAGGGCTTGGGACAAGGGACCCAGTTGAGAATTCAGTACCTGGGCCTCTATTCCTTCTACTCCTCCAAGCCCACCTGTCTCCTCCTGAGCCACCCCCCCCCCCAACACACACACACACACATACACACACACCCACACACACACCCAAGCAGCATCTTCTCCCTGTCCCAGCCTCCACCATGTGCTCATGCTTAGAACCCCACTGCACCAGCAGCTGGCCTGCTCCGCTGCCCCGTGTTCCTTCTGTTTCCCCTCCCAGCCCTCTTCCTGAGACTCAGATATCTCCTCATCCTGTTCTGGAAAACCTCCATTCTCTTCCAGGTGTATTGTTGCATCTGAACTCAGGCATGACCCTGGGGCAGCACACCCAGCTCTGGGAGCTGCTGAGGCAGGAATGCCTCATAGGAACTCAGCCTCAGAAAGAAAGAGCAGTTAGTTTCTGGACCACAAGACCAGAGTCAGGCAGCCAGCAAGTGTGAGCTGATGCTGTTTTGACAGCGCTAGGCCCAGAACTCAGAAATCCCTGCCCCTGGAGGGTGGGATTGCCCCGGAGCACAGGATGGTGCCAAGCAGTGTAGAGGCGGTGCTGAGATGGCTCCAGGACCGGGAGGAGGGATGAGGTGGGGGAACACAGTCTTAATGTACTGCCTGTGCCCATCTGTTTGAATCAGTGCCCATGGGCTAATTAAATCAGGAACTCTGCTGGTGTAGCCCAGGCTTGGTCCTATTACAAATCTCCCTAAGTTATTTAACGTGCAGCCAGAGTTGGGAATCATGGATCCAAGGGAAAGAAGAGGTGATCCAGGAACCTGATATTTGCTGAATACCTGCCGTGTGCTAGACGGTTTACCTAGTCATGGCTGCTGTCTACTGAGTGCTTACTATGTGTAAGACACAGTTTCAAAGGTTTTACATCTATTGGTATGTGTACCAATCCTCTGAAGAATGAGCTCCATGTCTCAATAAGGAAACCGTGGCACAGAGCAATCACAAAGCTCATGAATGATGGAGCATGGTTTCAGATAAAGGCAGTGTGACTTCAGAACCCACACTCTTTCCCGTTACATCTCACTGTCTCGCAATGAACTTGGCTGTTAGTGAGGGTGGGCCAGGTTGTTCTGAAAATGGAGGAAGTTACCTGGAAACCCCTTAACAGCAGTCCCTTAAGAACACAAAAATCTCCATGCTACCAGGTTAACAAAGATGATTTCTTACTCAAACTGTCTATCATTGAACTTCAAATTTTTTGTATGTAACATTCATTTATGACTTGAAAAAAAAAGGCTGCTGTTTGTTCACTGAAGGTCCTTAAGGAGTTGGGAATGGGGGAGGGGGAGTGAATACTCTCCTCCACAAAGTCACACAGAGACCCAGGCTGAAAGAAGCCCCACCATCCTGTAAACTGCATCATTTGAAGAGGAAGGTGACCTTCTCAGTACTTTGGACCAGGCCATAGAGAGGTGGCATAATCACATGGGTTTTTCACTGCCTCAGCTGGAAGGGACAGAGGTCATTTCTGCCCCTTCTTCATTGGATAGTCATGTGACCCTACCTAGCCACAGGGTGGCTGGGAAACATAGGGGAGCCACTGGAATATGTGTAAGCATTCATTTCTTGGCCACACTCCCCTGAGGTGGCTGGGATTCCCAAGGGCCATCTCAGAGAGATCAAGAAATGTGCCTAAAGAGACCCCGAGTTTGGAGTTGGGCCTCACACTCAGCTAGTCTCACTTGAATTCTTGTGCTTTTTCTACCTCATCAGTGGCATTTATTTATGTTCGAGGGCATCCAGTAAACGCTTACGCCACCTCCAAACATAAGGTGACACTAGAAACTTCTGGGTTGTAAATGTAGATAACTGTGCTATTTTTATGAGGTTGTGCTCATTAAATCATCAGGCGAAGTATCTCATACCATCCTGGGAGTAGAAAGGATCACACCTGATGCCTAAAAATAAAGAATGGATTCACTGTGGGTTGTAAATATAGGTAACTTCAAAAAAAGCAGCCACCAACTAGCATGTCTCCTGTATGTGTAAAAGACCACAGTTACACTGTTAGTAGCAGCTTCTTGCAGTTTCTGGAGCTCTGCCATCCCAAACTGCTCCAAGTACAGAGCTGACAGGTGGGAGGAAAGCTTTTTTCTCCCTCAGTCTGTGATCAGCTCTGACTATGGCTGTTTATTAACCATCAGCATGAGCAGGAGTAGAAATTTACTAAACTTCACAGTTTTAGCATGAAACTTGGCGAGTGATGAAATTTCTCACCTTGTCCAATTGCTTAGGGTCTATTGTTCTGATAATTACTTCTTAAAATACTGCCCATTTTCCAAATGTACATCCATCCTTATGGGAAGGAAGAGTGTGCCCTGAGATAGGTGGTCCCTACTTCTATTTTCCTTGACATGGAGACGTTTTGCCCTTGGCCCCCAGGAAGCCCAGGGCTAAGACCTGGAGACCCCACATCTGTCCTGCACCTCAGAGAAGTGCTCTCTTGTGCAGTATGCCCCCCCCCCCCATGACCCAATGCTGTGCTCGGAGTTGGAACTGCATGAATACTGACAAGCCTATCCCAAACCTTCCTCACTGATGGGGCACCTCCTCTTGTGCCCCAAGGATACTGTGCTTCCCTCTAGAAAGGGGCCCAAGCTAAGTGTGCCGAGGGTGACATGTGGGACCAAAGCAAGTCAAATAATGATAACAGTAGCCACCCTAATGAGCTCTACCACAGGCCAGGCACTCCTCGAAGTATTCTACATGTCGATTGATACAGTTCTCCCAACAGCACTCTGAAGCAGGTGGTGCCATGATCTTTATTTCACAGATAAGGGAGCTTGAGGCACAGGGAGATTTAGAAACTTGCCCAATGGCCTGCAAGTAGACATCAGCAGAACAGAGGAGAGGAGGCAGGCAGGATGGTTTTTGAGGTTGAGCTCTTCACCAATACAGAAAATAAAAAGAGACTCAGGAGGGGGAAATATGATTGACAAGAGGAAACCCACTGATCACTTTTCCGTATTTCTCTTTGACACCTGTAAAGCCCAGCAGGAGACTGATGTTCCCTTTCCCAGCCTGGCTCTGGTTCCAGAAAGTTCTGAACCCCAAAGCAAGCTGGTCATTGAAACCATCTGGGGAACCTTAGAAAGGGCAGCTATTTGAGCACTGCCCCTGAGCTACTAAACCAGTCTGGGTCCCCGGAAATAGTATTATTGCACATTAAATTTCCTCAGGTGTTTCTAATGGCCAAGCAGGTTTTGAAGTCCATGCTGTAGCAGAATCAAAATGTTCCCAAACACAGGGTTGGGCTCAGACTGGCCTGGGGTGAAGAGGAGTCCAAGATGCATGCCCCATGATGTGCACAGGAAGTATGTTTAACACTCAGAAGCAAGACCAGGTTTGAAAGGGAGGACAGGTGTTCATGGTTCAGCATGGAAACTGTGTAGCCAGGAAGAGCCTGATCATCAGCCTGCCCTAGTCACCCCTGTTGCCTTAGTGATGGGAATGAGGGCCTTTGAGAATACTTTTTATTTTTTCTTTTTCTTTGTATCACTGTGAAAGTGCACATTGGTGAAAAGAAAAAAATGATCAAGCACTGGCATTTCTAACACCAGAGCTATCCTGCTAACACTTGAGTGCTCAGAGTCACTTCCTGCCAGATAGATACACATCCTCTCTCTGTTTTTTGGAGAAGCTGGCGGCACCACCAGTTTGCCATCTCCTATCTGGGATCTCACTGAGTGAGGCACTGACAGGTACCTTGTCCCTGAGGTAATGTGGTTTTGCCAGAACTTGAGGCTCAGGGTCCCCATATGCAGAGCCGAGCTGGGGCAGCAGATCCATAGGAGTCAGGGAAGCCTGTGTAGCCAACAGATGGCCCTGGTGGGCCTGCACCACTAGTGGCCACAACCCCTGCGACTCCAGCAGCACCGCCATCACTGCACCAGCTCAGAATCATGGTGTCCAGCCTGGGAGGAACCTCAGAGACCACCACCTGGTGGTCATTTATTATAATAAACAAGGAAGCCAAAGCTTAGAAAGGTGAATGGCAAGTCCAAATGTCTGTCTGCCCTGGCTATGAGCTCTAAGATGCCTGAACTATAACTACAGGTCTGGCAGAAGAATCAACTGATTCCTAAGAGCCAAGACTATTGAATGGGCTACAAAACAAGAGGTGGGCAGAGCTCACTGGAGCTTGACTTCGTGGAAATCTTTTATGGCCACTGGCTGACCTGTTGTGTTGTAAAACCTAGCTGCATATTAACTGGGGAAAATCCAGCCAACAGACCCAACAGGATTTTATTCCTGCAGTTTTTTGGTGACAGTAGCCTCACACTCCCCTGTCTCTCTTCCAGCAATGTGATGAGTTAGGTTTTGTCAAACCAGAGCTTGTAATTTTGGCATATCTTAATATTGGCTATGTTAATATAGTTACTATTAATAGAAAAATGTTAGTGGTATACTGCAGGAGTTGGAAGATCATATAGTAAATATTTTAGGGTTTGTCAGCCCTAGGTTGTCTGTTGCAGCAACTCAACTCTGAAGCTGTCACACAAAAGCAGCCATAGATAATATGTAAATAAATGAGCATGACTATGTACCAGTAAAATTTATTTACAAAAATAGGTGATCAGCCTGCCAAACAGCCTGTAAAGGGGTTATTCTATGCATAATAGAGATTTATTCCTGATAGTTCTACTGCATAATTATAGTATATCTAGAAATTTGTAATAACTCGATGTCAAGAGAAATGACTGAATCTTTAGAGTGAGAGCAAAGTCAGATCTAGTCATAGAAAAAAAATTCACTTGGTTCTGGAAAGTCTACTTTTGCTGCTTTTCAATGACTGCCAGAACAATGTTCTTGCCAGACATGTGTGTCAGTAATTCCTTGTGAATACATTCAAAATGTGGAATTATTTAAGCTCAGACTGACACAGTGCACTGGTCTAAGATATTAAAACAATTGAAATATTAACCACCAATGCTAAAGTTTCATTTTTAAGACAGAAAATGCTCTCAAATTAGCTAATCTTTGTAAGAATGTATTACGGTTGTTTTCTATCATCAGTTAATTACAGAAACAAGCTGCCCTAAAACTTAATGTCCTAAAACAATATTTAGCTTGTCCATCCGTGGATCGCCTGGGTGGTTCTTTTGATCTAAACCAGACAAGGCCAGTTTCAGACAGTACAGATTGGATCTACTCTTGCTCCCATCGGGGGCTGGGTGGTCTCATGTGGCCCTACTCTCATGTCTCCTGGTGGGATGGCTGTCTGCTCAGGCAGTGGGGGTGGGGAAGATGGTCCAGGATTGCATGGCTCTCACTCTCCAGTAAACTAGCTTGGACAGTTCACAGTGCAATCCCAGGGGGCCACGATGGTGAATGGAAGCCTGAAAGGCCTCCTGAGGCCTGAGCTCTGAACAGGCACATGGGGCACTTCAGTCACCTTCCATTGGCCTACGCAAGTCACAGGACCAGCCTGTATTCAGGAGTGGAAAATAGATCCCTCCTCCTACTGAGAGGAGCACAAGGTAATACTGCAGACCTGGGAGGCATGGACAATGGGGCCATTGCTGCAGTCAATCTGGCACGGTTTGTAAGAAAACAGGTGGGATAATCATCTCTTAAAGACAGGACAGGAAACCCTATTGACAGCAGCATTCACACAGTGGAACTGAAAACAAAATTAGCAAGACTGACACATTTTCACAGTGTTCCAGCTCCTTCTTATTGTTGAATGAAACCATGTCTCAGGGGTTTGTTGGCTTTTTGTTTGTTTTCTTTGCTGCACTATGTGGTGTGTGGACCTTAGTTCCCCAACTAGGGATCAAACCCATGCACCCTGCAGTGGAAGCACAGATTCTTAACCACTAGACCACCAGAGACACCCCTCAGTTTCTATTTTCTGTCCACCTCACAGGCCTGTCCAAATTTCAGCACTTCTCCACAATGTGTAATTGTGCTCTACCTAAAGAAAGTCCTGGGAATGAACATTCATACTTTCAAAAGAGAAATTAGAAAGTTCTTTGATTGACAGGAATTCTTCTAAGCTTTAACAGAAGGTTTTCTTATAGAGTTTCTTGAAATAATGAGTTCTTTACTTACCATGTAATTTACTTTGTAGAAATTTGGTGTGGACATTTTCTGGGCACTCCTGTTACCAGGAACATGACACAACCTTATTTCTCTCAGGACTCCTTAATATTAAGATGATATGCTTAGTCTTGTTTTTTCACCATGTTCGTGTATATGAAAAGGCCAAACCTGCAACAACAGTACCTCCTTTTTTTTTTTTCTTAAAGAAATCAGACCCCATTGGATTTGAGGGTGGCGGGGGGAAGCACTGGCCCACGTTTCAGCAGATGTGAGCTACAGTCTCCATTCAGTGAGATGGCTCAGGTACTAGAAAGAACAGCAGGCTTCGAGTCAAGAGATGTGTGTTTGGATCTCATCTACAAATATTTCCTTTGTTATAAGACAGCATTTAAATCTTCTTTCCTCCAGTTCAGTAGAGCAGATACCTCCACTGTCTCTCACTTCGTGATTCTCTTTGCTGACTGTGTGATTCTCTGGGTCTCAGTTTCCATATCTGTAAAGTGCGGCTAATGGTACTAATTTTGATCCTTTATCAATGAAAAAAATCAGAAGCGAGTTTGTCAAGCTCCTGAAGACCAAACTTGAGAGTACCTCACATATACAGCTTTTTTAAAAAATTAGTAGTCTTTGATACTTAATTTTGTATTCCTAATCTTGAATCTACCAGAGCTTCTTAAGTAAGAGGGTCCTCAATGATGGTGTCCATCAGGATGACACAACTTGAGTCTGTATCCAGAGAGAATACATAAAGAAGTACTCTATTAGGGCTCCAGAGCTGAAGGTTGGGGTTGTAGTTCTTTCATGTAAGGCTTTCCTCTCTAATTAAATGCATATACTTCTGGAATGGGAAGCACACAAAGTCTTACCTGTGGTGTATACTCTAGAGAGTGCGAGTTAGAACATGTCCTGAGAGCAGGTTTTGACAGACAGGGAAAGAAGAGCAAACATAAAATGTGAGACCCTAAAATGAGTGAGGGAGAATCCATAAAGAGAAAGGAGGGCAATAGCAAAGGCAGCTCAGGCAGTGACCAAACAGAAAGGATGCGGCCATGGTCCCAGTGTAGGACTCTGGACACCTGTAGCTGCTGGACCTGTGGTGAGGTCTGGAGGTACTAAGGGAGGGTTAGAAGTCATAACAACCAAGTGCCAACAAACCATTTCTCTTTGGGTGGCCTTTTCTGTATAAGCATACTTTTATTCTCCCCCAATTATAAAATAGACCTGAATTGGCTCTATCAGCACTTTTTTTTTCACATTTGAAAAATATTTTACATTTCAAAGCAAAGAGGGCAGAGAAGAATCTCACACTATTGGACCAAAGCTGGACTGAATGGCTTATGGTTTAGAAAATGTTTCAGATGAAGGCTCTTTCTCCTGCGTATTTTTCTATTTCCAGACACACACACCTCTCTGAAAGAAGCATTTTCCTCCTTGAAGCTGAATCAGGCTAAATAAGGGTTTTAAAGCTATGTAAAATTGAATCTAGCTTTCTTATGTATGCTATTAAGAGCCCATTAAGCTAGAAACCTTTACCAGGGCTCATTCAGTTTAATTCAATTCAATTCTACATCCATCATCGAGTGCCAGTGCGTGAGAGCTGTCACGATGAGGAAGGCTTGATCCCTGCCCTTAAGATGTTCAAAGCAAAGCAGGTGAGACAGGTGCAGAGATAAGAGCTGTCACATTGTCTTTAAATGAGGGCTTGAGCCCTGTTAAGTCCGGCTACCCCAGTCTATTGGTCTTGACTCCAGAGACACAGGGAATTTTGGACAGCACTTCGATATGTAAGGCAACTTCTCTCCATATTTCTTCATGAAGAATCGCCACCAACATGGACGCAGTTTACATTGCAGCTGTCATTCCCCACCTTGGGTTTTAGAACCTAGGTCTCACTCTCTGGTTCTGCTGTGGAGACCTCTAGGTATGCAGGAATATCCTGGGACACTCTGTCCCCTTCAAACCCACCAGCCTTTCCTGCTTTGTTTCTATCAGCTTCCATTCACACAAGCATTTCACTCCCTCTTAACAAAAAAGGGGAGTTAAGTTTAAAATACCTATATGTGGGATTTGCCCATTTCTCCTGCACCCACCTTAGCCCAAATTTCTGTTAAGTCCCATGAAATAGAGACACATAGTGTGGAGGGGGTGGAGGAAGAAATTAATTCCAACTGGGATGGGGTATCTGAGAAAGCTGTTCGGAGGAGATGCTGTTTCATGTGGGCCTGGAAAGGTAGGTGTGATTCCAGAAGGGGAGCACAGTAAAGAAAGGGCTATAAGTTGGGCAAATGGAAGGTGGGTTTGGGGGTGGCAGGCCTGGCGTCTGCTCTGGGCTGGGTGCGCCACTGTGGAGGACTGTGGCTCAGGGGAGGGAATTAAAGGTGGAGAGATGATATGCAGCAATTCTGCAAAGGGTCTTGGGTGCCAGCCTCAGAATTTTAAAATTATCCTTTGTGCAGGGAAGATAACCCTAAAATATGGCTGAGAGGGGAGCATGAGAGAGGAGCATCTCAGGATCCCGTGTACAGAGAGTGAGCACAGAATCTGCCTCAGAAAGCCTCTCCACAGGGCTCTTACTCTTAGATCCTCTTCATAATCCAGCTTGTGCAGAATGAGGCCTAGGAGACCAAGGTCCTATATAGCACAATTTCCTAATCGGCCCCCGGAGGCCTGCAAGGGTGTATGCTCTCAGAGCTGCGAGTTACTTCCTTCTCTTCTGCTCTACAAAGCAGTGTTTACTAAGTCTATGCCAGATCCACAGGAATGCACTGCTGAGCCTCAGGTCATTGAAACTTAGTGAAAAATCACTCCCTGTCCAATTTAAGCATGTGAACCCAGCAGCCTGCCCTGAGTAAAGGAAACATGTTGTGAAAAGTAGATTTCCTATTACTTTTTTTTTTTAATAAATGTGAAAAAGACCAGGCAGTCACTCTTGCCAACTCCATCACAAGCTGGAGAAGATCAGGTTCAGTTCACGACGAGGCAAACAGTTCTCAGGGAAAAAAACACATTAGAGGAATAATCCCCCAGAGTCATTCAGAAAGTTGCCTGTGCTGATCCACAATGAGAAAAACAAAGTGCATTTGATGAGTTCAGCTGAATAAGATCCTGGAAAATTATCTGAGTTAAAAAAATTTCAAAGCAGAGTTCAAAGGCTTCAGCAGGCTTTTGCACATTGGGAAATAGCAGGCTTATGCACACACATGGACATACGCAGGGCAGTTTGCATCTTAATGGTGTGTCTTTTTGTCAGATGGTGCCTCTAACCCAGAGTAGTGTCATTTACTGCTCATTTCATAGAGGGAGAGGGAAGTGGACGGCTTGTGAGAGGCAGGAATGTGAAAACAGACTCCAGGAGTAAAGGATATCTTGTGGTCTTTTTCAGTGGGTGGGACTCAAGTCCTTCCTGTTTTGTTATTGTTGTAACAGTTGAAGCACTGAGTCCTGTGAGTGGGACTTAATCTTGAATTTTTACAGCTACCTCTTAAACATAGATCAAGGCATCGGAAACATTTGGCAGCAGGGAGCAGGTGTCCAGGGAAACAAGCAGAATTCTTGCTATTTACCTTAACTAGCTGTGTTTTCTCTGTGCTTGAAACAGAAGCCCTGGGAGGGAGGAGCAGAGAAGAATTCCCTCTGCAGCACCTGGTCAGCCTGTGACATGGGTCTGGTGCCCCGTGGCCCAGGTCTCAGGGCATCCTGGGAGTCTGTCTCTGGGATGGACCTTGGGTGGCAAGTCTCACCTGCCCACTGCCCTCAAAGTTTCTGGCTCAACCACAGCTGCTGTAGCAGAGCAGGCGGCTGGAGGTCTGGGACACAGGTGAGGCCAAGTGTACCTTAGGAGGCCTGTGGGATGGTCTGACACAGAGAGGAGTCAAAGACGGTCACACTGGGTTATTAGGAAGACCTGTTGTAGGGTAAGGGAGTTAGAGAAGGCGAGGTTCGGAAAAAGAACATGAGCAGAACTTTAGAGGAACAGATCACCTTTGATAGGGCAAGAAGGGACAGCAGTCAGATTAGTGAGCTACTGCACTAACCCAAGGAAAGAGTACGTATACGTAGGCATATATGTGGAAATCCATTGTCTTAAGGGGGCTTGTTCTTCTTCAAGGTTGTTCGGAGTAGTTATCTCTTAAACGGCTGGGGCAAGAATTCTGGAGATCCACCAGAGGTTGGACTGGCTGGGAGCTGGACATAATCAACCTGAATGTCCATTTTTTTTTCCCTTCCTGTGAGAGAGTTCTTTGTTTTGCATAGAATGGTGGGGAGGACCTGGAGGGGAGTTTTAATTCCAGGCTATTTTGAGCTGTGTAACTTTCCTTCACCTGTACTCTGGCCAGATTACATTACAACCTTGTTGTTCAGTTGCTTAGTCGTGTCCAACTCTTTGCGACCACATGGATTGCAGCATGCCAGACTTCCCTGTCCTTCACCATCTCCTGGAGCTTGCTCCTGTTCATTGAGTCAATGATGCCATCCAACCATCTCATCCTTTGTTGCCATTTCTTCTCTTGCCTTCAATCTTCCCCAGCATCAGGGTCTTTTCCAGTGAGTCGGCTCTTTACATCAGGTGGCCAAAGTATTGGACCTTCAGCTTTAGCATCAGTCTTTCCAATGAATATTCAGTGTTGATTTCCTTTAGGATTGACTGGTTTTATCTCCTTGCTGCCAAGGGTCTCTCAAGAGTCTTCTCCAACATCAGTTCAAAAGCATCAACTCTTTGGTGCTCAACCTTCTTTCTGGTCCAACTCTCACATTTGTACATGACTTCTGGAAAAACCACAGCTTTGACTATACGGATCTTTGTTGGCAAAGTGATACTTCTGCTTATTATTATGCTGTCTATGTTTGTCATGGTTTTTCTTCCAAGGAGCAAGTGCCTTTTAATTTCATGGCTGCAGTCACAGTCTGCAGTGATTTTTGGAGCCCAAGAAAATGAAATCTGCCATGTTTGGGTAGCCATTCCCTTCTCTTGTGTATCTTCCCAACCCAGGGATTGAACCAGGGTCTCCTGTATAGCAGGCAAGATTCTTTACCATCTGAGATTACAACCTTAGGAGGACCAAAACTGAATGTTTCTCTTGACCAGGTTTGGGGTACATCATCCCACATAAGCCATTATGCAGGAGTTGTCATCCAAGAGTATGAAGGTGGGAAGTTATTTTGAAGGTCCTGTTCAGTGTCCATTATTGTATGATGATGAACATCACTCTGTGTGTATCCAGAGTTTTACCAGGGGTTTCATCAGCCCAAGAAAGGGGCCATACCCAGAGCAGACCCAGGACTGCCTCTCTGGAATGTACCTCATGGCTGGATTTTAACTGAACACTTCCTAAGTACCAGACCTTGTAAGAAAGGATGAGAGAGCATAGAGCCTGCCTTCTAGGCCCTCACTTTGCAGAGGGGAGGCCCTCACCAGCCTGATAGACTCACATGGAGGAGGGCTCATGGTTCACTCGAGACCCCCGACATCTACTCCTTGAGTGGACCTCGCTCCCTACAAGTCCCTGCTCAGATGCCTCCTTCTCAAAGAAAGCCTCCCTGTTTTTCAACCATGGTGCATCTTAACTCCTTGCCCTGCTGTCCCCTTTCTCTTTATTTCCGTACATGTGTCCACTAACAGGCCATATAATTTACTTAGTCTGATGACTATTATTTATGAACAGTTTCTTCCTTGAATTGAAACTCTCAGGAAGCAGAGATCTTTGCTACTTATAACTGACTGGTACAATAACCATAAGCACAGTCTGGGCGCCCTGGGTCCCAGGTTACCTGATTGGGGTTGGCCTGGCTCCCGCCTGGGTTGCCCAGGGCCAGGCTCTCTGTTCTATAGCTCAGACCACTGCTTATTCCTTCCATTTTGTGGAAGAACATTGGTTCATTTTAGGAGCTGGAATTCAGGGTTACATCTCATAAAGGTCTGTTTCTAGGCTGGGAGCAGAGATTGTTTCTCTCTCCTTTCTGTTTTATCTCTGATGGTAGTGCCTGGGATTTCATAGGTAGGACTTGGTTACTGTTTATGGGAATGAAATGTATGTAGTTGACAATGACATTTCTATGTAGCTGACATTTCACCCGTCTTTTTTCAGACATAGAAAGAGCCCTACTGTCTCTGTCACCCAGCACTCACCTCTGTTTACATCCAGACCTGACCTTAGTGAGTGGAAGGCCGGTCTGGTGTGGAAGGAGGGGTGATTCTTGTCCCACGCCACTGGTTTTCACCACAGCTCCTCCTTCTCCTGATTTTAAAACTGCCCCATAACAAGTGGCCCAAGTCCCTGCAGACACTGCCGCCTTGCTGTCACCTCCGAGTTGGTCTGGATTTAATCACACCCCTCCTTGCCAACTGGGTCCCAGATCTCCACAGAAACAGACTCAGAAACAGTATTCACATCCCTCAGCTCCTTCCTAGGTTACCCAAGATAAGCAAGGGGAGGAAGGAAAACCAGGGCAGAAGGGCCAGTAGGTGCCAGTATGAACTCGAATGGGTCATCAGGTCTTTCTGGGCCAGGAGTCACATCTTTGCTTTGCACTCGGTGGTGGGCTCCCTCTCCAAGGTGAGCAGCCTGCAGCCGAGCACAGTGAGGAATTGCAGCAGGACCCCTGAAGGCTGCTTCAGTCCTGGAGGCTGACTGCAGATGCTTCTAGCCACGTTCCATCTTCCCAGGTATTCTCGGAATGTGCAAACAGTGGTATGGCACCGGATCTCTCTGCGACTGTCAGGGGAGAGTTACGCACGGGGCGGAAGGCCCTCTCACCAAGCTAGAGCCAATCTCTGTAGCTCAGACGGGGCTGTAGAGGGGTCTCGGGTGTTAGATAGTCATTTGTCCACTGTTGTAACCAAGAGAGAGAGGCCCTTCCATCATGCTGCTCCTTCTCTGGGAAGGTGTCTTGACAGTGAGAGCCAGATCGATGGGGCTGAGCCAGAGTGGAGGGCAGGGCCAGCAATCCAGGTACTCTTGGTGGGGAACAGTCCCCCGTACAAAGATTCTCCTGCCTCAAAACTGATTGCTGTGGCTGTCAGTGCTCACTGGCCATTTGGAAAACAGCTCACTTTGGGGACCCAGATCCCTCCATTAGCCCCTCACAAGTAATTGATGTCTTTTGGGAGAATGAGAAGAAAGCTGAAGGGGGTAAGGAAACAGGATACTTGATCCAAATGGTGTTTCACCTGCCCTTTCCTCAAGTTTGCTGCCTTGCCAAGACGTTTCCCCATACCTCCACCATACAGCTCACCACCACTCCACCCCTGCCCAGCCCCCATGTACACTTTCTGTAACCCTAACAAAAGAGAATAGGAAGTGGGTATCAGCTCCAGTCAGGATCTCAGCAGAAACATTGAAAAATGTCATCACCTTCAGGTTCTGAGTCAGCAAAAGGGGAGGGAAGTCAGCTCCCACCACACCATGTACTTCTGCTCCAGGGGCTCTTCTCACCACACCAGAGCCCAGGTGGCCAGGTACGCCCCCTGGCAGCATGAGGCCAGGGTTCCTTGGAGCATCGCACTGCCATCAGGAAGCGCCAAACAGCCCCAGTTCTCCTCAGTTAAGGCCAGGTTCAGGTGCCTGGGGAGGCGAAAGAAGAGGGAAGGTGTGGCCAGTGTAATCTAAGCCAGGGCCTCAGTTCAGTTCAGCATGTCCACTACAAAAAGCAGTGTTTTCTTATTGAGAACAAGGCATTGGTTAAAAGTGAGAAGGAAAAGTTAAAAAGGAGGTAAATTCTGTGTGTTTCTTTTCATGTTTGGCTTTCTAATGCATCTGTAACAAGGATACTCAACTCTACATTATGGCAGATACAGCCTGTAATTTAGACTAATTTAAATGGGTGAATCGGAGAAGGCAATGGCAACCCACTCCAGTACTCTCGCCTGGAAAATACCATGGACGGAGGAGCCTGGTAGGCTACAGTCCATGGGGTCGCTAAGAGTCAGTCATGACTGAGCGACTTCACTTTCTCTTTTCACTTTCATGCATTGGAGAAGGAAATGGCAGCCCGCTCCAGTGTTATTGCCGGGAGAATCCCAGGGACGGTGGAGCCTGGTGCCCTGCCATCTATGGGGACGCACAGAGTTGGACACAACTGAATCGACTTAGCACAGCAGCATATGGGTGAATACTGATTTTTTTAAATCTCTTGGATGATAGTGCTAACAGACCCCCACCTACAGACATAACTGTAAGTTAAAAGTGACTGCTGGGTCTAGGAAGTTAATAATAGAAGGTTAGCCTTCTAATCCAGGCTTTGCTGTTTACTGATATTGTTGCCTATCTGTATATTATCATGATCATTTCCAAACATTTTTAGTGGCTCCTGTATAAGGAACCCACAAAAGGTAGAAATCACAGTTATATGAAAACCTATATTTCTCATGTTGCCCTGAACTGATTTCAATTCTTGCTTAAGAGGCATGTTCAGTATCATCTCTGTTTCCTACTAGTTCTTCCTGAAAGAACTGGCTTCTCAATGAGGAGTGTTTGGCCATAACATCCTTTTGGAAATGTCTGCTCACCTCCTTTAGGTAGAGAATATTCCTTCCTAGCAAAAAAAAATGTGTTTTATATAAGTGTATGGAGAAAGCTGATTGAAAATGCAAGAACCAACTAGCCAATATCTATAATATCTTTTCTGAAATAGTTAGCTTTACAGCAGGGAGTTCCCTGTGTAGCTTGAGAAGCATTAGGGAGAGTAAGTCATATTTCATTTGTTTCTTCTCCTCTGATGGGTTCCCCATGAGACTATGGTCCCTTGGACTGACATCTGATAGAAGAAACATTGATGGATAAATGAAATGTTTCCAGTTAATCCCATTATGCTATTTACTGACATCCTCTCTGGGCTCAATCTATCCCCAGGGGACTTTCTATAGGGGAACATATTTGATGGGAAATATAGATTGTGTCCTAATTAGCCAACGAAGGTAGTCAGGAGTCCTGGGCTTGCCAATGGAGGCTGCGGCTCTCAGAGCCCACAGAACCTGGACAGGTTCTGTTTCTTCCTCCACATGCCATGCTCAGTGAGCTTGGAAAGGTTTGAAAAGACTAGGTTAGTGTCATTTAATTGCAGCATTATTTCCATCCTGAAAATTACACTAGATAGAAGACCTGAGTTCCGACCTGCTTCCCACCAGATAGCAGTTTGTAGCCTTCCTTAGCCTTGATGTTGATAACCAGAGCCACTGCCTGAAAACACTTGGAAAACTTGGAGTCCACATTCTCACATAAGCTATCACTTATCATGATTACAGTATCCCCATTAGGCCCCTTTCTTTTCCACTAAATAGTGGAGCAGTCTCTTTAAGCAGAACTCTTCATTTCCTGAGGTATCGTCTTGCTTCCCCTTTGCATTGCCTGCTATAGATCTGTCAGGAGGTGGAAGACCAATCACTTAAGTCTCCTCTTTTGGAGATAAAAAGTCAATGTGGAAACTGATCTTGCTCTGAAGAATTGAGGAATTTTTTAATTATAAAAATCTAGTTTGTTTTATTTTTTAAACCTGCCTAATAACCCCCTGAAGGTGAAATCCAGCAGGGGTAATTAAGGTAAAATCAACAATAATATCCTTCATTGAACTTTCAAAACATTATGGAACTTTGTGAACCTTTTACCCAAAGCTTGCATGCACGCCTTAATTAAATAAGGTAGTGTATAGTAGTATACTCCTTTATTTTTGCTTACTCTAGGAAACCAAGCATTCCATTCCAGCCTGAATGTTGGCACACTTAAGAAATCAAAGCTTCCTCCTTTCATTATGTTGGATTTGATGAGTAATAAGGAGTTTCCCTGGTCTCTGGCCTAAATGTATAGGTGTTGCAGTGGGAGAGAGGTGCTGTGGGTCAGTGAGCTCAACTTGGACAGGTGTAACAACCAGAAGAAAGTATAGGTTGTGTGCTGCAGGAAGAGCACCACGTCTTGGTTATCACAGGTCTCTAGGTGGTTAAGATTATATCAAGGACTTGAAATTCAAGTCATAATAAGTCTGGAACAGAGTCCTAGATTTAGGGTTGGAAGGCACTTTAGAGATAATCTAAACTCCTGTCACTCAAAAGTCTGCTCCAAGCTCTGGCAGCATCAGTATCACCGTCAGGTCCCATCCAGGACCCACTGAGTCAGAGTCTGCATGTAGCAAAATCCCCAGGGGGCTGGAAGGCATATTAAACTTGTAGTCTCATTGGTCTAACCCATTCCTCTTGTTGCATAGATGGATGAAGTCACCAAAAGTTTACCTGACATCAAGCAATGTCAATTCAGAGACAGTTCTCACTGGTTCAACTAAAATTTCTACACTACTTGTATTAGTGGGTTCATATCATGTTGGTAGCTCAGCTGATAAAGAATCTGTCTGCAATGCAGGAGACCCCAGTTTGATTCCTGGGTCAGGAAGATCCCCTGGAGAAGGGATAGGCTACCCACTCCAACATTCTTGGGCTTCCTTGGTAGCTCACTGGTAAAGAATTCACCTGCAATGTGGAAGACCTGGGTTTTATCCCTGGGTTGGGAAGATCCCATGAAGAAGGGATAGGCTACCCACTCCAGTATTCTGGCCTGGAGAATTCCTTGGACTATATAGTCCATGGGGTCACAAAGAGTCAGATGTGACTGAGCAACTTTCACCTTCAAAGTGCCACAGTTCTGCTGGTGGCAGTTTATTTTGATTGCAGGTCATGTTTGGGCACCTTGAAAAAGGGAATGTTAACATGGCAGCACGGAGGAAAGTGACTTAGCATCCACTGCTAGTGTTGAGATGGGTTTCACCCCAAGGCCTTGCTCCTGCTGCTCCCTCTGCCTGTGATGCTCACCTCTGAGTCGTCACATGGCAGGCACCTCCTTGTCTCCCAAGACTCACCCTTGGAGAAGCTTTTCTTGGTCACTCGATGTTAAACCACTTTCTCTCCCCGTCCCAATCCCCTCAGTCATTCTTTATCCCCATGGTCTTGCCTTTAAAAAATTCATGGCAATTATTAAATGAAACTGATTAGTTTAACAATTTATTGTCTGTCTTCTCTGCCAAGGCATGTTCATTTGATGAGAGCAGGGACCTTGTTCTGCTTGTGTACTGCAAAGTCCCTACTCACCAATAACAGAGCTTGCCACAGTACCTGCTCAATAATTATTTGCTAAAAGATTAAGTAATTGAGAACAAAGTGTGCCATGTTCATGGTAAGAATAATCATCAATAAGAGCTAACATTTATTGATTTTAGCTATATGCAGGGAGGGCACTGTGCCACAGGCTTTATCTACATTGTCTCATTTAAATCTTTATTATCAAAAGCACAAACTAGTGTTGACTGCTTGGAAATTGTGACCTTATAAAATTGGGGGAAATGATTGAAATCTGACTTGAATTCAGGATATTTCCCTAAAGGAAAGCACTGAGTGGCCCTCTGCACAAAGTAGTCCACACTGGAGGAGGATCTCAAGAATCCAGGCTACTCTCAATACTGTGTTTTGGCTCCCTTGATGATTTTCCTTTGAGCACATGAATAGGGACAACCAGACTTAGAGGCCTGATGCAGAATGAAATGTCCTGATATGCTTTTCAAAGTGATAATGGAAAAATGAACTCTTGCATACCCCTTGCATGACCTGCAAAGCCATTTGTAACAGAAAATAACTTGTGCTTGGAGGACATGATGCCAACCAGAGGATAATCCTTGATCTTCATTTTTCACCAAAGCAAATAGGTCAGTATTGGCTTCTGTTATCAGATACATTTCATGCTGCCTACGGAGAGAGGAGGGATTCCCAGGTGGCACTAGTTGTAAAGAACCCTCCTGCCAATGCAGGAGACATAAGAGATGTGGGTTTGATCCCAGGATTGGAAAGACCCCTGGATGAGGGCATGGCAATCCACTTCAGTATTCTTGCCTAAGAGAATCCATAGGGCACTGGGTGCTTTAAGATTTCAAGATATCTTAGAGTGCCCAGTCCCCATTCCACTCTCCATCTCGTCCTCCACCGCCCCCACACATACCTCAGACAGCCTCTCCCAGCTGACTCAGGATGAGGCCCGCCAATGGATCATGGAGTCAGCTGGAAGGGCACATCTATAAGGAGAAGCGGGAAGATGGAGCGGAAAACAACTTGAGTGAATGCATTTCATTCCAGAGAAGAGGTTTTTAAAAAACCGCTTAACATTTAAAGTTCTCTTATTATTTTTGGCAGCATGTTGAGTCCTTGTCTCTTTTTTGGCTACCTTTCTAGTACTTTATGTATCTGGAAGCAGAATTTGCAAACGATTTTAGTAACTCTGGGAAAGATTTTTCAGTGTAATTATAGGAGGTATTTAAATGCTAAGCGTTATTTGGTGTACTCATCAAACAAGAGGCATAACTGGAAATGATCAAATAAAATGACCTGGAATTTATGTTTCTATGTCATAAACATAAACATGCCTGAAGGATTAGTCTTTGTAGGATTAATTATATAACTTAAAAGGCAAATCCAGTAACAATTACCCATAAATTCCAAGTTAATTACCCAAAGCAAAAAACAGATGGGTATACAAGACTGTGGGTGGACCCTTCCTTTACATGGTCAGTAATGCAAGGTGGTATCTTTATTTTAATAAGCTTTATTTAATTTTAGTTTTATTTGTTTATTTATTTATTATTTATTTACTTTGGCTGTGCTGGGTCGTCATTGCTGCACTGGCTTTTCTCTAGTTGCAGATAGTGTGGGTTTTTCTCTAATTGTCGTGTGCAGGCTTCTTACTGCAGTGGCTTCTCATTTTATGGAGCGTGGGCTCTGGGGCACTTGAGCTTCAGGAGTTGTGGCTCTTGGACACAGGCTCAATAGTTGTGGCCCATGGGCTTAGTTGCTCTGCAGCATATGGAATCTTCCTGGACCAGGGACTGAACTCATGTCTCCTGCATTGGCAGCTGGATTCTTGACCACTGAGCCACCAGGGAAGCCCAATAAACTTTTTGTTAGGGGAAATTGCGAGTATGTACAAAAGTGGAGAGGCCATGCACACATCATCCAGCTTCAGCAGTCTCCCTTTACTGGCCCTGTGCACTGATGGTGAGAGGAGGAGCTGACGTCACAAGGTGTGGCCCTTGTGACGGCTGCAAAGGCAAAAGAATTGTGTCCATGGCAGGGATGGGTTATCCAGATTAACTGCTTGAAGCTGTAGGTAAAGTAGGTGGATCATAAGCTTAATTTCAGCTTCTGCTTCAAGACATCAGGCAAAAAAGAAAGTCAAGTTTATAAGCATTTATTGTCTACCATGATTGGTAGACAATTTATTGTCTACCATGTCTACCATGATATTGTCTACCATCATTGCCCTAGATTTTGTGATGGATTTAGAATAGTAGTCATTAACATATTGGAATGGTAAAATAGTTTCCATTTGCCCTTCCATGTATTATCTCCTCATTACCCCACCCTACTCTGCATCCTGGGAGACCGATCTGTACTACATCAAAAGTCCCCCCACCCTCTGATTTCTGCTGGGCTGAGCCAAGGGTTGGCAGGAGGGGTTCACCAACAGGATGTTGGAGACTGGGACATTGAGCGGGCAGGGTACCGGCTCACACATGATGTGAGGCAGTGCTAAGGGGCCCTGACTATTCAACCAATAAGTTTTAGTTGATTCAAGAGGAATAGTATGCTCAATATCATTCATCCTTCAGTTCAGTTCAGTTCAGTCGCTCAGTCGTGTCCGACTCTTTGCAATCCCATGAATCGCAGCACACCAGGCCTCCCTGTCCATCACCAACTCCCGGAGTTTACTCAAACTCATGCCCATCGAGTCAGTGATGCCATCCAGCCATCTCATCCTCTGCCGTCCCCTTCTCCTCCTGCCCCCAATCACTCCCAGCATCAGGGTCTTTTCCAATGAGTCAACTCTTCGCATGAGGTGGCCAAAGTGTTGGAGTTTCAGCTTCAGCATCAGTCCTTCCAATGAACACCCAGGACTGATCTCCTTTAGGATGGACTGGTTGGATCTCCTTGCAGTCCAAGGAACTCTCAAGAGTCTTCTCCAACACTCATTCTTAGGGAAATGTAAATTAAGCCACAATGAGAAACCACATCATACTCGTTAGGAGATATCCTGTCACATCCATTGGGATGGCTATTATTGGGGGAAAAAAACAGAGAATATCAACTGCTGATGAGGGTGTGGAGAAATTAGAAAGTCTGTGTATTGGTGGTAGAAATGTAAAATGATATGGCCACTGTGGAAAACAGTATGGCAAATCCTTAAAAAAGTTGACAGAATACCATATGATTTAGCAATTCCATTACTGGGTATATACCCAGAAGAATTGAAAGCAGAGACTTGAACAGATATTTGTATATCAATGTTCGTAGCAGCATTATTTACAATAGTTCAAAGGTAGAAAAGAACCAAACATCCATGGATGGATGAATAGATAAACAAGATGTGGTATATACATAAAATGAAATATGATTCAGTCTTAAAAATAAATGAGATTTTGATACTTGTTGTAATAGGATGAACCTTGAAAACATGATGCTAAATGAAAGAAGCCAGACACAAAAAATGTAATTATTGTATAATTCCACTTACATGAGAAATCTAGAGTAGTCCAATTCATAGACACAGAAAGTAGATTGTTGGTTATCAGGGACAGGGAGCATTGGGGAATGGGGAGTTATTGTTTGATAGGTACAGAGTTTCCATTTGAGATGAGGAATCTCTGCAGATGGATGGTGCTGATGGTTGCAAAACAATGTAAATCGACTTAATACCACTGAACTATATACCTACAAAATGGCCATAATTGTAAGTTTTATGTTATGTGTATTTTACAATAAAAATGTAATAGTTATACTTTGCAGCTTTACTGCAAAGTGAAGATATGTAAATTTGTTAGGAGGCATTTAGCATCAGTGTACAGGATTAAAATATGTGGCCCACTCTCCCCTCCCCTGCCACTTATACAAAGAATTTTTTTCCAATAAATCCAAGAATGCAGAACCACAGCCATCCCACTGTGAGTGTCTCAGATTTTCCCTCTGCAGGGTGTGGGTGTCCCTATCCACCCATCCACTGCAGTCTTCAAGGGTCAATTGTATTTAACTTCTTACCAAGAAAATTCTTCTTCTCCTCCTCCTCCCTCCTCTCTTTCCCTTCTTCTTCAATTAGTATCTTTGTGTATATAGATGTGTTCTAAGGTGAGAACCAGGAAGCTGGCAATATGGAGACTTTTTCTGCAGGCAATTAGGGTAGACCAAAAAGAGAGACAGAGAAGAAAGGGCAGGTAATAGAAGTGCTGTGATGAGATGCTGCTTTTTCCAGATCTTTTCAGGGAGGTGGTCTGGTCCTTTTCATAATGGAGACCACTACCTTCAATTAGGAACTGCATTATCATGTGTTATTTACCTGGCCAACAATATTGGCTCAAGCACTGATTGCTATAAGCAAAATCTGCACTGAAAAGGAGGCTTAATAATAAAACTGCACAAAGACTTCTGTAAATTGTCTCTTCAATTGTAACTTGTATCAAGGGTGAGGTCTTCTGAATGATACTTTTTTTTTTTTTTTCTTATTTTTATTTATTTTTTATTTTTATTATTATTTTTTTTTCTTTTTCTTTTTTTTTATTTTTCAGTGGGTTTTGTCATACATTGATGTGAATCAGTCATAGAGTTACATGAATTCCCCATCCCGGTCTCCCATCCCACCCCCCTCTCCACCCGATTCCTCTGGATCTTCCCAGCCCAACAGGCCCGAGCACTTGACTCATGCCTCCCACCTGGGCTGGTGGTCTGTTTCACCACAGATAATATACATGCTGTTCTTTCGAAACATCCCACCCTCCCCTTCTCCCACAGAGTTCAAAAGTCTGTTCTGTACTTCTGCGTATGCCACTTAACATGCCAAAATATCACAGATATTTTCTCCTTACACATAGGATAAGCACCAAGTTTACTTAAGAACAAATGTAACTCTGGAATAAAGAAACTGGGACTATATCTGAAATAAGATCTGAGTTTGAATCTCAGATCTGAAGAAAACTAATATGAAAACATACATTGTTGTTATTCCTGTTATAAATTACTTGGATATTGTTCTCACTTTACAGCAGCTCTGTTCATTATTCCCATGTTATAGGTGGATAAATTGGAGCTGAGAGACATTAACTAACTTGAGGAATAGTTATTAAGCTACAGACCAATACTGAACCAAATCTGCCTTCTCAAACACCACAGCTGTTTGGGTTCCATCAGAGCTTCGAAAGGCGGGTGATTATATACATAGATTTTGCAGAAGACATGATCAGAACGTTCTATTCCCTCAATTGTTTTTAGGACAGGAATGAGACTAAAGTATTGTGTCAATATATAGATCCAACCACACCATGTATTCCTTACTTGTATTTCTTGTTTGCCTTGTAATTTTATTAAGATTTTCATATCATAACTATTTCAATTCAAATAGATGGATGATAGATTTAAGCTTATGAAATGAAATGAGATGAAATTGAGATACAACTTGACTTTTCAAAGATCAGTTTACTAGCGGCTACTGTTGTTGTTTAGTTGCTAAGTCACGTTCAACTCTACGACCTCATGGACTGCAGCACACCAGGCTCCCCTGTCCTTCACTATCTCCTAGAGTTTGTTCATGTCCGTTGAGTCAGTAATGCTATCCAACCATCTCATCCTCTGCTGCCCACTTCTCCTCCTGTACTCAGTCTTTCCCAGAATCAGGGTCTTTTCCAATGAGTCAGCTCTTGGCATCAGGTGGCCAAAGTATTGAAGCTTCAGCTTCAGCATCAGTCCTTCCAATGAGTATTCAGGGTTGATTTCCTTAAGCTTTGACTGGTTTGATCTCCTTGCTGCCCAAGGGACTCTCAAGAGTCTTCTCCAGCACCACAATTCCAAAGCATTAATTCTTCAGCATTCAGCCTTCTTTATGATCCAACTCTCCCATCTGCACATGACCACTGGAAAACTATAACTTTGACTATACGGACTTTGTCAGCAAAGTGGTGTCTCCACTTTTTTAATACGCTGCCTAGGTTTGTCATAGCTGTCCTTGCTAGTGGCCAAGTTGAGGAATATCCTAGGACCCTCATCTCTGGGCTACTGGTTGTCATGACAATGCAGAGGTGGCTCTACAGTGGTTCTTGTTTAGGTGGTGTGGCCTGGATGTCACACTGACCTAGGCTAAGCAACTGGAAAAACAAACAAACAAACAAACCTTCACATACTAGTTTTTCACATATTCAAGTTGTAGTTGCTAGTAATAGTTTTGAAGAAAAAGTTTTTGAAGAAAAACTCAAAGTTGGAAATACAGTACTCACTAACTTTATTTTCTGCAAATAAAGTTTTTGCACAGGAAAAGACAATTGTTAGGTGAATTTTAGAATTCGGAAAGTTCAGACATTTAATGCAGATTAAAATGTTCCTGCTTTTGCTCCTGTAATCACTTCTTTGCTAGCCAGCATTTCTGTGAGTCAGTCACACTTGTAAGGAAAATCTAACCCTTTTGAAAAGCAAACCCTCTCACAAGAGTGACCTCTATTAGGAGCCAGTGGTGTCCGTTTTCACAGTTGATTCTGACTGCCTCATTATTCCCACTTCCCAAACTCCTAAATACAAATAACTGTACCATACCTTCTGACTTCATTCATTTGATCCACAAATATTTATTAAGCATGTAACATGTGCAGGTCTTCTCTTGTTGCTCAACTGGTAAAGAATCCACCCATAATGGGGGAGACCTGGGTTCAATCCCTGGGTTGGAAAGATTTCCTGGAGAAGGGAAAGGCTACCCACTCCAGTATTCTAGCCTGGAGAATTTCATGGACTGTATAGTCCATGTGTCACAAAGATTCAGGCACGACTGAGAGATTTTCACTTTCATTTTAACATATGAAGGCACTGTTCTGGTCTCTTGGGATTTGTTAGTGAAGAAACAGAAGAATCTCTGCCCTCTAGAAACTTACATTCTAGCAACTTTGAAGGTACTTTGCTATTCATATATTAATAGCATTACATATGTTGATTTCTAAGGGAAGGGGAATCCATTACAGTATTCTTATGTAGAGTTGGTTTCCAGCCACAGCTTTTCCATGACCATATCTGCTGATAAATAATCTGAGTAAAGAATGTTAAGAGGAAGTATTCTCATAAACTCAATATGCATTCTTCTGACCTTTTGGATCTACCTCAGGACAGCTAAGAGCCTGATAGGAGTCATGGGCTAGTTGCCCTTAAGAGTTGAAGTTAAATCAAAGTTTTTCTACATGGTAGTCAAGGAAACAAACCTTTTCTCCCCCACCCCATACTGAGCACTGTATTAATCATTCATTGCTCTTAAACTTCAGACATACATCTTGGTTTTCTGCACAGAACTCCATAATGATAAAAAACCAAAGGGCTATGGGTGGAAATCAGGCAGAATGGGGAAGAAAGAGGAAGATGATGGAACAGCCTCACAGCTTATATCGTAAACAGTGTCAAGAGGCACAAAGAGAGAAATATTATGTCTCTCATGTTGCCTCCCAATCTAGGCTGGTCTTGAAACTTTTAAGAGTCTCTGCAACTCAAAATCTGAAAGCATAAGATAATGGGGAAGCACTTTGGCTTCTTCCTAGCTTTGTTACAGCGCAGGTATAAATGAAATCAGCAAGTACATTTGAAAAAATAAATGTGAAAAATATTGAGCTTATGCATTTATGAAGATTCTGGTTCATAAATTAAAGTTTCATTTTTTAAAAATAAAAATTGTTATTTTGAGTCAGTTATGGAGTCTCTTTCAACTTAAAAAAATTCAGCAGATTCTGTGTGTAATTTTTCATATAGGAAATTGCTCTTTGGGACTTCCTTTGAGCCCATCCTCTAAGTTCTAAAAGAACTGCTATTCATTAGGCCCAGTTGACATGAGAAGTTATACTTGGTTTTCTTAAAAAAAATGACAGTTGACATTTTGCAACTTTTGAATGTGGGTGGAAAGATGACAAACAGAGGAACATATATCATTAAGGTACTTTGGAGGAAGGTGACTAAACTCTGGATGCGTGCTGGCGATGGAGGTAGAAAAGAGAAAGAGGTGTCTCAGTGGAGCAACTGCTGGGCAGGAAGGTTCCATAGGTGACTGCTCTGTGCTTGCCAAGTACTTAGGTTCTGCAGTGGCATTGAAGCAGACTCTTGTTCAAAGTTGCTGTTGTTTTTTTAAAGATACCTAATTAGGATGAATAAAATAATCATGTCCTGTGTGAAAATCTTCAGTGTTGTGACTGTTTATCCTAAAAAAGATTTTAAAGTGAACTTTGATATGCTTCATACTTTCCTCATTGATCCATTCTAGACTTTTCCTTTCATGGAACTCCTGGCCTTAATCCCGATGGGCACTTCAATTTAATGAGTGGACAGCCTCTTTAGCTACAGACCAGAGGTATAGCTCTCCCAGATTGAATTTCAAAGAGGTACTCTTAAACTTAGTTAACTGCAGATTGGCGAGCTTGCTCGTCTGTCTGCAATGCTGAAATGTGTGTGGGCAGAAGTCAGAGTCACAAAGAGAGAGAAAGGCAGAGAGTTAGCCTGAGTTACCTTATTCTGACAAGCTAGATTTTGTGTGTGCATGCTTTTTGGTGGGGACACATTGTTCAGCCCACAGTTAGCTAAAACAAAAAACAAAAAACAAACAAACAAACAAAAAAAAAAAAACAAAGAACAAAAAACAGCCATGAGTTAAACTACAGGTCCTCTATTCCAATTGTATGTCTAGGAAACTGAGTCGAAGGTAGTATTGACTAGGTACAAAAGGATTGAGTTATGGACTGTCAGGAGCCCTTCTCTCATTAACAGAATTGCCACTGGCATTGGTCTGGACTCCATAGGGGCGATTTAGGAAACAGTTGTACCTGTGCTGCAGTCCCTTGTAAACATTCTCTGTAGAGCCTCAAGCCCTGGGCCAGTAAAAAAGATCATTCCATCACCTCCTGCAGCAAATCATCCCCATTTTCTATTCACCACTGTTTCCTCTCAGTATATACTGCTCTAAATGTAAATTAGTATTGTCTTAAAATTTGGGGGTAGGTTGGGAAGCCAGTAGTAGTAATTTGAGTGGTACATTAAATACTTTACAAAAACTTTCTGGATCTCTATTAGAAGTCTGGTAATGTTAATATTATAATTCAAATATTACTATAAATGTACATGTAAATCCTTAGTCTATCTTTTATTGCCTATTCCCAATTAGATGGGCTTCCCAAGTAGCTCAGTGGTAAAGAATCCATCTGCCAATTCAGCAGCTGAAGGAGATGTGAGTTCAGTCCCTGGGTGGGGATGATCCCCTGGAGAAGGAAATGGCAACTCACTTCAGTATTCTTGCCTGGAAAATTCCACAGACAGAGGAGCCTGGCGGGCTACAGTCCATGATGGGGTCATAAAGAGTTGGACATGACTAAAGAGACTGAAGACATACGCACGCATTCGTAAGACAGTTCTTTTTTTTTTTTTTTTTTTTTTCTAACAATATAAAAAGCAACACGAAAAGTACAAATTCTCATGACAAGTGTGAGCAAAAGCTTTAGCAAGAAAACTGCCATATTTTATGGAAATAATGATTGGTCGAAGTTGAATATTCTGCCCTTGAGTTTAACACAAAATCATGGATCAAACACAGTTTATCTGGCAAATTCTATGCTCAGTTCACCCTCCAACTCTTGAGAGGTTGTGGAGCCCCAGGGTTGAGGAGGCTTCTGAATCAAACCTTCCCTCACAACAGAGTGCATGATGAGGGAATGCGAGAGGGAACATGGTCCCTCTGGGTTTTTCTCATAGTTGGGGTACAGTGGAGCTGACCCGGCAGCTGCTGGGGACTAACACCGTTCTGGCTTTTTCTTGCCCAATTACCGGTAGGCCTACCTGAGTTTCTATTTTCTGAGAAACACCTAACCTTCGATTTTCACTCTAAACCCAACATAGACAATATATGGTTGGGAATGGCTAGCCACGGATGATCTGATAAGGAAATATTGGGAGTAGTTAGCACGAAATATGTGGAAAGTTTATCAGAAATAGGCCCTCAGAACTAAATTGGACACCAGGGATGATAACAAATTCAGCAACCCTATTGATTAATGTAAACCCTATTGTGTTTTATGTGTGGCAAGTTCTGTTTCAAAAATTCTGTCTTCTCTAGGGAGATACTATGTCACAAGTGTTATGAAGAACTCATACACCAGAGGTTTCCACTTTTTGAGAAAAGAATCTACTGTCTTTCCCCCCCAAGTCGTTGAGGTATAATTAGAAACAGTGAACTAGATGTACACAAAAAGCATAGACATCAACAACATGGTGTTGAATGAAGATGATTTTCAGTGGAAAAAAATGAAATGAGATTTGTAACAGTATTATTTATGTACATTAAAACAAAAACACATAATCAACAACATTACACCTTTTATAAGGGTCCATGCGTATCAGGGCTTCCCTGGTGGCTCAGATGGTAAAGAATCTGCCTGCAATGCAGGTGACCTGGGTTCAGTCCCTGGGTCAGGATGATCCCCTGGAGAAAGGAATGGCAACTCACTTCAGTATTCTTGCTTGGATAATCCCATGGACAGAGGAGCCTGGTGGGCTGAAGTTCATGGGGTCACAAAGAGTTGGACATGACTGAGCGACTAACAGTTAAAAGTTTTTCTTTTTTTTTAATGCATATCAGACACTTCTGAGTGATATGCCTATGGGAAGGAAGAGTGAGGGGACACAGGGGGTGGGGCTGGAGATGAAGGGGTTAAATGAAATAAAGTAAAACTAGCAATCAAGGACCTGACACCCACCCAGAATGCTGGGCTGTGGATTCCAGAGTGTAATTCAGTCTGTGAACCTGAGGGTCAAAGATTCCCACGGCAGGAATGAGAAGAGTTGGAAAGTGGGGGTCCTTGGGCACAAGAAAGGGAAAAGGAACCTACTGAGTTCATACTTTCTCCTCCACCCTCCCCCCGCTGCCAGGTCAGAGACATCTGCAGAAGGGGCCATGCCACAGGGAATTTTTTCTATATGGGACTGTCTAGAGAATATTCTAGCCCATGCAGGCCAGTCTCACAACTATTCAACTTAGTTGTTGTAGCTTGAAAGCAGTCATAGACAATCTACAAGAAATGTGGAGGGCTGTTTTCTAGTAAAACTTTACTTAAAAAACAAGAGGCAGACCACATGTGGCCCATGAGCTGTAGGCGGCTGACCCCTGGCATGAGAGCTGGCGTCCCCCCTCCTCATGGATTGCCGAGAGCAGAGCCTCCAAGATGATTCTGTCATTCAAAAATATGACCTCAGAGGACAGACAGAAAGGCATCAGGGCTCATTTAAATTCAGAGAAAAAGAACCTGAGGTCCACAAGGGCTTCTGTGATAATAGAATTTCAGACATCTTGAGCATTTGCTGCAGGAATAAATAACCCATGGGCAGGGTTCACATGGTTTTTAATTTGATCAAGCCAAGAGCATATTTCATAAGCAAATGCAAATGCTCAAGAGCTTTTCTGAGTTTGTAGCAAGTCTGTTGTGTCAGGAAGATCCTCTGGAGAAGGTAATGGCAATCCACTCCAGTATTCTTGCCTAGAGAATTCCCTGGACAGAGGAGCCTGGCAGGCTACAGTCCATAGAGTCACAAAAAAGTCGGACATGACTGAATGAGTATCCACAGCAAGTGGCAGGAATTTACATCCTGTGTGTCCCAGCAGCTTGGTGCCAGGGGCTCCCTCTCCACCTTTCCTTGACATATTGACCTAAGTCTTTGGGGTATTCCCTCCAAGAACCTCCATACTAGACTGGAGACTATCTAGTCAAGAGGTAAACTCATGCCTGCAGCTCCTATTAAGGGAATGTAGGACAAAAGCATAAAGTCTTCAAAATGATCATTTCTACATGAATAGGCCAATCAAGCACTGTAGATTCAAGCATGAGCATCACCAGTGCAAATCTTTTTGGATGTCAACAGCAAAAGGTAAAAAAAATGAAGTAGCTGGACTGCCTTTCACCTTCGCCCTAGTTCACTGGCTTCTAGTTGCTGTTTATTGTCTCTTGAGGCTCCTGTTCCATCTTCATGTCATGTTTGTCTGACGAGCATCTAAGCCTCTTATTACTGAGTGCCTGGCTGTTTCCCAGCAGAGGGCCAGCTCCCTCTGGCATTGGAAGGACAGCCGGTACTCTGATGTACTGACATCTTAATTCAGTCCTGTAACAGTGAGCTTATCCACAGCCATCCACATGGTCCAAGTGAGATTTCCCCATGCACCCCTTCCCCTGCATTTGGACTCAAGTCTATACTGTCTTTCTGTGGCTCCAATACTTTACTTTCCTGAGGAGAGGCTGTAAGGCAGAAAAGGCCCCCTTTAAAGCCTGTATAAATTAGTGTCAGTTATAAAATTCATCCATAGTATTTCTCAGGAGTCCACATGTCAAGAGAGAGGTGAGAAGAATCATTAGCCAAGTGTGCTCTTCTGTTTGGCCCACCAGAACTTCAGTCCAGGGCCTGCACATACTGACTAAGACAGGGCAGGAGTTCTCCAAGCCGACTTAGGGGGAAAAATTAGTAGTCAAATGCTCCACAGAACTGTTATTCCTATGTCTGGTTATGAATCCAGAATATTGAAATATTGAATATTGAAATATTGAAACTTGTTCACGAAGGCAGTGCATTTTGTTAGTCTTTTTTGAGAAACTGCCCTCAGTGTGGTTAACCGTACCTGATCTGAATGTTCACTCTTCATGAGATTTGGAAATAGGAATCTGACTTCATGCTTCCCTGTAAGTAAAATGATGCAAAACGTGTTAATTTCAGCTCACCCACACGAGGCCTTGGGTGCCCAGTAACAACTGCATTTACATTTTTGGCCTTGTGTCAGAGTAAAAGGAAAGACCAATTTACACCTGCTGAGTGTCTTTCTGCCCAGATCCAACGTTGGTCTTGTTTCCTCAGCTCTACAACTCTGTCTTCTGTCCTGCAATGATTCCGTCACTGAGCTCTCCAGGTCAAACACCCAGGTAACGCCTTAGCCTTTGTGTCTGCATTTCCCTGGAGGAGGGAAACAAGCACGCATTCTCCCTTCCAGGCTCCAAGTGACAGGGAACTCAAGAGAGACCCAAAGATGATGTTCTTTCTACTTCTGGTGAGCATTCTGAGCATTTCGTTTAGAGGGTCAAGAATTTGACCTTTGACATAGAAAACTAATTAAAATATGTGTATATGTTAGTCCCAAACTCCTAATGAGCACACCCCTACTACCATCCTTTCCCCTTTGGTAACCAAAAGTTTGTTTTCTATGTCAAAGATCAATTTCTTGACCCTTTAAACAAAATGCCCAGGAATTCCCTGGTGATCCAGTGGTAGAGAATCTGCCTGCCAATGCAGGGACACCAGTTCGGTCCCTGGTTTGGGAAGATTCCACGTGGTGCAGGGTAACTAAGTTGGTACACCACAACTATAGATAACCAACAAGGACCTACTATATAGAACAGGGAGCTGTATTCAATATCTTGTAATAACCTATAAGGGAAAAGAACCTGAAACAAGAAAAGATATGTATAACAGAATTACTTTGCTGTGTACCTTAAACTAACACCACATTGTAAATCAAATATGTTGTTGTTTAGTCACTAAGTCGTGTCTGATTCTTTGCAGCACATAGACTGCAGCACCCTAGGCTCCTCTGTTCTTCATTATCTCCTGGAGTTTGCTCAAATTCATGTCCAGTGAGTCAGTGATGCTGTCTAACCATCTCATCCTCTGCCACCCTCTTCTTCCTTTGCCTTCAATCTTTTCCAGTATCGTGGTCTTTTCCAGTGAGTCGGCTCATTGAGTCAGGTGGCCAAACTAGTGTAGCTTCAGTATCAGTCCTTTCAATGAATATTCAGAACTGTTTTCCTTTAGGATTGACTGGTTTGGTCTCCTTGCAGTCTAAGGGACTCTCAAGAGTCTTCTTTAGCACCACAACTATACTTCAATTTTTAAAAAAAGAGAGAGACTGACCTTTAATTAGTTATAGTAATATAAATGCCAAGCTTTGAATGTTAACTGTATGTCAGGCCCTTTGCTAAGCACTTACTGTATATTTTATCCTCACAGCAACCCTGGGTAGGAGGAATTTCACATGGGGAAACTTAAATTAGATAAATTAAGTGACTTGCTCAGGTGTGGAATTTGAAAATGGGAAGTCTGGTCCCTGTTTCCAGCCTCTGTGCTGCAGCAGGAAAAAGAATAGAACTACCACCCTGAGTCTTGACACTTTGTGGTTATACAGTTCTCAAGGGAGCCCAGTCTCCATCATCCTGTGTAGGATTTACACAGTACAAACTAAAAATGCCTCCTGGATTAATCTTGGCAGCCCACACCTTACCACCCTCCTCCTCTTTTCCTGCAATCAGTCCCTGTCTGTTCAGGGAATGTTAACTCAGGTTATTATTAGCTGAAGAATAATTATAGCTATAAATATAAAATTCATGTATGTAAATGTATTAATACCTCTCTCCTGCCTTTAATCTTGTCTACAGTGTTATCATGAAGGGGTGTTTTATTGTCTTCAACCTAATCTCTGCTAGACAAAAGAGAATTTGTTTGGATTTAATGTGCACAGGGCATAAATCCTTAGTCCAACAGAGATTGGAGGTGGTTTTTTTGTGTTTGCTTTTAGAAATGGTTGAACCTGGTCTACAAAAGAAATGCCAACAACCCCTTTGTCAATGAATGCTTTTCTAGACTGTTTTCCTGGTAACTTTTTCAAATAATGACAGGTGTGTGAGATGGCCTGCTGAGACAGAGTTGCAGAAATACTTTTGAAACAGTGCAAAACTTCCCCCCCCCCACCACCCATATGCCTCAAACAGAAAACCTTGGATCTATTAGCACTGTTCTCCAAGGGAGGTAACTGAAAAAAAAGTGTTAAATTGTTCAGTCATGTAGAAATGTTTCGGATCCCATGGACTGTAGCTCGCCAGGTGGCTCTGACCATGGCATTTTTCTAGGCAAGAATATTGATATGGGTTGTCATTCCCTCCTCCAAGGGATCTTTCTGTCTAACATCGGAGGCCCAAAGGCAAACTCCCACACTGACTAAACCCTAGAACAACAGTTAACAATAGCAAGAGCTGACCTCTACTTAAAGCTCTCTGTAGGTCCAAAAAACATCTTAATGACCCAGATAACCACGATGGTGTGATCACTCACCTAGAGCCAGACATCCTCGAATTTGAAGTCAAGTGGGCCTTAGGAAGCATCACCATGAACAAAGCTAGTGGGGTGATGGAATTCCAGTTGAGTTATTTCAAATCCTAAAAGATGATGCTGTGAAAGGGCTACACTCAATATGCCAGCAAATTTGGAAAACTCAGCAGTGGCCAAAGGACTGGAAAAGGTCAGTTTTCATTCTAATCCCAAAGAAAGACAATGCCAAAGAATGTTCAAACTGCTGCACAATTGCATTCATCTTACACACTAGCAAAGTAATGTTCAAAATTCTCCAAGCAAGGCTTCAACAGTATGTGAGCTGAGAACTTCCAGATGTTCAAGATGGATTGAGAAAAGGCAGAAGAACCAGAGATCAGATTACCAAGATCCGTTGGATCACAGAAAAAGCAAGAGAGTTCCAGAAAAACATCTATATCTGCTTTATTGACTATGCCAAAGCCTTTGACTGTGTGGATTCCAACCAACTGTGGAAAATTCTTAAAGAGATGGGAATACCAGATCACCTTACCTGCCTCCTGAGAAACCTGTATGCAGGTCAAGAAGCAACAGTTAGAACCAGACATGGAACAATGGACTGACTCCAAGTTGGGAAAGGAGCACATCAAGGCTGTATATTGTCAACTTGCTTATTCATCTCATATGCAGAGCACATCATGTGAAATTCCAGGCTGGATGAAGCACAAGCTGTAATCAAGATTGCTGAGAGAAATATCAATAACCTCAGATATGCAGATGACACCACTAATGGTAGAAAGTGAAGAAGAACTAAAGAGACTTTTGGTGAAAGTGAAAGATGAGAGTGAAAAAGCTGGCTTGAAACTCACCATTCAGAAAATGAAGATCATGGCATCTGGTCTCATCACTTCGTGGCAAATAGATGGGGAAACAATGGAAACAGTGAGACTTTATTTTCTTGGGCTCTAAAATCACTGCAGATGGTGACTGCAGCCATGAAGTTAAAAGATACTTGCTCCTCGGAAGAAAAGCTATGACCAACATAGAGAGCACAGTAAAAAGCAGAGACATTACTTTGCCGACATAGGTCTGTCTAGTCAAAGCTATGGTTTTTCCAGTAGTCATGTATGGATGTGAGAATTGGATCACAAATAAGGCCAAAGGCCGAAGAATTGATGCTTTTGAACTGTGGTGTTGGAGAAGACTCTAGAGAGTCCCTTGGACTGCAAGGAGATCCAACCAGTCCATCCTAAAGGAAATCAGTCCTGAATATTCATTGGAAGGACTCATGCTGAAGCTGAAGCTCCAGTACTTTGGCACCTGATGGGAAGAACTGACTCACTGGCAAATCCCTGATGATGGGAAAGGTTGAAGGCAGGAGGGGAAGGGGGTGACAGAGGATAAGATGCTTGGATGGCATCACTGACTCGATATATATGAGTTTGAGCAAATCCTGGAGTTGGTGATGGACAGGGGACCCTGGCCTTCTGTAGTCCATGGGGTGGCAAAGAGTTGGACATGACTGAGCAACCGAACTGAACTGATGGGTCCAGATGCTATACTAAGCAAATTACACATACTGAGTTGTTTCTATAGCTTTCAGTATACTATTACACCCTCTTAACAGATGAGGAAGCTAAGGTAACAGGTAGTAAAATATTAGCGACAAGATTTAAGCACAGAACCTGTTGACATTTTCAGTCCTCTGACTCACCATGAGACTCAGCCAAGTGACAGCACCCCTACTGCTCCAAGTCCCTGGCAGGCAACTTGAAGAAATGAGGTCAGTGGGCGCAAACCACAGCGAGCAAGGGGGCTAGAACACATGGAGAGAACACGATCTAGCCCAGGAGGAGCTGCCACTCACAATAGGAGGTTGTGCAGGCCAAGTGCCCAGCCTCTTGATTTGTCCAGAGTGGCCAAAAAAGCGGAAGTTCAGTATGAGATCTCTCGGTTTTTGAACACTGGCTCCTTATTTTATAAAGGCACTCTCCATGCCAACTACCTACCCCTGCCCCTCATGCAGAGGCTACAGGTGGCTCCCTCCTTCCTCCACTGCACTGGCTCCACACAATGTGCCCCTTGCCAGCGCTTTGCTCTCAGACGTTGATCTTCTGTCTGAAAGTGCTCCCGCCTGGGCTCAAGCTGTCTGCTCAGCTTCATGAATGCATGCTGTTGAAGAATGGAGACAGATTCGGGGAACCCACCTGCTTCCATGTCTCCTGCAGTTTACTCAGCTCAGTGCGGACTGCACCTCCGAGCTTTCCCACGTCCTCTCTGCAGATATCAGTGTCCTCTTGGGCAAAGTTCTCCCGAGGCTTTGTACCGTGCCTGGCTCTATCCTTTCTTCCTTTTACCTGGTCCATTTCTCCTCTCTCCCAGTCACACAGTCAGCCTCTTGGGGCAAGTCCAAAGTCTTACTGATTACCTCATTCTTCCCATCTTCCCCCAAGTCTGATCTCAGTGCTTAATAGGTTTACCTTTCAAGTATTTACTGAATTAAATATAAAAATTGCTTGTCTTTGTATTCTTATTAATGACAAGGCAGGTTCAGTTGCTTTAATAAAGAACTAAAAATACAGTTACTTTGCCTTTTTAAATCTGTTTTCTCATCTATTAAGTATTACCAAACCTATAGTAATCACTTAATAGGTATAAATTGCGTAGCACAGCACCTGAAAGCACTCAGGAGAGGTCAGTTCATCTTGTCTCAGCTTTCATGATTTAATACAATTGTTGTTTAGACTCTTTTCCATCCCATGAACTGTAGCACTCCAGGCTTCCCTGTCCTTCACCATCAACTGGAGCTTGCTCAAACTCATGTCCATTGAATCGATGATGTCATCCAACCATGTCATCCTCTGTCATCCCCTTCTCCTGCCTTCAAACTTTCCCAGCATCAGGGTCTTTTCAAATGAGTCAGCTCTTCACATCAGGTGGCCAAAGTATTGGAACTTCAGATTTAGCATCAGTCCTTCCTATGGCTATTCAGGATTGATTTCCTTTAGGATTGAGTGGTTTGATCTGTTTGTTGTCCAAGGTTCTCTCAAGAGTCTTTTCTAACACCACAGTTCAAAAGCCTCAATTCTTTGGCAGCCAGCCTTTTTTTTCTTTTCTGGCCCAACTGTCACATTCATACATGACTACTGGAAAAACCACAGCTTTGACTAGACATACCTTTGTCAGTAATGTCTGTGCTTTTTACTGTGCTGTCTAGGTTGTGCATAGCTTTTCTTCCAAGGAGGAAGTGTCTTTTAGTTTCATGGCTGCAGTCAGCATCTGTAGTGATTTTGGAGCCCAACAAAATAAAATCTGTCACTGATTCCATTGTTTCCCCATCTATGTGCTGTGAAGTGATGGGACTGGATGCCATGATCTTCATTTTTTGAATGTTGGTTTCAAGCCAGCTTTTTCACCATTCTCTTTCACTTTTATCAAGAGACTCTTTGGTTCCTCTTCCCTTTCTACCATAAGGGTGGTGTCATTTGCATATCTGAGATTATTGATATTTCTCCTGGTAATCTTGATTACAGCTCAGGCTTCATCCAGCCCAGCATTTCACATGATGTACTCTGCATAGAGGTTACATAAGCAGGGTGACATTATACAGCCTTGATATATTCCTTTCTCAATTTTGAACCATTCCATTGTCCCATGTCGAGTTCTAACTGTTGCTTCTTTACCTGCAAACAAGTTTCTCAGGAGGCAAAGAAGGTGGTCTGGTATTCCTATATCTTTAAGAATTTTCCAGTTCGTTGTGATCCACACAGTCAAAGGCTTTATAACATGGTCAAGGAAGCAGAAGTAAATATTTTTCTGGAATTGTCTTGCTTTTTCTATGTTGGTCATTTGATCTCTGGTTCTTCTGCCTTTTCTGAATCCAGCTTGTACATCTGGAAGTTCTCGGTTCATATACATATACAGTTGAGCCCTAGCTTGAAGGATTTTGAACATTTTGACCACTACCTTGCTAGCATGTGAAATGAGCACAATTGTGCAGTAGTCTGAACACTCTTTGACATTGCCTTTCTTTGAGATTGGAATGAAAACTGATCTTTTGCAGTCCTGTGGCCACTGCTGAGTTTTCCAAATTTGCTGGCATATTGAGTGTAGCACTGTAACAGCATCATCTTTTAAGACTGAAATAACTCAGCTGGAATTCCATCACCTCTGGTAGCTTTGTTTGTAGTGATGCTTCCTAAGGCCCACTTGACTTCAAACTCCAAGGTGTCTGACTCTAGGTGAGTGATCACACCATCATGATTATCTGGGTCATTAATACCTTTTTTGTATAGTTATTCTGTGTATTCTTGCCACCTCTTCTTAATCTCTTCTACTTCTGTTAGGTCCTTACCATTTCTGCATTTCAGGATTTTATACAATAGAGCTAAGATATACCGAAACACAAAGCTGATCTTATTGCAGGTGATACTCACATCCTGAACTGAGATCCCAAGGAACTCATGAAAGGCCTCTTTCAAATGAAGACAGCAGTTAAAGTTCCACCTATTCGTTTTTTGCTTGTAATTGTTTGCTTGAGTCTGGTAAAAAAAACACTGCTTTCCTTCTTAACAGAACTTTTGCAAATCTAAGTGATGAATATGCTCATTACTCTCGGTCATAAGCTGAATTTTGTGCCCCCCTCTACACCTATTCGTTTTTTGCTTGTAATTGTTTGCTTGAGTCTGGTAAAAAAAACACTGCTTTCCTTCTTAACAGAACTTTTGCAAGTCTAAGTGATGAATATGCTCATTACTCTCGGTCATAGGCTGAATTTTGTGCCCCCCTCTAAATTCACATGTTGAGGCCCTAACCCTAGCACTTCAGAATGTGCTTCTATTTGAAGATAGGGACTTTAAAAAGGTAATTAAGGTTAAATGAGGTCATATGAGTGGGCCCTAATTCATCCTGACTGTGGTCCTTATAAGAAGAGGAAGTTTGGAGAAATAAAGGGACTCAGGGGTGGGCATGCACAGGGAAGGTGCCATCTGAAGATTCAGGATGGAGACCACCATCTACAAGCCAAGGGGAGACGCTTCAGGAGAAACCTGACCTGCTGACACCTTAATCTTGGATGTCCAACCTTCAGAACTGTCAGAAAATGAATTTATGGGACTTTCCTGGTAGCTCAGTAGTACAGAAATCACCTGTTAATGCAGAAGACACAGGTTTGATCCCTGATCTGAGAAGATCCTACATGCCACGAAGCAACTACCCCATGCACCACAACTGTTGAGCCTGTGCTCTAGAACCCGGGAGCCAAAACTGTTGCAGGCTGTGTGACCTAGAACCCGTGTTCTGCAACAAGAGAAGCCACCACAATGAAAAGCTTGCACACCACAGCTAGAGAGTAACCACCACTCGCCACAACTACAGAAAATCCTGTGAAGCAACAAAGACCCAGCACAGCCAAAAAAATAAATAAAATTATTTTTTATAAAAAGAAAATGAATTTCTATTGTGCATGCTACCCAGTCTGTAACACTTTGTTCTGGCAGCCCTAGCAAACTAATACCTGCTTCTTCTTTTGGACCTTTGCCTCTTCCTAGTGATGGAGCTCCAGAAAATGGGAAATGGGGATCTGCTTGAAGGAAATGGGAGAAAAATATACTTTGGGAGAAACAACATTTGCCTAAAAACTCTGTCTCCTGGCCTAATATTTGGGAGATTTTCTGAGGAAGACATGGGTGGTAGATCCTGCCCACATCCCCTCTACCTCATGGCTGTGGCACACATCAGCCAGACATTAAACTGCAGCATCTCGTCAGTGGCTTTGAGGTTTTTTCCTCATGCCTGAAACCTACTTTGTAAGTGCTCAGGGTAGACTAAAAATGTCAGAGAATTGATGATTTATGACTCAAAGGAACTAGAGTATAAATACCCCAGCTTCCTCATCCTCAAACATGATAACTCAGATAACTCTCCATAGGCTTGCAGAGTTCTCCAGCAGGATTAAGCTCCCTTAATCTTTCTTGAAATGCACATTTTCTAGGCTTCCTTCCTACCTCTATGGATGCTCTCCATCCTTCCTCTGCAAAGCACATCTCCCAAGGAAACTACTTGCTCTAGAATTCTTATTTTAGAATGTGATTCTGGGGGAACCAAAACTAGGGCCACCTGCCTTCTAACTACCTGTGTGTACATATGAAACATCCATAATTAAAGATGCTGCTGTGGTTTCTAGTTTAACAAGATGACATACTGCACTGGGGCTTTCCTGGTGGCTCAATGGTAAAGAATCTGCCTGCCAATGCAGGAGACTCGGGTTCAGCCCCTAGATCAGGAAGATTCCCTGGAAAAGGAAATAGCAACCCACACCAGTATTCTTGCCTGGAGAATCCCATGGACAGAGAGCCTGGTGGGCTGCAGTCCATAGGATCGCTAAGAGTCGACACTACCGAGTGACCTCACTTTTCACTTTTCACTTTCATGCATTGGAGAAGGAAATGACAACCCACTCCAGTGGTCTTGCCTGGAGAACCCCAGGGACAGGGGAGCCTGGTGGGCTGCCATCTATGGGGTCACACAGAGTTGAACCTGACTGAAGCAATTTAGCAGCAGCAGCAGCACACTGCATTGGGGCTTTCCTAGTAGCTCAATGGTAAAGAATCTGACTGCCAATGCAGGAGGCTCGGGTTCAGTCCCTAGGTTGGGAAGATTCCCTGGAAAAGGAAACAGCAACCCACTCTAATATTTTTGCCTGGAGAATTCCATGGACAGAGGAGCCCGGTGGGCTACAGCCCATGAGGTCACGAAAGAATCAGACATGACTTAGTGACTAAACAACAACACTACATCCAATTCTTTCTGTGATAAGGTGGTAAGTGGGTTCATCGACTGGTGAACCCTGGAGCCTCTCCTTGAAGGAAAGGGTGTTCTGAAGTCTTGCCTTGTGGAAATGCCTTTGCATCAAATCAACTGTGCTGCATTTTTTTCTTCTGTAAACACCAAAGCCCAATCTTTTCAGTACTTCTTGGCTTCAAAAAAAATGAAATTGAAAGATAATTGCTTTACAGAATTTTGTGTTTTTTTAATCATACATCAATAAGAATCAGCCATAGGTACACCCATGTCCCCTCCCTCCCAGACCTCCCTCCCATCTCCCTCCTCATCCCACCCTTCCCTCAGTTTCAGAGCCCCTGTTTGAGTTCCCTGAGTCATACATCAAATCCGCATTGGCTATCTATCTTACATGTGGTCTTGTAAATTTCTAAGCTACTCTCTCCATGCATCTCACCACTGTGTCCTTATTGGCTTTGCTTAGCCTGTGCTCTTGTATCACATCTCTATGATGGGTAGGTGTGTTTGCATCAGGGTGGAGTGGTTTTAATAAGTTGTCTTGTGCCTGAGCTGCATGGTTCCTTATGAGGCTGCTCTAATACCTGCTGTGAAATTTTCATGGTCCATGGGGGTGCAGTTGGGGGAGTTGCTTCTGAATAGGCAGCCAAGTGACTCTGAGCAAAACAGACTTCTGAGGAGCAATGCAAGCTGCACTCGGTGTGCAGTAAAGCTTCTGCTAAGCCCACTGATACTAATCCCTTTCTCATTACTCTCAGGCTGCTGTTGAGCATGTCAGAGGTTGAGGACTTCCCAGTGACTACTCAGAACAATGCTAAGGATGTTCCACATTGAGTAACTTTCAACCTTCTAGGCTCCCTTAACCCCCTGAAAACTGTTTACAGCCAGGTCCACAGTTCTGGAATGAGGAGCCCTGGCACAAGGCTGTGGATGAATGTGTTAGCCAGGCCTTACCTGACTGTGCATGCAACCTCTTTAGCTGGTTTGCTGACAGGATCACTTGTCTTTGCCTCAAGAGGAAAGGTTTTGTCACAGAAGTTATTTCTCTGTTGCATCTTTTGTGAATCTTTTTCTATTAGTACATTAATCCTAAAAAGAACTGCTGGCTTAAAGGATTTATGTGAGTTGGCTGGGGGTCTACCACCATAGGGTTGAATCACCTTCATTGCCACGTGATCTTCAGCTCACAGCTGAGGGCAAGAACTACAGGTTTAAAGGGCCATGGGCATCTCACTCCATGCATCCCTGCCGACTTATTTAATTTCTGCTCATTCACTGGTAAAATGGAAATAGTAAAGATGCGTGTGAATATTGACATTTTAGGAATCAGCGAACTAAAATGGACTGGGATGGGTGAATTTAACTCAGATGGCCATTATATCTACTACTGTGGGCAAGAATCTCTTAGAAGAAATGGGGTAGCCATCATAGTCAACAAAAAGGTCCGAAATGCAGTACTTGGATGCAATCTCAAAAATGACAGAATGATCTCTGTTTGTTTCCAAGGTAAGCCATTCAATATCATGGTAATCCAAGTCTATGCCCCAACCAGTAATGCTGAAGCTGAATGGTTCTATGCAGGCCTACAAGACATTCTAGAACTAACACCCATAAAAGATGTTCTTTTCATTATAGGGGACTGGAATGCAAACGTAGGAAGTCAAGAAATACCTGAAGGCAAATTTGGTATTGTACTCCAAGGCAAATTTCGCCTTGGAGTACAGAATGAAGCAGGACAAAGGCTCATAGAGTTTTGCCAAGAGAACACCCCGGTCATAGCAAATACCCTCTTTCAACAACACAAGAGAATACTCTACACATGGACATCACCAGATGGTCAATACCAAAATCAGCTTGATTATATTCTTTGCAGCCAAAGATGGAAAAACTCTATACAGTCAGCAAAAACAAGACAGAGAGCTGACTGTGGCTCAGATCATGAACTCCTTATTGCCAAATTCAGACTGAAATTGAAGAAAGTGGAGAAAACCACTAGACCATTCAGGTATGATGTAAATGAAATCCCTTATGATTATACAGTGGGAGTGACAAATAGGTTCAAGGGATTAGATCTGATAAAGTGCCTGATGAACTATGGACAGAGGTTCGTGATTCTGTACAGGAGACAGCAATCAAAACCATCGCCAAGAAGAAATGCAAAAAAGTAAAATGGCTGCCTGAGGAGGCCTTACAAATAGCTGTGAAAAAAAAGAGAAGCGAAAAGAAAAGGAGAAAAGGAAGATATACCCATTTAAACGCAGAATTCCAAAGATGAGCATAGAGAGATAAGAAAGCCTTCCTCAGTGATCACTGCAAAGAAATAGAGGAAAACAACAGAATGGGAAAAACTAGAGATCTCTTCAAGAAAATTAGAGATACCAAGGGTACATTTCATGCAAAAAGGGGCTCAATAAAGGACAGAAATGGTATGGACCTAACAGAAGCAGAAAATATTAAGAAGAGGTGGCAAGAATAAACAGAAGAACTATACAAAAAAGATCTTCATGACCCAGATAAAAACAATGGTATGATCACTCACCTAGAGCCAGACATCCTGGAATGTGAAGTCAAGTGGGCCTTAAGAAACATCACTACGAACAAAGCTAGTGGAGGTGATGGAACTCCAGTTGAGCTATTTCAAATCCTAAAAGATGATGCTGTGAAAGTGAGGCACTCAATATATCAGCAAATTTGGAAAACTCAGCAGTGACCAAAGGAATGGAAAAGGTCAGTTTTCATTCCAATCCCAAAGAAAGGCAATGCCAAAGAATGCTCAAACTACCACACAATTGCACTCATCTCACATGCTAGTAAAGTAATGCTCAAAATTCAACAAGCCAGACTTTGACAGTATGTGAACCATGAACTTCCAGATGTTCAAGCTGGTTTTAGAAAAGGCAGAGAACCAGAGATCAAATTGCCAGCATCCGTTGGGTTATGGAAAAAGCAAGAGAGCTCAAGAAAAAAAATGAAACAAAACATCTATTTCTGCTTTATTGTCTATACCAAAGCCTTCGACTGTGTGGATCACCACAAACTGTGGAAAATTCTGAAAGAGATGGGAATACCAGACCACCTGGCCTGCCTTTTGAGAAATCTGTATGCAGGTCAGGATGCAACAGTTAAAACTGGACATGGAACAGCAAACTGGTTCCAAATAAGGAAAGGAGTACATCAAGGCTGTATATTGTCACCCTACTTACTTAACTTATATGCAGAGTACATCATGAGAAACGCTGGGTTAGATGAAGCACAAGCTGGGATCAAGATTGCCAGTAGAAATGTCAATAACCTCAGATATGCAGATGACACCACCCTTATGGCAGAAAGTGAAGAAGAACTAAATAGCCTCTTGACAAAAGTGAAAGAGGTGAGTGAAAATGTTGGCTTAATGCTCAACATTCAGAAAACTAAGATCATGGCATTCAGTCCCATCACTTCATGGCAAATAGATGGGAAAACAGTGGAAACAGTGACAGACTATTTTTTGGGCTCCAAAATCACTGCAGATGGTGACTGCAGCCATGAAATTAAAAGACACTTATTCCTTAGAAGAAGAGCTGTGACAAACCTAGACAGCATATTAAAAAGCAGAGTCATTACTTTGCCAACAAAGGTCCGTCTAATCAAGGCTATGGTTTCTCCAGTGGTCATGTATGGATGAGAGTTGGACTATAAAGAAAGTTGAGTGCCGAAGAATTGATGTTTTTGAATTGTGTTGTTGGAGAAGACTCTTGAGAATCCCTTGGACTGCAAGGAGATCCAACCAGTCCATCCTAAAGGAAATCAGTCCTGAATATTCATTGGAAGGATTGATGCTGAAGCTGAAACTCCAGTTCTTTGGCCACCTGATGCGAAGAGCTGACTCACTGGAAAAGACCCTGATGCTAGGAAATATTGAAGGTGGGATGAGAAGGGGAGGACAAAGGGTGAGATTGTTGAATGGCATCGCCGACTCAATGGACATGAGTGTGAGTAAACTCCAGGAGTTGGTGATGGACAGGGAGGCCTGGCGTGCTGCAGTCCATGGGGTCACAAAGAGTTGGACATGACTGAACAACTGAACTTAGCTGAACTGAAATGTGTGTTTTACTCTATTATTTTTCATCTAATTATTTAGAAAAGCCTGCCCCATGAATTGATTAAGGTGTTACACTGAGGGTAGATTTCAGATCAACTCTGGGTAAATCTAGGAATCGTGTAAATCCACCCATTACATCTAAATGGACTTCCTTTGAACCAGGTCACTCTGTAAATGATGAAGGCCTTAATCTTGTCTTTCATTTAAACATGTTTTTCAAGATAATTTCTAATAGCAACCTACTGGGGTATTAGTTCGGCCCTGATGCAAACGGAGTTAGCGTTGAACTCTAAAGCACAAAATCCCTTGTTTGGTTTCCCAGAATTTGTTTCCTAAAATTTAATATTTCCCAGTTTTCCTTTTGTTTGAATAATGGCAAGGGAGTTTACTGGATTGAGGATTCGACATTATCTTACCCTAGACAAAGGCCAGCACCAAAACTGTGTGGGGCTCATGTTAAAGGGATTGTCCCTGCCCGAATCTGCTCTCATCTTCTGTTCCCATCTGGTCGGGTTTTCCTTCCAGAAGCTCATCTATTCTTTGCTTCTCCACTCCCACTTAGACTGTTTAATAGCCTCAGGTGTCATCACCTTAACTGGGGGTCCCTGTGGTTACCTCCAAGTCTGCCTCTTGATCTTAATTCTAGATATACCAGGCAACTCTGCCTCTTGTTTCTCTGCTAATTATCCCCAAACATACTTCCACTGTGTCCGTCCCCAACTAAGAAACATACTGTGCTCCCTATGGATTACCACGCACCTTCCAGTGTTCTCTGCTGGACTTTCCAGGCCCTCCACAATCTAGCCTGCACCACACAGCATGCTCTCATTCTCCATTACTCAATGCCTTTGCTTTTCCCTCTTACCATGAGCAAGTCAGGACCTTTTCCAGGACCAGTGGATATGGGTGTCCAGCTTGTGTACTGCACCCGGCCCTGGGCGTCATGCATAGTTGATTATTTCTACTTCCATGATCTTCTTTTTCCCCACTGCTTGTCTGTCTGAATTCTTCTCATCCTTCAAAACATCCCTTAGCCACGATGTCTTCCTTAGTTTTGCCAAGTTTCATTAGTCTCCTCTTCCTTTGAAGTTCTACAAGTCTTAGAAGTTCTTCCCCCAAAAAGAGTTCCTAATAAGAAAATGCCCCTGCTATGGAGGGCATGTTGTTGTTGTTATTTAATTTGTAAGTTGTAACCAGCTCTTTGCATCCCCATGGACTGTAGCCCGTTAGGCCCCTCTATCCATGGAATTTCCCAGGCAAAAATACGGGAGTGGGTTGCCATTTCCTTCTCCAGAAGATCTTCCTGACCCAGGGATTGAACCCATGGCTGCTGCATCTCCTGCACTGCAGACTGATTCCCCGAGGGCATGTACCCCCACTTACCTTCCCATCCTAACAACAGAACAGAGTAGGGCTTAGTGACTACTGAATAGTTTTCTCTCTTTTCAAATGTGATTATTTTAACTCTCCCAACTACTTTCTGAGTTCCTGGAGGGAATGAAGGCTACCATCCACATCTGTAGCTCACACAGTGCTGAGCACAGGATTGGAGTTCTACAAATATTGGCTGTTTGATTCCTGAGCATGATCTATAATTAAGACAGAAAGAAGGAAGAACATCAAATGTTGATATACTTGTTAGGACAAAATTAGCATCATTCTTAGTCTGAGCCCAGATATGTAATGTGAGCCAAAGGTGTGTGATTTTCAAGTAATAAGGCCTGTTCCAGGAAGCTGTCCACATTGTCCAGAGAGAAGAAAGAATTTTTTTTTTCACCACCAACAATCTAGTTGATTTCAAGCAAGGCAGCTTCAATTATTTAGAATACTGAGTAGCTATTCAGGGTTGTTAATATACAAATTAAAAGGAAGAAACACTAGAAAAGCAACATCTCTGCCCTCTTGTTAGAGACTGAAATTTTATGAGGACTCCCTGTTGTCATGGCAGAAAATTATCCTAAATACATACCCAACAGTAACTATGAAGAGTGATAAATTCTCTAGTAAATCCTCCAGAAAACAGGCACAAAATTCTGTCATCCCATCTGTCTTTTTCTTCTCACAGAGGATCTGTGCTGCCTTTGAAAGAAAAATACAAAATTGAAGCAGAAAGTAAAGCAGCCTCCTGCAAATGCCTTCCTTGCTGTCTCCTCTTCAAGCATTTTCCCTCTCATACCTGGTCCTGTGATGGTTGGTGCTTCTTTGTGGTGTTTTTAGGATGTAAGTATCAACAGAAATGTTGGGTTTCCACTTGTTTTTCCCCTTCCCAGACTGTCTTCAATCCTTCCCAAAACCTCTTGGCCAGCAGATACCTGATGACCAACAGTGTGGATTATAAACTTTTGTTCATTTTCAGGTTTATATCTTGTGATAGTGGTGCTGGGTGCTGGAGGGAGATCCATTTGTACTAGATATGGGTCCACTTATGAAGAAGAAACTCTCTACATTGTGGTGGACATCATAATTAATGCTGCAAGTGTAAATGGGGAAGCTTGCATCTGTTTTCATCTGTGGTCTGTATATACACACTCACATTTAATAAAGTTAGGCTCAACTCAAGTGCCATGGGTCTTAGAAATTTTGTGATTAGGGTACCTATTTTGAAGAGGGGGTCACAGCAACCTGCTCCAGTATTCTTGCCTGGAGAATCCCGTGGACCAAGGGGCCAGGCGGGCTACAGTCCATAGGGTCACACAGAGTCAGACAGGACTAAAACAACTTGGCAGACACGCACATACCTATTTTGAAGATCTGATGACACCTATGTGTCTTTCATCAGAGATGTAGGCAGGCATTTTTCATATGATTTCAGGAAGTTCCCAGCCCTTTTTGAATCTCTGTAGCTCAGATTGAAGAGTAATAAAGATATCCTCTCACAAGCCTGTGCTCCTGACTGTGCCTTCATTGTTCTAGGTACTTTACACTTACTCATGTTTTCTCTGCAGGGATCTAATGAGGCAGGTTGTTCCTCATTATGCAGATGAAAGGATGGAGGCCAAAGAGGCAGCTCATTCAGCTTCCAACAGTGCTTCCAAGTCTTTCCTCTGATTTCATGGACTCTTGAGTTCCTTCTCTTCTGATGTCTACACCATAAACAGAGGTCTAAAAAGTATCTTGTCCATACAGTTTGAGAAGAACTATTAAGACTTTACAAACATTAAGGACTGTTGATCTTCTGAGTCTCCCTTGAAAATAAACATGACATTCCATTGTCACCATTGTGAATGGTATCTGTGAACACACTTCAAATCAACATATTCAAAAAGTGAAACAGTATCAGTTTTGATCTGAAATCATAAGAGTTCAGTTGCCTGTAATGCCCACCATGCAGAGAACAACACTGTAAGTTGAGGGGGAATTTACACGGTATTTAGAAGGAATGGCACCAGCCAAAGAGGAGCCAAGGACAACAAATATGCAAGTAACTCCGTGGACCTTAACCAAAAACTGGCTCATCCTGAATTTAGTGGAGAGTGGAGTCAGGTTCTTTAAGCCTTGACGATGCAGGTTTTGACGTTTCATCAGGAATAAACAGGAACTTTATGACTAACAGCTTTTCGTACTTCTAAATCACTAGACATAAAAGAGTCCCTGCAGATAAAAGATTTCATTAGCAGCTGTGCTAATAGCAGTTATAAATTCTTACCCCTGCAAGTGTGTCCTCCTCAAGTTCTCTTTTCTCTCCTACGAGACCAGGTCAGAGGGAGAGAACCAGATGAGTGTCACATTGCAATTTCCTAAGAAAGTTCTTCTTTGCTGCGCTTATCAACATTACTTCCACTTTTAAGTAAATGTATTAAAAATTAAGATTGATATGTCATAGCATTTCTCTTTATTAGGGCTAGACTTTAGACTTTAGAAAAACTATTTGGGGGAATTGCCCAGAAGACATTCACAAAGTTTGTGGACTTGTAAAGATGTGTGTAAATATCATGTTACTGTCCAATCATACACACACTCGCATGTAAGTGTGGAGATAGTTTTTTTTTCTTTTTCTTTCCTTCTTTTTTTGACTGAATGATTTGCAGTCACCCTAAGTTTTAACAGTCTTAGTTCCCTGACCAGGGATCAAACCTGGGCACTTGGCAGTGAAAACATGGTGTCCTGGTTATGACAGGACTCCCTGGAGATAATTTTGATTAAGCAGTCATTGTGGAATTTTTTTAAGTTAGATCAGTTTTAAACGTAAAATAGATGAGATTTATTAATGATGGAAATATATATATATATGTATATATATACATGCATATATATACATATGTGTGTATATATATTACTGTTTGCTCAGTGTTTTCATAGACATTATTTACTTAGCCTTCATAACCACCCCACAGACCAGGTTTTATTATTCTCTGTTTTATGGATGAGGAAACAGGCTCTAAGAGGTGAAGTGCTTGTTGAAGGTCACAGAGCTAATAAATCAATAAATGTGGGACATGGTCTGGGTTTTTGATTCCATGTTCAATGTTTGTTCTCCTCCCCCATAGCTGTATTCAGAGTAGAGAGGATAAGAAAGTTATGTTTCAGTGATTGGCAGTAAAGTAGGTGCTTCAGGAATAACCTGTCTAAAGACTTGGGGTTTGTCTAGAGAGGGGATTATGTGGGGAGAGTTGGTGAAAATCACATGTGGACCACCGTTTGTTCACCAGGTCATGCGGCTTCCCTGGGCCTCACCTGGGATTGATCAACAGACACGTGGAAAGCTGTAATTTAAGAGGTATCTCACTGGGTTAGAGTCTACACGAAGATCTTGTCTATCTTCTTAACAACCTGGTAGTCTTAATAATACACAGAACAGATCATGGAGGTTCAGAGAGGCCAAGTAATTTTAGACCTCTAGAAGGTGGAAAAACCTTGGTTCAAACTCAGGCCCATCTGATTCCAAAGCATGGGTCCTCTGTTCCACCATGCAGATACCTCTAGTAGCCATCCTTGTGGAAAACCCTAGTTCTGTGTCAGGTTGAAAGTGGTCTTAACTCAGCAAAGGTAGCTGGGAAGTGAGAGGGTAGAACGCTTTCTTTAGCCTGTTCACATCTCCCTACTTTCTTTCTTTTTTTTCTTTCTTTCTTCTTCCTTCCTTTTTTTCCCCTTTCTTTCTCTCTTCTTTTTTGTTTTTTCTTTTTTTTTTCCAACTGTGCTGCATGGCTTCTGAGATTTTGGTTCCTTGAGTAGGGATGGAATCTGCGCCCCCTTTGCTGGGAGCTCAGAGCCCTAACCACTGGACCACCAGTGAAGTCCCTCCCTCTTTTCTTATTATCAGAGACAATTTTTTTAATGACTGTTTTTTGGTCTTGGGACCCCTTTACATCTTTAAATTACTGAGGGCCTTGAAGAGCTTTTCTTTTCCTGTGGGTCATGCCTGTGGATACTTAGTATTTTAAAATTGAAAGGAGCAAAATTTTTAAAAAATGTATTAATTCATTTAATAAACTGATTACGTATTAATAGAAATATATGTTTAATGAAAAATAATGGTTTTCCAAAACAAAATAAATTTTAATGAAAAGAATGGCCTTGTTTATATTTTTCTTAGTTTCCTTGATGTTTGGCATAGTAGAATCTGCTGGAATCTTTTCTCTGTTCCTGTATTCCGTCTGCTGCAGTATCATGTGGCCATAGCCTCTGGACAACACCAGTGTATCCTTTTGAGAAAATGACAACAGAAGAGACATAGCATTTTGGCATTATTAAGAGAATAGTTCTGATCTTATGAAAGCCCTGCAACGGTCTTGAGGATTCCCAGAGGTCCCCAGGCCACACTTTGAGAATTGCTGCTCTACATAACCACCTCAGTATTCACTAGGGCCGGTGAGAAAACCGAATGTTTGGGTCAGATGAAACGTTCGAGGTCACTGAATCCAACCATGCATCTGATAAAATGAAATTCCATGAAGTCTCCTCATTTTGCAAGGGTAAGAATATCAGAGAAGGAAATGGCACTCCACTCCAATATTCTTGCCTGGAGAATCCTGTGGACAAAGGAACCTGGTGGACTGTAATCCACGGGGTTACAAAGGGTCAGAAACGATTTAGTGGCTCACACACACACACACACACACACACACACGGACTGTTTAAGTTCAACATGGATTTAAATAGATAGAAAAGTCTTATGTTGAGGAGAAATTTTACTCTGTAGTTTCCATCTTCAGTCTTAACTCCGTTTAGAATGAATTCCATTTCTCCTCTGTATATTCCAGATACATGAAAACAACAGCCTTGTCACTTGCTATCATTTTCTTCAGAAGACCTCCTTTATGTTTAAGGACTTAGAAGACCTTCCTACTCTGAGTGTTCTCTAGCCCCACATCTGTATATTCTCATCCAGATATTCAAATGCCATTTTGAACTCATACAATGTTACCAGAATGCACACAGGCAAATTTTCTCATGACTTACTCTCTGCTTGGCTTAGATCAGGGCTACAAATGCATCACATTCACAGACAGGAAGAAACATATTGTCAAAGGTCTCTGTCTTCTGGTTGGGCATGATCTTTGACACCCTATTTGCTTTCCCATACCTTCTGCCATTCTGGTCCAGGCTCCGCTTTCTCCAAGGCATCATCTCATCTGTCCCTTCTCTTTCACCCCTACAGAAAGGTAGTGCTCTAGGTGTAGTGCTTTGAAGTTTGCAAACAGCTTTGTGAACATCATCTCATTTAATTTAGCATGGAAACTCTGCACAGAATGTTGTTGTTGTTCAGTCGCTAAGTTGCGTCTGACTCTTTGTAACCCCATGGCCTGCAGCATACCAGGATTCCCTGTCCTTCACCATCTCCCAGAGTTTGCCCAAACTCATGTCCATTGAGTCAGTGATGCTATCTAACCATCTTATCCTTTGCCACCCACTTCTCCTTTTACCTTCAGTCATTCCCATCATCAGGGTCTTCTGTAATGAGTAACCTCTTCACATCAGGTGGCCAAAGTATTGGAATTAAACTTCAGTTCTTCTAACTAATACTCAGAACTGATTTCCTTTAGGATTGATTGGTTTGATCTCCTTGCAGTTCAAGGGACTCTCAAGAGTCTTCTCCAACAGCGCAGTTCAAAAGCATCAGTTCTTCAGCACTCAGCCTTCTTTATGGTCCAACTGTCACATTCATACTTGACTCCTGGAAAAACCATAGCTATAACTAGATGGACCTTTGTCGGCAAAGTGATGTCTCTGCTTTCTAATACACTGTCTATGCACAGAATGCACAGATGTGAGTAGTATAAGGAAAACACAGAAGCTTCCATTAACTCGTTTTTATGGATTACCATGGTGATACTTCATTCCCGGGATTCTGTAATCTGCTTTGCTGGCTGCCCAGCATTCAGGGTCTCTCTAATATAAAGCACTCTACATACTAATACTAAAATCATCTTTCTTCCCTGCTGATCTGAACATGCCACCACCTGGAGTCCATTTATAGCCTCCAATACTCTTAGGGTAATGTGTTTTCCTGAGACCTTCAAGACTCGGCATCTGCTAAGACCTCTGACTGACTTTCCTCAACCTAAGATGACAGTGTTTGGCTAATCAGAGTTTTGTTCATTCATTTCTTCATCCATCCAGCATTCATTCATGTATGCATTTTTCTCACATAGCATCTATGATGTGCTAGGCACCGCAATGGACAGTAGAGGAGAATAGAAAAATAAGTCATCTCTGTTCTCCAAGGTTTTATAACCTCATCTAGGTCTTATATGCACAAGTGGCTCTAGTGGTAAAGTACCTGCATGCCAGTGCAGAAGACGTACAAAACATGGGTTCGATTCCTGGACTGGGATGATCCCCTGGAGAAGAGCATGGCAACCCACTCCAGGATACTTGCCTAGAGAATCACATGGACAGAGGAGCCTGGTGGGCTACAGTCCATGAGGTCGCAAAGAGTTGGATATGACTGAAGTGATTTAGCACGCATGCAATTCAAATACAAGACTAACTGTGATAAGAAAGGTGGTGAAAGTAGATTCATAGTTGTAGGTAAACTCTGAGGTTTACCTGAGGAAGAATTAATCCCAATGGGCAGAGCATACCAGACCTCCAGGAGGGGTACTGTTGAATCTGTGCAAGGATAAGTAGATTTCCATAAGCAGAACAGGGAAGTGAGACGAGACTGGCTTGGCTTCCTTGATGTCTATTGGTCAAGTTAGGTTTCCTATTGCCTTCTCCTTGTGTCTTCTTGGGCATTTGACCACAAAGAATTTTTTTTAACCAGTGTCCTAAATACTCAAGGGCTTGGTAAACGTGCACATCTGACCTAAAAAAGGAAATTCCCAGCATGATAGCAGTCAATGGCATATGAAAAGGCATGAACAGACAGATTTTGTTTCAAGATTATGAGTGTAAAGAATAGAAGACAAGCTTACAAGGAAGGGCACCCATTCTTATCAGCCGGTCTCGAGTTGGAGCCACCAATGCAAATAGTGTAAGAAAAAAAAATGTGTCATCGCTGAGAGGGAATATTTGCATGATGCATAGTACGTGATCTACTACACAAATAATAGCACAGCATCACACAGGTTTGTCATGAACCCGCTGATGGCAGATAGTCCTACTTGCGATTCTTAAAAACTAAAGTAAAATGAGAACGGTTTAACATTTTTAGGTTTGAAACACGTTTCATTATTTTGTGACTTTTATCTCAATTGAAGATTCATTTCATGAGAAAACATAAAAATAGTATTCGTGTCAAGCACAGACTTCTGTGTGGCATTCTCAGCAGAGGCAGGGTGGGCAGTGCTGGGTTTCAAGTGCAAGCTCTGCCTCTGATCTCCCACTTATGCCTTAGTCCTTGGGAAGGTCCCATTCAATGCATCTTGATCATTAGATATTAAAACATTAAAACACTAACAGGTTTGAATAGAGAGGCAAAACTGTATTTATATTTTCTGTTTCTAATAGCTGGTAAAGAAACGCAAAACATCTTAAATGGAGGAAAAATTAAAACAAGGGATGTTGGGAAGGGATGGGCACCAAGGAGGACTCATCAAAGTCCTAGTAGCTGTGGGGTTTAGGAGACTCTATAGAGTATAACACACATGGTGTACATTTATGGGGAGATAAGTAGGGAGGGGGAATATACAAGGGAAAGTCCAGCTGATATATGCTTTCCTTGGCATTCTGGATAATCACATGGACAACAAAAATTAAAGGAGGAAAATAAAGGTGAGTCATTGCCTCAAATTCCATACAACAATGACTGGAAAGTTGCATGCTGTGTGTGCTCCAAGGGCCCAGTGTAGAAAGTGGTGGACTGTCTCTGCTCTTCTCTGTCCTCTGAGCACTCCAGCCCAGTTTCATCCTTTATAATCAGATGTTTGGATCCCAACATAACCATCCCTCCTGTCCTTTCTCTTGGGCTCCAGCTCATCCTTTGTTCTTGCTTGTCAGATTTTCACTGGGCGGAGTTGGGGGGGGCTGCTTCTAGTTTAGTGAGTTTAACTGCCATGTAAACAAAACTCTCAAATCAGCTCCCTCTACCACCTAATTTTTCTAAATCCAGAGCCATTTTTTTAAACAATTGTTTGAATAGATAGTATGTTTTCATGTTGTTTTTTTTTAAGTTATACTTGAAAAAATCTCCCTTCTTTCCTTTTCTTATGTAGCCAATTCCGACCACTTGCAAGAAACGTCAAGTTTCTTCACGCACATATAAATAGAAATATAAATTTCCTTGTTTTCCCTTTTAATTTATAAAGTAGTAATTTTCAGTTTTCTGAATCATGTGTTTTGGTCATTTATTAGTATGTAATGTGCATGCATGCTAAGTCACTTGTCATGTCCAACTCTTTGCAAGCCTACCGACTGTAGCCTGTCAGGCTCCTCTGTCCACGGGATTCTCCAGGCAAGAATACTGGAATGGGTTGCCATGCCCTCCTCCAGGGGATCTTCCTGACCCAGGGATCCAACCTGTGTCTGTATGTAACAAATATCTCTAAACTGAGTGACTTAAAACAATGTGTTGCTAACTCTCATAGTTTGGTGGGTTGATTGGTCTCAGCTGTGTAGGTAGTTCTTGCTTTGGCTTCTCACTGTGGTTACAGTCGGATTCAGGTTAGTACAGGGGTCACGGGAAGGCTTGACTGGATTGGAGGTTCCAAGCATCTTCCAAATGACTGGCAGTTATGCTGGTTGTTGGATGGTAGCTCAGTTGACAGAACATCTCTGTACAGACTGGGCATCTCACAAGAAGCTGGTCTCTGAGTGGGAGCATCCCAAGAGAGCAGGAAGTGAAAGTTACCAGGTCAATGAAGGGCAACTTACAGAACTGACACTGGTAGGTCTGCTGGATTCTGTTAGCCAAAGTGGTCTCAGGGCTAGCCCAGGTTCAAGGAGATGGAGAAAGAAACCCTGTTCTCTTCATGGGAGAGTAATAAGCTTGTATTACAGAAGATCTTGAGGTTAGGAGATACTGTGTTGGTCATCTTGGTAAAATACAATCTGTATCACCATCTTAAGTACCTTTCTACTTCTCCTAACACATGTCCAAGGCCTGAGGAGCTTTCTTTATAATGTCTAACATCTGACCTCTCCCTGTTTCCACTGACCCCACTCATACAAACCTGCATTCTTTCGTAGTTAGGTAAATGCCAGAGTTACCTTCCTGGTATCCCACTTTCCTTCACTGCAAATAGCCAATGAAACTTTCCTAACATTGGTGTTTACACAAACTTTAGCTTTAATGATGTCATTCTCCTAAGTAAAAATCAGATCTGATATCTCCAGTGGTTCAGTTTGACCTGTGCATAGTTAGCATATATAGGATTTGCTTTTTTTTTAACTTTCAACATTGCAAAATCAAGAGATTCAGATTAAGCTCCTTTTGAAAACCTAGGTCCTCAGATATAGAAAAATTGCATTCTTTGACTAATATGTTCTAGATACTGAACAAAAGGGAAAAGACAATCAGGATCTTGTGGGATTTAATGGACAATAGGGAAAATGGATAAATAACATAGATAGATTGATGAATGGCAACATTGGAGGGCTAGAAAGCAGCCAGGGCAGGGGTCATATGGGAAGGGCTACAATTTCAAATCACATGGTCATGGATGACCTCACTGAAATGGTGACATTTCAGTTAAAAATCTTAAGGTGTAGAGGAAGAGTAACATGGAATTCTAGAACTTTGTTTTCCAGTAGAGTAGCCCACAACCATATGTGGCTATCTTAATTTGTATTAATTAAAATTAAATAAAATTTAAAATTCAGATTTTCAGGGGCAGTAGCCACACTTCCAGTGCTCAAAAGTCGCCTATGACTCATGGCTGCAAAGCAGATATAGAACAATTCCACCATTACAGAGAACTGTAGTGGACAGCATTTCAAAGGTGGAGTATTCCATGCAGAAAGGACAGCTAGTGCATAGGTCCTGGGGTGGGTGGGACATTGCTTGATATGAGCTAGACAGTGGCACTGTTCTTCTGCTCACACAGTCCTGCTATGCCCTACTGTCTGTCTTATTCCATAGCCATATGGCTGTTGTCATTTAGCGTCTACCCCAAGCCAACTTTCCAAAGGCCTTTGTTGATATTAAGTTTTAGAACTTTGGTCAATACATAGAATCTATGGGGTCAAGTCCCAAACTCCCTGGTCTTGCATTGAGAAACTCTGAAAGAGCATGAAGTCCAAGGACTCAGAACATGTGTGTTCTGTTTCAGAGCAGAGTAGGTTCATGGTGTGATTCAAAGGGTGTTCTCAGGGGTGACATGGCATAAGCATCCACTCATCAGAGAGACTGTTGGTCACAAGTGTCCTGGAGTGCCTTTACTGGACCAGGGCCAAAGGTCTAGTGGACTGTTAGTTGGTATTTCAGGAAGAAATCTGGAGTATGGAGTATGACATTGGTTTCTTTTTGGTTTTTTTACTTTTTTAGTTGCTAAGTCATGTCCGACTCTTGTGACCCCATGGACTATAGCCTGCCAGGCTCCTTTGTCCATGGGATTCTCCAGGCAAAAATACTGGAGTGGGTTGCCATTTCCTTCTTCAGGGGATCTTCCTGACTCAGGAACTGAACCCGTGTCTCCTGCATTGCAAGCAGATTCTTTACTGACTGAACTACAAGGGAAGCCCATGACTTTGGGGCTCAAGGTAATGCCTAAATTTCCAGTGGAAGCAGAAGTATTTGAACATTATATAAGCCAGTAAATTCTTATATGGTCCATACAAGTGGAATTTCAGCCTTGAATACATATATGTAATAGGTATTTGGAAACTGTAATGTCTGATAGAGTTTTATTGCAGGGGCCTTTCCAGTAAATACACACAGCTTTTGGTGACAGGATGTAAGGCATCCAATATGTCACCAGCATCTACTCTGATATTTTCTCCTCCTACTCCATTGCATGATCCCCCTCTCCCACCAATAGGACACGTTCAGGGACCAATAGGTTCTGTGTCCTACTACCCTGGCATTTTTCTCATGTTTTTCCTTCTTACTTGGAGGATGCATATCCTCTTTTCTACCTGATTGAATCTTCGGCACTCAGCTCGAGGGCACAGCTCAAACTTCCTTCACTGACTTTTCTTTTCCTGTCTCAGGCCAGAAGCATTTCCCTGCTCCTGTTAGCTGCAGTGCTCATTATTCACACTCACTTTGACTGATGCTGAAGCTGAAACTCCAATACTTCAGCCACCTGATGCGAATAACTGACTCATTTGAAAATACCCTGATGTGGGAAAGATTGAAGGCAAGAGGAGAAGGGGACGACAGAGGATGAGATGGTTGGATGCCATCACCGACTCAATGGACATGAGTTTGAGTAAACTCCAGGAGTTGGTGATGGACAGGGAGGCCTAGTGTGCTGCAGTCCATGGGGTCGCCCAGAGTCAGACACAACTGAGCGACTGAACTGAACTTGCAATTATCAAGACTACAACACAATATCTTTGCTTTTTTATATGTGTATCTAGTCCTGGGTCAAGTCTTAGGCAAAGATTGGGGCCCTGCGTCCTCCTGATAAGGAGTTAAAGCAGTGGCTACCCCTTGCTGAAGACAGATGGATCTGGGAGGTGAAGGTTCACAGCCATCAGGACGTTAAGGTCCTGTTGGAAGAGTCTCACTGCCAGGGCTCCACTATTCCTGCCTCCTGGAATGGTTTGAACAATCATTCACACCATGGTAGGCCTTTATGCTTTACCAAGCACATTCATCACATGCATCAGGCCTTCAGGGAAGGTCAGGTTCCAACTTGTTCACAGAGAATCACCTCCAGGTCACCAGACTTGCATTTATTTTGCCCAGCACCTATCATAATGAACAAAAGATTTTCACTTTAATGATGAATGTGCCAAAGAGAGGACAGAGTGGGAACAATTCTAGTTCAGTGATGTTTGACTTGTAGCAAAATACAGAGCCTATTTTGAAGTTCTTCAGCAAAAACCATTTCTAGGAATAGTGATTAGGATTTTGGGCCAGGTTGCCAAGGGAAGAAAAAAAAAAAAAAAACACCTGTGGGCTGTGGGCCCTGGCAGGGTGGTAGTGTTCCCCACTTCCTAACTCACTTGGTGGAAGTTCAGGTTGAGGCCGGCATACAGGAAAAGGGTGTGAAGCGGGACTTGTCAGCCTAAAGAGAGTAGGGTGATGGGCCGGGCAGTGGAGTGGGTTTGGTGATGGATTCTGGAAAGCCTGTACCTGTGGAAGAGAAGGTGGTCAAGGTTCAGAGAGTGGCTGCGAGGGCCTGGTCCACAGGCTGAGGTGTGCCACGGCGAGGGCGGGGCGGGGCCGGGAGGGGCCGCGGCGCACGCCAATGGGCAGCGGCTGGCAGCGCGCCCCGCGCCTGGCAGTGCGCAATCGCGCACTCTTGCTGCCTGGCGAAGGCGCGGACGGCGGATGGCGCGTGGCGGCGAGCGCGGGGAGGAGCCACAGGCGCCAAAGCCGCCGTCAGGGCTTGACGGTCGTGGGCTCCGTCAAGATGCAGCCGCCACGTGAGAGCCCGGCCCTGGCCGCGGTGGCGGCAGTGATGGCGGCGGACGGCGCCAGGCGCCGCAGCCCCAGCCCGCGCGAACACGGGCTCCAGCAGCTGCTGTTGCCTCCGCGGCCGCGGCTGCTGGACCCAGCTCTGCTGCGGAGCGGGCTCACCCTGCGGAGGAAGCGCGGCGCCGCTGGGGGCCAGGTAAGCGACTGGGTCCTGCGCGGCCAGAGTGGGCGTGGGAGGCGCGCGTGTGGAGCCCGCGCCCACCCTCCGGGGCGGCCGAGGGGAGCATCTGTAAGTTGGGGAGGTGCCGGCGGTGCAGCCTTTATGCCGGCCTAGGCAGAAGAGGGGCCCGGGAAGGTGGGGTCGTGAGGGTGCCCCCCCGCAAAGCGGCGGTTTCCCTCTCCCCTAAATGCACCTGACTCGGCCCAAACGCGCCTGGATTCTAGTTGAAGGATCGTGAGCATCACCCGAAAAAGGGCCGTTTGCCTGTCCCCAAAGAGGGAGCTGCAGGTGTCCAGGGCCTAAAGGCCGGCCTTGTCTCGACAGCGAGCAAGGAGGCCCCAGGCGCAGGACCTCAGTTTGCAGGAGGCAGGAGACATGTGCACTGCTGTCGGACGCTTAGTTGCAACTTTGGGCACCGACTCTGGCTTTGGGTACTGACACTGGCTTAGAACTCAATGAGGGACACTCCTCCACCAGGAAATCCTATGGAATACACCAACAGAAGTCAGTATTTAAGATTCTGGGGACGTCGCTGAGAACTAAGCTTTGGCACTGACACTGGCGCTGGCCTCTTCTGTGGCCAAGGGACAGACGCTGGAGTTGGAAGTTCTGGGGTGAGCTCTAGCTCCTGGGCTCCCCAGTCACCAGCACTTAGTTCTCGGCGACGATGCCAGAATCTTAAATACTGACTTCCTGCTGGTGTGTTTGATTGGATTTCTTGGTGGAGGAGTGTCCCTCGTTGGGTTCTAAGTACATCTAATGGCCCGAGCGGGTCATACATGTTTTGTGGTGAAGAAAAGCGGGACGGCCTGGGATCTCTCATAAGTCACTGAGCAGACTCTGCTTGCCGACTTGTTGGGTGACCCTGCTCACCAGGGCCTTGGGCACCTTCGGGGGATTTTACTTAGCATTTAAAAATCTTGCATCATTAAGGAGACTATACCGAGAAGGTACCACCAGGTAGATATTTTGGTCTGTAATTTAAAAAATAAGTCTTAATTGTCTGCCTTAAAAGATCTTCCTGGGGGACTTTCAGCTCTTGAAAGATAGGTTTGTGAAACTTGAGACTTAGAAACACTGGGTTTGGTATGGCTTCTTTGGGGCAGGAAAGGGTCTGAACTGACTCAAAAGACTGAATTGAGTCTTTGGCCTTTCTAGGCTGTGTTTCTCTTTCCCTGAGAATTCTTGCCACATAGAGATGACTGTACATGGCCTACTTCAGAAGGATGTTTTGAGGATTAGCTGAGCAGTAATAGGACATCTATAGGTCAAATGACCAGGGGAGTTTAGGAATTACCTGTAAATGACCTTAATGTGTGGAGTACAGGGTTGCCTGCAAAGAAAGCGAGGAACTGTGTCCCAAAAATGTGATAGCTTAGTAAACACAAAAATCAGAGGTAGAGACTTTCCAGGAGTCCAGGGGAAAGTACGTCAAATTGTATTCCTGGTATCCTTGACAGTTACTTTTTCACTGCACAGAATACTGACACCATGAGGGCAGACAGGCAGTCTGTGAGGAGGATTGCCCAGGGTCTCTGTATAAATAGATATGGAGTGTTCATCTTTGTAGAGGCTTGTGTTTCCCTCTACCTGGGATGATGTTGTGGTGTACCTTGCCAAAATACATGTTTATTTATTCTGAATGTGGTTACTTCAAATAAGGTGTAGTTTATTAGCCCTTCTTTGGTTCTAATACTGCCTTAGCTCACTTTGCAATATTCCAGACACATTTCATAAGTGCAGGGCCAGTTTTTTCTTTTTTTTAATTGGGGAAAGATTGTCAAATTTTCCAACATTGAAAACCCATTATTTTCAACTGTTTTCCCTCCTTTGGCTCTGGAACCACCTTTGTGATTGTGGAACCTTCCCATCAAAGGAGTTGGAAAGGGTTTGAGAGAAAGAGAAAAATAGGTGAAATATGTATTAGTTTGTTCAGGCTACCATAACGAAATACCATAGACCTGGTGGCTTGCTTCACAGAAACGTATTTTCTCACAGTTTTGGAGGCAGAGAAGTGCAAGATCAAGGTGCCAGCATATTTCCTTTCTGGTGAGAACTCTCTTCCTGGCTGGTAGATAGCCACCTTCCCTCTATATCCTGACATGACCAATCCTTGGTGCCTGTAGAAGAAAAGAGATCTCCCTCTCTTTTTTCTTTTTTTAAACTGAAATATAGTTGACATAAACATGATGTTAGTTTCAGGTGTACCACATATTGGTTGGTATTTGCATACATTGGAAAATGATGACTCTAAGTCTAGTTATCATCTGTTCCCATACAAAGTTATTACAGTTATTATTTACCATATTCCTTACTCTGTATATGACATCCTCATGGCTTATTTTTTCTATAACTAGAGGCTTATACCTCTTAACCTTGTTCACCTGTTTTGTGCCACCCCCATCACTTGTTTATTCTCTGCATCTTTGTCTACTTTCATTTTGTCTTGGTTTTTAGATTCCATATATAAGGGAGATCATTCAGTATGTCTTTCTCTAACTTATTCCACTTAACATAATACCCTCTAGATCCATCCATGTTGTCACCAATGGTAAGAATTCATTTTTTTGAATGGCTGAGTAATCTTTCATTATATGTATATACCCCATCTTCTCGATCCATTCATCCATCAGTGGACACTTCACTTACTTCCATATCTTAGCTATTGTAAATAGCATGGCAGTGAACATAGGGGTGTATATATCTTTTCCAATTAGAGCCTTTGTTTACTTTGGATAAATACCCACATGTGAAATTCCTGGATCATATGGTAGTTGTATTTTTAATTTTTTGAGGGAGCTCCATACTGTTTTCCATAGTGACTGTGCCAACTAGAACCTTAGCCAACAGTACGGGAGGATTCCCTTTTCTCTGTATCCTTACCAGCACTTGTTGTTTGTTGTCTTTTTGATGATAGTCATTCTGACAGGTGTGAGATGATATCTCATTGTAGTTTTGAATTGCATTTCCCTGATGGTTAGTGATGTTGAGCATCTCTTCATATGCCTGTTGGCCATCTGCATGTCTTCTTTGGAAAAATGTCCCTTCAGGTCCTGTCCCCATTTTTTTAATGGAGTTATTTTTGTTTTCAATTTTGAGTTTTATGAGTTCTTTGCATATTTTAGATTGGCTCCTTGTTGGGTATATCATGTGCAAATCATTTACATACTCCCATTCAGTAAGCTGCCTTTTCATTTTGTTGATGGATTCTTTCACTGTGAAAAAGCTTTTTAGGTTGATGTAGTTCCTTTTGTTTATTTTTTCTTTTGTTTCCCTTGCCTGAGGAGACAGATCCAAAAAAGTATTGCTAAGACTGATAGCAGAGTATACTGCCTGTGTTTTCTTCTAGGAGTTTTATGGTTTCAGATCTTATGTTTGTAATTCCTTAATCCGTTTTGAGTTTGTATATGGTATGAGAAAGTGGTCCAGTTTGATTATTTTGCCTGTAGCTTTCTAGTTTTCCCAATGCTATTTATTGAAGAGGTTGTCTTTCCCCTGTTGTATATTCCTCCTTTGTCATAGATTAATGCATGATATAAGCATGGGTTTATCTCTAAATTCTCTATTCTGTTTTTGTGCCAGTACCATACTGTTTTGATGACTGGAACTTTGCAATATAAGTTGTTTGAAATCAGGGTGTATGATACTTGGAGCTTTGTTCTCTCTCTTAAAACTTTGACTATTTGGAGTCTTCTGTGTTTTCATATAAATTTTAGAATTTTTTGTTCTGATTCTTTGATCTCTCTCTCTTTTCTTATAAGGCCACTGTCATGACCTAGTCTCACCCTTAGTACTTCCCACAGGCCCTCCAAATACCATCATCTTGGGGCTTATGGCTCCAACATATTATTTTGGGGGGAACACAAATATTCAGTCCATAACAGAAGTGTTTGAAGGAAAGAGAAAACACAATCAGTATGTATCAAACCAGTGGGTGACTTGTAAACACCTGGGGTCATGTGGTTAGCCCCTTGGTTAGGGCAATGATACCAATGCAGGTAAATCATGGCTAAGCTCTATCAGTGGATCTTCTGTTTTGTATGTCATGAGCTGTACTTACAGATTACAGCTGAGTGATTATAGGGACAAGTTAGCACAGATTCATTACCACTGGTAAGAAAGTAGCTTTGTGCATTACACAAGTTGGTAGGAAAGTTTACAACTTCTGTATTGACCAAGACCTGATTTAGGAAATTTGTGTGGCCCTTGCTGCCTTGGGCTCTCACAGATTAACAATCTGACCTCAAGTGTCATCATATGAGCTCTTTGTGGGTTGTGTTGCCCAACCCGGGTGTGTGGTAGGCTGTCTCTTACTGGGAGAATGTAAGCTGGCATTGGGTTTTTACTATAGAACTCCTGGGTCCTTGGTTCAGTCACTTATTGTCATATTGAATTCAGAATGCAAGCTGATTAAGACTCCTTGCACCACTTTAGGCTAAGTGGAATGACCAGATTTTTCTTTAGGGAAGGACCTTAACCACCTCCTAAAAAAATCACTGGTAAGATAAGGCACAGATTGAATTTACACCAAAACCATTTAGTTGTTTTTAACTTTGTGCTGTGGACATTATGAGAGGATAATGTAATTACTTCCTACCTTTATCAGCTATTAACATTTTACCAATTTTGTTTCACTTAAATCTCTTTTCCCCACTTTTCTTTTGTGGGGGACTGGTGCATTTTAAAACAAAATCCTAAATATTATGTCATCGCACTCATTAGTGTTTCAGTTTACATCTCTGATAAGGACTCTGTTCCTTAAAAAAAAAAGGTCATGTTCCGTTCTTGGCTAAAATTTTTAATAATAATTCCTTTACATAATTCCCATGTTTAATTTTTCTCAGAGATGTCTTTTCACTTATGATTGGTTGCAAACAGGAATTAAGGTCCACACATTGTGTTTGGTTGTTAGGTTTTCAAATCTATTTTATTTTATAACAACCCCTTCCCCCTGCTTCTTTTTTCATGACTTTGATGTGATGGAGATAGCAGGTCATTTGTCAGGTTGAATGTCCACTTCTGGGGCCACTTCTTACTTGTGATGTTGTCTGATTTGTTCATTTATTTTCTATGTTTCCTGTAATCTGGCAGTGAGATGTAGCAGCTTGATTAGATTCAGAGTTAAGAGTAAGCATTCTTGGTAGCTGTTACTGTGTATAATCTGTTGCATCACATCCCTAGAGACGTGATGCCTGACTGTGTCCCTCTTTGAGATACCAAGAGTGATTAGTGGGATCAGGTGGGGTCAATTTACCTTTCTACATTTCACCTAATGATTGTAGCATCCTTGATAGTTGTAACCTAGATCTATTTCATTAGAGGGGGCAAAATGATGATCTAAATCTATCATTCCTCTTGCATTTACCAGTTGGAATTCTGTCTATAAAGAATTTAATCTCAAAAAGAAAATTACCCTCATGAACTACTGGGGTCTTCTGAAAAAAAGATTGTATTGGAAGAACAGAGGAAATGCTTGATTTTTTCCCTTTTATCAATTTTCTGAATTATGATTTAATGCCCTAACAACCAGTGAGTTTTCTTTTTTTTTTTCCAAGTATCAGTAGAATCTTGTAGATCTTAATGTATTTGTTTCAATCCATTGAAGACAGTATTCTTTTGGATGCTCAGTTTATGTTTATTTCCTGTGTACTTCTTACAAGGCCCTAGTAGTCTCTGATACCTTTCTTGCTTTCCAGCACAAATTGTTCTAAGCATATCTTATTCCATTTCCTGCTCCAGACTTCAAATCAGCCATTTTCCCAATGAGTACTGATTTTTTTTTTCCTGAAAATCAGTCATGTCCCCCAACTTTTGTCTCTCTTAGTGGTTGAATTTTTTTACCCTTCTTTTTAAGCCTTTCATCTTAAGTTTTTGTTTGATTTAAAGTTCTCATCAGGCTGTTTCTAAGACTGTCATTTTCTCCCTCTAATGAAATAACCTCTTTCTAGATATACTTTTGGAGTGCTGGGGCTGCCTTATTTTGGGCTTTGGATGCTGGGATATTTTCTGCAGTGTTCCACCACTTTCTTCATCTCCTTGAAATCTCTTTCATTTACTGCAGACTGATAAACCGGTTGTGCCAGTTGACTGTTCACCCAAGTCTTCCTGTGATCCTCAGCTTTTGGATCAGTCTTCTCTGCCTTGACCTTTTCCCTTCAGCCACCATTCACTCAGGCAGGGTCTCAGTGACTCTTCAGACTTGAGAGAATGGAAGTTCTTTCTTTTTCATTTACAGCCTGTACCCTGGTGCATGCGTGTGTGATCAGTCATGTCCCGACTCTTTGTGACCCCATGGACTGTAGCCCGCCAGGCTCCTCTGTCCATGGGATTTCCCAGCAGGAATACCAGAGTGGGTATTTGCCGTTATCTTCTCCAGGGGATTGTCTCAACCCAGGGATCGGATCCCACCCTGGTGACTCCCTTTCATAGAAGAACAAGGCTGCCCATTTCCTGTGTCTGAGTTGCAATGTTTCAGGCCTGGCTTAACACCCTCCTTTGCTGGAAATAAGACTTCGTTGATTGAGAAACACTTTCTGCTCCAAGTCATACCAGTATGGCCAGCTTATAGTCATTTTATACATGTATCTCATAGGGAAAGCATGATTTTTTTCCTTGCATTTTAATTAAAATCAGTGATAACATTTCATAGCACTTAATTATGTGCCTTGCCAATTCTGGTATAAACTTTAACCCTCACTACAAGCCTCTGTGTTAGATGCTATTATTTGCATTCTACAGATGAGGAAGGGGCTTCCCAGGTGGTGGTGCAGTGTGATGAATTCACATGCAATGCAAGAGACATGGGTTCAATCCCTGGGTTGGGAAGATTCCCCTGGAGGAGAACACATCAACCCACTCCTGTTTTCTTGCCTGGAAAATCCCATGGATAGAGGAGCCTGGTGGGCTACAGTCCATGGGGTCCAAAAGAGACACAACTGAGTGCACATGTGCGTGTGTGCCCACATGCATGCATACATACACACACACAGATGAGGAAACTGAAACCTAGAGGTAAGTTGTCCAAGATCACTGGGTGGGTGGGAGGAGGGAGGTTTGAATCCCGCCAGTCTGGTTCCATAGTCCATGTTCTGAAGTGACTCAAATGCACTGAGGACCAAGGGTTTGTTTTTCCCCTAAATGTCCATTGTTGTTGTTGTTCAGTCACTCAGTCGTGTCCAACTCTTTGTGACCCCATGAACTGCAGCATGCCAGGCTTCCCTGTCCTTTACTGTCTCCCCAAGTTTGCTGAAACTCATGTCCATTGAGTTGGTGATGCCATCCAACCATCTCGTCCTCTGTTGTCCCCTTCTCCTGGCTTTAATCTTTCCCAGCATCAGGGTCTTTTCCAATGAATGCCCATAGCCTTTATAGTACCTGCTGGTATGACCTTACCCCTCTTGAGAGTGGTCAGTATATGCTGTTGATAATGCCACACATTAACTTTTCTTTCATTGGGGCACACAGGGGCTTGTGATCCTCCTTCTGGGACTGAGGTGGAGAGGACGGGGTCTAGGTGGGAGGGGAAATGCTGTGGTTATAGGTGTTTATGATAACTAATAGTTACTAAGAGTAAAGGTTGCGTTCATTGTGTCCTAAGCAAAAAACACCCAGGTCCATCTTCAATCAATCCAAAAAGTCTGTGAATTTATCCTCTTTATTCTTTTCTTTTTTTTAAATTTTTATTTATTTATTTTTTCAGTGGGTTTTGTCATACATTGATATGAATCAGCCATAGAGTTACACGAATTCCCCATCCCGGTCTCCCATCCCACCTCCCTCTCCACCTGATTCCTCTGGATCTTCCCAGCCCAACAGGCCCGAGCACTTGACTCATGCCTCCCACCTGGGCTGGTGGTCTGTTTCACCACAGATAATATACATGCTGTTCTTTCGAAACATCCCACCCTCCCCTTCTCCCACAGAGTTCAAAAGTCTGTTCTGTACTTCTGCGTCTCTTCTTCTGCCCTGCATATAGGGCCATCGTTACCATCTTTCTAAATTCCGTATATATGTGTTAGTATACTGTAATGTTCTTTATCTTTCTGGCTTACTTCACTCTGTATAATGGGCTCCAGTTTCATCCATCTCATTAGAACTGATTCAAATGAATTCTTTTTAACTGTCTTATCTGCTTATGTTAGCCTGTCTGAAGATAAAGGTAATTAAGGGAGGTGTGCCTCTTACAGGAAAGGTAAGTCAGATCAGATACAACAGCCCCTGTTGGTCTTATTTAAGAAACACTGACTTTCGGCCAGCTCGAACTTTGAGTTGCAGGGCCACTACTCTCTATCCTCGCATGTTATTCTCTGAGCTCCTGAAGCCTCATTTTCTTCTGTTGTGAGATACACTGTGGGTCAGGTTTTTCCGAGCATAGAGACAGTGTCTGCGAAGCTTTGGGCACCTTTGAGCTTAAATGTTTCCTTCCATAGCTGGATGCTTATTCTAAGCAAATGGACTTTCATAGACATATTTATGGAAGTCTAGGCATAAAAAATTTTGCTCTTGTATGCAGTATCAGTTTCCAAGTTTTTAAAAATCATGGTGTCCTAACATAGAATGAATCTTTTAGGTAATGTCTAAAGACTGGTACTGTAACAAAACAGTCTGAGTTTCACACTTGCACTGTATTAAATGAACTTGGCAGTAATTGGTAACTTGTGCAGCTAAAAATAGATGGAAAGGTGGGAGAAAAATCATGGGGAATGACTCTGAGTGCTTGTGACTTTTTTTTTTTTTTTGGTCTCAATGTTGCATAGCAACCCTGGTTAGGAATACTGATCATTCTAGTATCAATATGTTATCAAGGAGTAATTTGTGAGAGGTTATAAGATTTTATGGGAAGGTAAAGTAGTTAAAATCAATGGCTTCCCCCCCCATGGCTATTGTTATGATAAATCATTTATAAGTGGGTATGGAAAAGAGAAAGTTCAGAGACAACATTGTGGATTCTGGCTGGCCCGTCTTTATCAGATTGAAATTTCAGTAGTCCTCTAAAAGGAGAAGGTATTTTCAACTGCAAGAAAATTACCATCTAGAGAGGTTTAATAGCCTTCCATGATCACCCATCTAAGAAATAGTACAGGCAGAGTGGGGCCCAGGACTATCTGATTCCAATATCTGTGGCCTTTCCGCAAAACCGTATTGTCTATGTGTGTGTGTGTGTGTGTGTGTGTGTGCGTGCACATGTGAGTGCACGCTAAGTCGCTGGGTCATGTCTGACTCTATGTGACCCCATGAACTGTAACTTTGCCAGGCTCCTCTGTCCATGGGTTTTGCAGGCAAGAATACTGGAGTGGGTTGCCATTTCCTCCTCCAGGGGATCTTTCCAACCCATGGATCAAGCCCGTGTCTCTTGCATTGGCAGGTGGATTCTTTACCACTGAGCCACTGTACCCTGTTGTCTAAGACATGGACTTAATTATAACATGTGGAGCATTGAAACAATGGGTGCCCCAAGGAACTCCAGTGGTACAATCCCTTAGTGTGTGGTATTTATATAAAACAACTGGTGCCCTAAGACGTTTCAAGTTTAGTGCAAAACACAGCTTATTTTTTTTTTTTCTAATATCTTAAGTAAATAGCTTCCAGGATCAGTCCTCCCAAGGTTTGGTGATGGCTTGAGCAGCAGCTGTTCATCATCACGCTGCAATGCCAGCCATTGTTCAGGAAACAGTAAGGTTTAGGATAACTCATTCTGGAAGCCGTTGCTCTAGAGATTTGGAAACTGACTGCTTGCGTATTGCAACTGAACTTGGAGATTTATTTCTTTTTCCATTTATTTTTATTAGTTGGAGGCTAATTACTTTGCAATATTGTAGTGGTTTTTGCCATACATTGACATGAATCAGCCATGGATTTACATGTGTTCCCCATCCTGAACCCCCTCCCACCTCCCTCCCCATCCCATCCCTCTGGGTCATCCCAGTGCACCAGCCCTGAGCACTAGTCTCATGCATCCAACCTCGACTGGTGATCTGTTTCACACTTGATGATATACATGTTTCGATGCTGTTCTCTCAGATCATCCCACCCTTGCCTTCTCCCATAGAATCCAAAAGCCTGTTCTATACATCTGTGTCTCTTTTTCTGTCTTGCATATAGGGTTATCGTTACCATCTTTCTAAATTCCATATATATGTGTTAGTATACTGTATTGGTGTTCATCTTTCTGGCTTACTTCAGTCTGTATAATGGGCTCCAGTTTTATCCATCTCATTAGAACTGATGCAAATGTATTCTTTTTAATGGCTGAGTAATATTCCATTGTGTATATGTACCACGGCTTTCTTATCCATTCATCTGCTGATGGGCATCTAGGTTGCTTCCATGTCCTGGCAATTATAAACAGTGCCGCGATGAACATTGTGGTATACGTGTCTCTTTCAGTTCTGGTTTCCTCAGTGTGTATGCCCAGAAGTGGGATTGCTGGGTCATATGGCAGTTCTATTTCCAGTTTTTTAAGGAATCTCCACACTGTTCTTCATAGTGGCTGTACTAGTTTGCATTCAACTTGGAGATTTATATAAAGCAAGTAGCTACCTTTTCTGGAAGAATGGAAGAAGAGGTAGACTGAGTTTCAGATAACCCAGGATTTACATTTCTGATGGACACTTGTTTGATATTAAAGAAACCTCAGATTAGTAACAGGAAACTGTGCATAACTATCAAAGTAAAAGAATCCGTTTATAATTGAATCAAGTCATTGAGAATACTCAAGTGTCTTTTAAGCTTTGGCATATTTATCTTTTAATGGGTCTGATTACCTGAAACAAATAGCTCTCAACTTTTTTTTTTCCCTAATCCCAGGCTTTTTCTGGAATCTGGGATGGCACCCTAGAAAAATACATGTGCAGGCATAATTTTGCACCTCATTTCAGAGGCCTTGTGGATGTTCTGAAGCATGGGGCACCACTCACCCCTAGTTAAAAGGCCATTTGTCTAAAAGCAGCACCATGGTTCTATAATTATTTTACTTTTCATCTTTCCTTCCTCTAAAGATCTGGCATAGTGTCAAGTACTCAGTTGGTAAATATTTCCCCAAATTATTTAATTGGGTTGTTGAATTGGAAATTATTCACCTCAATACAGCAAAAGCTTCAGTGAGTCCTGGGAAGTGGTGGCCGTGGTGGTGATAACTGTTATTTAACAAAGTCTCATGTAACATTCATCATTTCTGGGTTGTTTGAGGTAGTTTCTTGGGGTTGTTTGAGGTACCTTAAGAACACCAATCACTGAATCCTCATAACAGCCTTGTATGACTGAGGCTCTCTTTGTCTGAGTGTGAAGAATGACGTGAAGTGAGAATGAGATGTCTGAAGTGAAGAATGAAGTTCAAAGAGGCTGGTTAGATTGTCTGAGATCACCTAGTAAGTGGAGGAGCTAAGATTTGAACCCATGAAATCTGGCTCTGTATTACAAGGTTTAACTATTCTGCTTATCCTTTCACCAAATTTAAAAAAAAATGTATTTCCTTGATTATAATCTCTTTCCCTTTTTATTTTTTTTTACTTTTTAAATAGGGATATATGTTAAATTAATATCATTTAGTAGGCAATAACTTTTTTCATTTCAAAGCTATTATTAAATTGATAGTAGATCTTAAAATTTGCTTCCTAGGTAGTGCTAGTGGTAAAGAACTCACCTGCCAATGTAGGAGACATGAAACTCAGGTTTCATCCTTGGGTCAGGAAGATCTTCTGGAGGAGGGCATGGCAACCCACTCCAGTATTCTTGCCTGGAGAATCCCATGGACAGAGGAGCCTGGAGGATTGCAGTCCATAGGGTCCCACAGAGTTGGACATGACTGAAGAGACTTAGTATGCACGCCACCTTGAAATCTTGATGTCTTAAATTAAACAGCTACAATAAGCCATGTTTTGCTTTTAAAATGTAGCTGCATAGTTCATCTGTCAAAATATCAAAGTAAATCACAACTTTTTAAATTTATTTTAATTGGAGGCTAATTACAATATTGTGGTGGTTTTTGCCATACATTGACATGAATCAGCCATGGGTGTACATGTGTTCCTCATCCTGAACCCCCCTCCCACCTCCCTCCCCATCCCATCCCTCAGGGTCATCCCAGTGCACCAGCACTGAGCACCCTGTCTCATGCATCGAACCTGGACTGGTGATTTATTTCACATATGATAATATACATGTTTCAATGCTATTCTCTCAAATCACCCCACCCTCACCTTCTCCCACAGAGTCCAAAAGTCTGTTCTTTATATCTGTGTCTCTTTTGCTGTCTCGCATGTAGGGTCATTGTTACCGTCTTTCTAAATTCCATATATATGCATTAAAATACTGTATTGGTGTTTTTCTTTCTGACTTACTTCACTCTGTATAATAGGATCCAGTTTCATCCACCTCATTAGAACTGATTCAAATGCATTCTTTTTAATAGCTGAGTAATATTCCATTGTGTATATGTACCACAGCTTTCTTATCCATTCATCTGCCAATGGACATCTAGGTTACTTCCAGGTCCTAGCTATTGTAGACAGTGCTGTGATGAACATTGGGGTACACGTGTCTCTTTCAATTCTGGTTTCCTCAGTGAAATCACAGCTTTAAAATGGTGCATGCAACTGTTTATAATAGCCAGGACATGGAAGCAACCTAGATGCCCATCAGCAGATGAATGGATAAGGAAGCTGTTGTACATATACACCATGGAATATTACTCAGCCGTTAAAAAGAATTCATTTGAATCAGTTCTAATGAGATGGATGAAACTGGAGCCCATTATACAGAGTGAAGTAAGCCAGAAAGATAAAGATCATTACAGCGTACTAACACATATATATGAAATTTAGAAAGATGGTAATGATATCCCTATATGCAAAACAGAAAAAGAAACACAGATATACAGAACAGACTTTTGGACTCTGTGGGAGAAGGCGAGGGTGGGATGTTTCGAGAGAACAGCCTGTATATTATCTATAGTGAAACAGATCACCAGCCCAGGTGGGATGCATGAGACAAGTGCTCGGGCCTAGTGCACTGGGAAGTCCCAGAGGAATCGGGTGGAGAGGGAGGTGGGAGGGGGGATCGGGATGGGGAATGCATGTAACTCCATGGCTGATTCATGTCAATGTATGACAAAACCCACTGCAATGTTGTGAAGTAATTAGCCTCCAACTAATAAAAATAAATAGAAAAAAAAATAAAAAAAATAAAATGGTGCATGCAGGTCACTCACTTCTGGGTATCTCCCGTGTATACATGTTCTTTAACTTTTGTTTGATTTGCTCCTGTTAAAAAAATAAAGCAATGCATACAAACAGAGTGTTAGTTACTCAATTGTGTCTGACTCTTTATGACCCCGTAGACTATAGCCCTCCAGGCTCCTCTGTCTGTGGAATTTTCCAGGCAAGAATATGGGAATGGGTAGCCATTCTCTCAAACCCGGGTCTCCCACTTTGCAGACAGATTCTTTACCATCTGAGCCACCAGGGAATCCCAATACAAACAAAATCCATATCTATTTGTGAAGTGTGAAAAATTGAATGGAGTGTATATTAACAATTTATCTGAGCACTGATAATTGCTTAGGTAATGATTTAAATGACAGAGGAGAATACATATAATTTTTTTCCTCAGCTCATGAAGCTCAATACCAGAAAAAAAAAGAACCCAATCAAAAAATGAGCCAAAGAACTAAACAGACATTTCTCCAAAGACATACAGATGGCTAACAAACACATGAAAAGATGCTCAACATCACTCATTATCAGAGAAATACGAATCAAAACCACAATGAGGTACCATTTCACGCCAGTCAGGATGGCTGCTATCCAAAAGTCCACAAGCAATAAATGCTGGAAAGGGTGTGGAGAAACGGGAACCCTCTTACACTGTTGGTGGGAATGCAAACTAGTACAGCCACTATGGAAAACAGTGTGGAGATTTCTTAAAAAACTGGAAATAGAACTGCTATAAAACCCAGCAATCCCACTGCTGGGCATACACAATGAGGAAACCAAAATTGAAAGAGACATGTGCACCCCAATGTTCATTGCAGCACTGTCTACAATAGCTAGGACTTGGAAGCAACCTAGATGTCCATTGGCAGACAAATGGATAAGAAAGCTGTGGTACATATACACAATGGAATATTACTCAGCTATTGAAAAGAATGCATTTGAATCAGTTCTAATGAGGCAATGAAACTGGATCCTATTATACAGAGTGAAGTAAGTCAGAAAGAAAACCATCAATATAGTATATTAACACATATATATGGAATTTAGAAAAATGGTAATGATGACTCTTTATGTGAGCTAGCAAAAGAGACACAGAGATAAAGAACAGTCTTTTGGACTCTGTGGGAGAAGGCGAGGGTGGGATGGTTTGAGAGAATAGCATTGAAACCTGTATATTACCATATGTGAAACAGATCACCAGTCCAGGTTTGATGCATGAGACAAGTGCTTAGGGCTGGTGCACTGGGATGACCCTGAGGGATGGGATGGGGAGGGAGGTGGGAGGGGGGTTCAGGATGGGGAACACATGTACACCCATGGCTGATTCATGTGAATGTTTGGCAAAAACCACTATAATATTGTAAAGTGATTAGCCTCCAATTTAAAATAAATTAATTAATTTAAAAAAGCATGATTACCTTTAAAATAATGTTGAAGGTGAAATTATATATACATAGAAAGTTTATTATTGGTTCCCTCCAGTTTTTTTTAACCTAAAATTTAAAAGGTAAACTTCCCATATGAATTTCTTATTTTTTTGAAACTAATGGGCATATAATATACACAGTAGATTTAGACTTTGCCTTTGAGTCACTGTATATTGTGTGGGAAGTTGGCAGATCTTACCTTCTGGGACTCAGTTAATATTTTTTATGTTTTATCGGCTTTTTGCATGAGGCTTTGGCTTCTCCCTTGTAAAGTGTTTTTCTTTGCTTTTTGTACCATTTGTGTAATCTATAGAAAAAACATAATTCAGGATTTCTGATAAAGGCAAAGCAAACCTTTCTAAAGCTAGAGTCCAGAAAACCAGGGCTTCTACAATCTAGCTGGTTGCCTTCGTGTATTTTTTTTCTTCTCTAACTGGTCTAGCAACTCACTCCAGCCCCATTGGTGGTTTTGTTGTTCAGTCGCACTTGACCTTGTCAAATCATTTACCTGCAGGTGTTATGAGGTGTACACACAAATACTTGTGATTGCCTAACACTTTTGCCTTTGGTGCTGACTGTAAATTTGTTTTACTCTCCTGCTACTATTGAGCGAAGTGAACAGCTTATCACTTCTGCTTGGCCTAACACTCTGAACATTGACTGTAAAGAATAAACACTACAGATGGTACACTCCATCATATTGTGTTGTGAATTTATATATAGGTATGAAATCTTTTGTAGAGAAAATAAAGAAACTGTGTGATGTTGCTTTTAGAGAGCAGGGGAAGTTTGATGCCTGTTTCAATCCATTGAAATAGAATTTGGCTTTGTTATAGTAGAAAAGACCACTTTTTCTATGTTTTGTCATTTACCGGCTATGTGAATAAGTCAGATAACTTTTATGAGTCTCTGTTTCTAAAATGGAATACTAGTATTTTATCATGCAGTTGATGGTGGGAGAGGGGACCAGTTTTCATTTCTTGGCCCTCATCTGTCTAGCCAAGATCCTTCTCCATTGAACTGCCAGCTCAACCCCCAGAACACTTTGGGGGCATATTTCAGATCGAGGGAAAGATAGGCCTTAATATTCACCTCATCTCTGGAGTTAGATAGGGGAAGATAATGCTTTAATAAAAAGAGCATTTGAGGAGGAGAAAGATTCTGATTAAATCAAGAATCCATCATATCAAAAGAGTAAAAATAATGTTACCTAAAAATCTGTTTCTAGAAGATTAAATCATTTGTTTTGGGCCATAAACAGAATTCTGGGAGAGGTGTCAGAAGACAACTTGTTTCAGCAGCCTTTTGCATCTGGGGAGAGCTTACCAGGTGGTTTTATCTTCTTTTAGATAAGAGGTTTGTTGCTATTTCTTGTCATCAAAGAAAGCTATTTTTTAGATTCAGATTAGCATCAATATTTGTTTTCCTCTACTGTTTCAAATAGCACCCATTGAAATACTGAAATTTCCACTCTTATTGGCACATGACTTATTTAAAAAAAAAAGAAGAAAAAGAAGAAGAAACCTGCTAGTCATAGGCTAATCTACCTTGAATATCCCATGAAGTTAGAGCTTAATGAAACTCCACATGATCAGTTCATTAGTAGCTGGCTGTTCACACTGCTGCCATTTATATAAGGCTTTATATTTGTGGAATGCTTTCTCATACTGTTCTCGTAGCTCTGAAGTAGGTATTCCTTTCTTATACAGACAAAACCAGTTACTGAGTTTTTCCATAGGCCACAACCTCACCATCTGTGAATAAAAGATAGTGCCCACCGCACAGGGTAAGAGAGGAAGTAGGTTAAAATGCACAGTACTTTTCAGACGAAACTGGCTGTATGGAGAATGCTTAGTATGAGCTGCTGCTGTTGTCATTGCTCCCATCATCATTGTCTCCTGAAATGACAAATCTGAGGAATTTCAAGATCAAGCCCTTTGAAAAGCTGAAATAGATTTTCTTGGCTATAGTGACAGCAACTAAGTAAGAAAACCGAAGCTCAGACATTGGTATCTTGCTAAAGATTATAGCGAGTACGTTCAGGGTCAAGGTCTTCTTACACTGGAAGGGTCTCTGACAGGATATTCATAGTCTGTCCTCCCTAAAACTTCAAAGATGGGGTTTAAAGGAGTGCTCCTCAAACTGTAGCATATACATACATGAGAACCCCTAAGAGCTTTTTAAAACACAGATTCCCTGGCCCCAGTCTTAGAGACTTTGATTCCATAGGTCGTGGATGGGGCCCAAGAATCTGCATTTCTGTGTAGTTACAGATGATGCTGATGGTACTGGAAAATGGACCACACTTACTCACACCGGTCTAAAGGGCCTTAAAAGTTGATTCCCTTCAATGTCAGAAAATTAGTGAGGCCAGGAGTCTACCTGGTGTTCCGTTTGCCACCTCCATGAGGGAAGGACAAACCAAGATGGAAGACCATGACTATAAGAACTTTATTAGAATTAGTAATACTGGAAACTCCCCTTGATTGGTTTCCACAAAGTAACTGGCAATTGAAAAAGTCATGAGCACTTGAAACCAAAAGGTCCATGGCAGCTGACCTACTGAGTCTCTGTCCATCCCCTGTCCTCTCTATTTTGTTCCAGTCTATGCCTTGGAGCCTGCCCTCTGGATGTTCATCACTAGGGCTCCCACCATGTGGCTTTGGTTTGGGTTCAGTCAGTGGAAGGCCCGGGGAGGAGTGAAGTCAGGGGTGGGTGTCTGTCCCTTCTGCTGCTTCTCCTTTCTGTGTAGCGCCGGCAGTGTCTGTGACCATCTATTACCAGCTTCAGTGGGCAGCCTCTCCTCCATCACTTCAGCTCTCTCCAGTCTCCAGTAGAGCTGTGTCTTCCCTGTTCCCTCCTGCCTGTGGCTGTTAAAGGCTAGTCATTCCTAACCCCTGTGTTCTGCAGCCTCTCCTGCTGGGTCTCAGAACCTCGTCCACACAGCTTTGATAGGCTGTCTTTTGAGAGGACCCTTGATTGATATCGGAGCGCAGGAAGAGCTCCCAAAAGATGGGAAGAGTGATGGTAGAAGGTGTAGCCTTGGATGAAAAGAACATCATGAGTGGGGTGGGCATTGTCAGTGAAGTTTATGTCAAGGGGCTCCAAAATCACTGCCTATGGTGATTACAGCCATGAAATGAAGATACTTGCTCCTTGGAAGGAAAGCTGTGACAAACCTAGACTTTGTATTAAAAAACAGAGACATTATTTTGCCAACAAGGTCCATATAGTCAAAGCTATGGTTTTTCCAGTAGTCATGTGCAGACATGAGAGTTGGACCATAAAGAAGGCTGAGCACTGAAAAATTGATGCTTTCAAGTTGTGGTGCTGGAGAAGACTCTGTTGAGTCCCTTGGACTGCAGGAAGATCAAACCAGTCAATCGTAAAAGAAATCAACCCCAAATATTCATTAGAAAGACTGATGCTGAAGCTCTAATACTTTGGCCACCTGATGTGAAGAGCTGACTCATTGGAAAAGCCCCTGATGCTGGAAAATATTGAGGGCAAGAGGAGAAGGGGATCAGAGAATGAGATCATTGGATGGCATCACTGACTCAATGAACATAAATTTATGTAAACTCAGGAGATAGTAAAGGACAGGGAACCCTGGCATGCTGCAGTCCATGGGGTTGCAAAGAGTTGGACATGAGTTTGTGATTGAATAAGACAATAAGAGGTGAGAAGTGCAGGAAAGGGGTCTGACCTTTAAATTGATTCTGGATTAATCACAGAAGGTCCTGAGAGGTCCCTGGGTGAGAAGCTACAACTGCTAGAATGTGACCCAAGTGTCATCCCTAAGCGTAAACTTGCACGACAAGGGTTCAGAGTCAAAGGAGCTTTTTTATGAAGAATTTACATTCCTCTCTGACAATTGCCTAAAAGTTTGTTTTCTTCTTTCCTGCCCCTGCCATTTCCCCAGACACCCCCTAGTGTTGTTAGTCTCTACTCAAGAGTCATAAGGTCTTTTTGCGGCACTTTGATCTTGCTCAATTTTGTGGCAGTATATTGAATATATTCTGAAGTGCCTGCCAGAACTACATTCACAAAGTAACAACTAGTTGAACAGAATAATCACGCCTTCAGTTCCTTTGCCCATGATTTTCAGTGATGGGCACGTCAGTAAGATGAAAAATGCTGTTTATGGTTTTGGTACTCAGCTACATCACCGTCTACAGTACCTTTGCCATGAAGCAGGACCATAGCACAGACTTGTACCGACTCTCTGTGTTTATTGGTTCTTTTATATTGAAATGTTATGCCCAGGTTGAAACTGTTCAGCAGCTTTTAGAGATTTTTTTGGGTGGGTAGTAAAGATTGTCTTAATACTTTGTCTTAAATGTTTTAAAGATAAAACAGGTCCTAGATCTCAGATTTTCTGTTATTACAATTCTTTAGGAAGCAGAAAAGTTCTTTAGGAGGAGAAATGAATTATGGAATTTTTTCCTCCCTTTCTGTGTTTTCATATCCCTCTGTGTCAGAAGACGTGACTTTGTGAGGGAATTGGGGTGTGACCTTATACAACTGAGGCAGACCATGGTGAATCACCTCATGTTACCGTGGCACAGATTTCAAGCACATGAGCTCTTTGTTTCTGCTGAATTTTCCCTCCTTTCTGGTTATTTATCCTGAGGTCGTGGTGGCTAGACACCCTGAGAAGACAAGCCACAGTGGAGAGGATCCCGAGTCCACCAAGAAGGCCATGGTGTCTTCCTAGATGAAAGCTGCCTTGACGTGGTGATGTGTGAGCGTCAACTCTTAGTGGAAATTGGCCTGAGAGAATAAAGGGGTTCCTAGTGCAGATGATCGTCAGAGAGGCCATATCCTGTCCAGGGAACAAGGAAGAGTCCAGCATGGAATATGGGGCCCCCCATCATAGACTTCTTTTCCAGTCTTGGATCCTGGGGTGAGGATGGTTCTTGCTGATCTGCTTTGTTTCCACCTCCTTGAATAGGGGTCCTCCCTTTCCCCCTCCCTGGGGAAAGAGCCTTTCTCTTGCTAGTATCTCCATCTCTGGTTTGGCCCCAGGAAGTCTCTGGGAGCCTTCTCCTGGTATTTTGAGGACTCATCTCCTTACTCACTTCCCTTAGGATGAGTTATTTATCTTCGTTATCAGTTTGGTTTCCTTTGGCTCCACAGTGCCTGTTTTTCTCTCCTCCTCCCCCAGCTGTTCTGGTGGGCCGTTTTCCCAGCTCAGCTTCTGTGAGTCAGCTCTCCCTATTGTCTGCTCGCCTTGTTTCCCTGCACAGCCCTCTTTATTTCTTCATCCTTTTACCATTTACCTGGCCCCACCTGAGGGCTGTTTCATATAACCAGGGATGCTACAAGCCCCTTTTAGAAATCTGGGTAACTCAAACCCACTTTTACATGTTAAAGATCCCCTCTTTTTTAGGTGATTTAAGCTCTTACAGCGGTTATATTTACCTTTCTTCCTTAACTTCTCAGAAGAAGAACTTTTGCATGGGCTTGGATAACCACTGTCTCACTGGTCTGCACTGGGGGATGCAGAGTTTACAAACATTGATTTCTAATTAGTTTTACATTTTCAAAACTACCTCCTTTAAATGGAGACTTCTATCTTGGTCCAAAAGATGTGTACAAGAAGGTATTCCTCTGGTGAGAACTAAGGCTGTGAAATGCAAGATCAGTTTCATTCCTTAATGGCAGTAATAAATGTAGAACCTTCATTTAAGCAATTAGCTTTGTGAGTACAAGGCTAGATAGACAACAAAGTGGATTAATGATCTTGTTAGTTAGTTCTTTCACCACAGGCAGCTTCATGATAATATAGCACTTAGACACACACAACAGGCGGTTGCATGGAGAAGGAAATGGCAACCGACTCCAGTACTGTTGCCTGGAGAATTCCATGGACAGAGAAGCCGGTGGGCTGCAATCCATGGGGTCGCAAAGAGTCGGACACAACTGTACGTTGAACACACACACACCCCTCCTATCCCAGACTGCTGTCCAGTGAGTCATCCTCACTTTTGCATTTCCCGATATCTTTTCTTCCTTCTAAAAGTCTATGTAAGGTACCTATCATCTGATTTGTCAGGATAGTCTAGGTTTTGCAGCAGTGACAAAAATACTGCAAAATCTTTGCAACTTAACACCATAGACATTTATTTCTTACTCACGGAAAGACCATTTGGTGTCTGGGTGCTCACCATGGGGAGTTTTCCTCCTTGTGGTGGCTCTGCCTCCATCATAGGGCATTTCTGCACCATCATCACCTTCCACTGTGACTACGAAACATGAGGAAAGAATGGAGAACTCCACAAGGGTATTTAAATACACCTCTCTGAAGGGTGTGTTACTGACATCTGATTGGCCAGAGCAAGTCACATGACCTGATTCACTTCAAGGCATGGGGGAAGTGTCCTCTTCCCAGGAGCTTTGAAGGAGAAAGGAGGCACAGATATTAGGAGTACCTACCTCAGGCTCCAGAAACTGAGAATTCAGAAATGAATAAAGGCATGATCCCAGTCTTTCAGTCCAGCTGGAGAGGTAAACAGGTTTGTAGTATTATATTATAGTCTTATAAAACTGTACAAATTACAAATTAGCATGGTAATGACTGTGGTAGAACATAAAGCACCTAAGAGCATGGAGAAGAGTGGGGAATCTACCTCCCTGGGCTGGAGACAAACCTTCTCCAGTGGCAGTGCCATCAGGGCTGGGCTTTGTTCAATAGCTTGAGGTCTCCTTACCTTGGTGAAGGTGGTATCTGGACTTATCTTATGTGCTGCATCCCAGGGAAACTAGTGTTTGGAATACAGCTCCAAGAAGTAGGCTTATCTTTTCTTTGAGACCTCAAGAAAAAAGTGAAAGCAGGCTGTCAGCAAGAGGAAAGATCTGCCTGTTCCCATGAAAAACGAGACACAGTATTCTAACAGAGACTTGCAAGCACTACTCTACACTATTCTACTTCTCCTAAGCTGTTATGCTCCTGACAGTTCTTTGATCTCAAAAATTAATCTAGCTGTTACATTAGGAAAAGAACAAAGCAGGTGTAAAATAACAATCAAGGTTAGTTATTAGGCAGCAAAGGTTGCATGTACTGTACTTTGATTTGCCAAGAGATTCTGACACATTTTACATTAGATATAAATGTGAGTGGTGTGTTAACAGTGCAGAGAATTTGCTTTATAGATAGAAGGAGACAGGCTTGTCCTCAGATCTGATAAAGACGCATCCTTACCCTCTTTCACTGCTCTAGCCCCCTGGCCTTTTTGCTGGTTGTCCATCACAGTGGGCATCCTCCCACCTCAGGGCCTTTGCACCTGGTGTTTTCTTTGTCTAAAGTCTTCTTTCTCCAGATACCTATTCACCTACTTCAAGTCTTTGTATAAAGGCCATTCTTTTGATGAGATGTGCTGGGCACCCTATTTTGGGTTGAGAATCACTCTGTGCAGTAAACATATGGGTTTGGGGACAGAATAATGTTGAGACTATATGTGGATGGGATCTAACAGTTAAGGCTGTAGTCACTGTCTATTGACAAAAACATTTCTTAAAGTTTAGTCTAGGTGTGTGGGGTGCAGAATGGATAAAGGAGAGGTTGAAGGCAGCAGAATTCATTGGGGGCTGTTGTCCAGGTAACAGAAGCTGAGGGCCTGGTGTGAGGTGGAGGTGTTGGGAGTGAGAGGTCCGAGGGTGGGGGAAGGTCAGGATGCTAGGATTCAGTGATTTCCTCTCAGTTTTCATGGGGAGCTAAAAATTAGCAAGGACTCAGAATAAGTTCCTGGTGTTGAAAGGAATATAACTGTCAGAAGTACGACCAGAGGTGGTGTCAATTCTATACGGAAGGACTCTTAGAAATTATCAGAGTGTGTGTGTGTGTGTGTTTGAATGAAAAACTGAGTGTAAGTCAGCTTTTGTGATGAAAAAAGAGGGAAAGGGGATTCTTTTTAAGTGACTAAATGGAAGTGTGTGTCTTTAGGACATAGTTTGAAATTTCCACTTCTTGGTTGGGGCAGAGGAGCTGAAGGGCAGTCTGCTCCCATTCTGCTGGGTCTCAGGGTTGCTCCTGCCTTGTGACCTCGGGCAGATGGAAATAGGTGCCTCCTCGCCACCCCTGCCTCCCAGCCTTGACCTCAGGCTGCATCTGCTCAGCGCCAGGTCTCCACCTTCAGTGCCAGCTGAGCATTGTGCCAGCTACCCTCCACCCACACCTCGGGTCAGGCGGTGGAAGGTGAAGTAGGAGAGCATAGAAAGGAGAGTATATCCTTTAATCCTGCTTGTTTTCAATTCTTAAATTTCTCTGTGAAGTTCAGGGAATTGTGACCTCAAGATACCCATAGCTGTTTGTCTCAGTAGACTCAGGTAGAAAATTGTAAATGTTTTCAAGGCTGACCTCTCAAAATCCACCTGTTTAACGTTGAGAAAAACAAACACCTCTCTTGCTTTCATAAGTTTCCTGATAGCTCCTGCTTCTCACCCTGTAGTATGAGAGTTTGTCTCATTGACATGAGTCCCATAAATATGTGTACCCCACCTCCAAGCCTACCTCCCTCTCACCTCAGTCCTCAGGTAATTGAGTTGCTGCTGGGCCATAGTTCAGAGGAGCCTTTTGTGTTCACTTAAACTTGTGTCTATAATTGGATTTGGGACCGAGTCAATTGGGGTTTTGATTGAGAACAAGAGAAACCAACTTTGAAATTACTAGGGGGTGTTATAGGTCATCCTACAGAATTATTGGAAGGCTGGAGAGGTAGGCTTCCCAACAGGGCAGGAACCAAGGATGTTTCCAGAGAAGAAGCCATAGAATAAACAATCACGAGCATGAGTGGGGACTTCCCTGATGGTCCAGTGGTTAAGACTTCACCTTCCAATGCAGGGGTTGTGGGTTTGATCCCCAGTCTGGGAGCTAAGATCCCACGTGTCTTGTGGCCAAAAAACCGAAACATAGAACAGAAACTGTCATTGTAACAAATTTAAGAAAGACATTTAAAATGGTCCACATGCCAAAAACCTTTAAAAAAAAAGGCATGAATGTCAAGAACAACCAGCCTGGGTCTCTCTGTCACGTGCCAGCTAAACAACTCTGGACACATCTCTTAACCTCCAGGGATAGCTGTCAGTGAGAAATGCATTCTCACTGTATTTGGAAGAAGTACTTAAACAGTAACTGGCAAATAATAAACAGTATCTCAGTGTTTGGTGAGTATGCATTTCTAGTTGAGGTTGTGCATACCTATACATATATTTTGTCTTTTAGCTGGTAAATATAATTGCTCTCTGGGCTGCAGGCTTTGTTTCTGTGCCCCCAACTGTTTCTTTGCTGGAACTAGTTTCTCCCTTATTGCTAATGGCCAAAGGTTTATTCAAGGACATTGTTTCAGTTCTTTGTGGTTCCCTCAGAACCATCGATTCTGGGACACTATTAACAACAGAAGCACATAAAAATCACGGTCTGTATATTTGGGGCTTCAGTTTAACCTGCCACCCTGAGCGATATGGTAATCAACTTTTTCCTGCCAGTTGTCTTCTTTTGTTTGATATTATGTTTTCATGGTCATTACAATTTCCTCCTGTTATTCTGTTCAGAGAGAACAGCCAAAATGGAGATTGTCATAGACAATAAACCATCTTACTTCTGAGAATGGTTTAGGAGTCCTCTCCCCCTTTTAAGTGTAGCATTAATATTTAAACATATTAATAATTAACATAATTGCTTATTATTGTCATTATTATTCATACTAAATATTAAAAAATAGGTTTCTGTAATACTCTTTTCCCTCTTTGATTTTGTTCAAAGACAATTATATCTATCCTTTTATTGAAAGAATCTTTCCTTTAAAATTACTAAGAGTGTTGGTTACTTTGGCAAGCTAGAGCATAGTCCATTTACAGAGAAGCTTTATTTAAAAGCAAAAAGTCAATGACTTGGTGTAATCCACGTGTTGAATATGCTGTTTTGGGTCCCAAGTTTAGTTGGTTACTCTCTCTTTCTCCACACAAACAGATATATAATATATAGGTATATGGTTACTCTCTCTTTCTCCACACAAACAGATATATAATGTATAGGTATATGGTCATGCAGTTCAGCCTGATTTTGATTATGTAAATATGTGAGTAATCAATTATTTATCTATTGAACATTTGAAAGATTTAAATAGCTAAATAGTTCTTTCATTGACTCTTTAACATGAACATCGTAGAATCATTACAATGAATTGTTAATATTTAATATGAATATATGTAAAATAACAGTGGGTTCAGGTTTGATCTCATTTGGCAGGCTGTATAAGCAGATGATTAAATGTGTTTTGTTTCCATTACGTACAAATACACATATGTTTATGTGACCCAAGCCACGACATAAAATGCACTGCCTCCTGTTTGTTGTAGTCGGAAAAGTTTACAAGGCAGTGATTAAACAAACAGCCACAGCTTATTCCAGGTTTGTCTGTGCTCACCTTGTAGTGGGTTGCTCCCTCCGGCACAGAAGAGTGAGAGAGAGCCAGAGAGAAGGTGGTTTAAACAGAATGCATCACCCGGTGGGTCATAGCCCGTGATGGTGGTGAAGTTTTGGTTGTCCAACTTGAGACACACGGTACCTAAGTGAGAGCTATGTGAAAGGAATTGCCTGTCATGAGTCTGGAGTGAATTCATAATTGGAAAGCTTTCAAAAGGAAGTTTCCCTCTGTGTGTCCAATATAGTTGGCAGTAAGAAATAGGGAACGACTTTGAAAACCTTCTCTTAGCATGGACTCTTGACTATGGAAATGTGGGTGAGTGGAGAGAGTCAAGTTATGTTATCTGCAGGTGGAATAGGACAGGTTTTCACCTTCCTCTTCAAGGCTTTATTTACACCGAGGACTCTGACGACTCTTGTGATGCACAGAAATACATTTATAAGGGCACACAGTTGCAGTAATTAAGTTCTGAAGCTTCATTTGCTTGTGATTACATTTCTAACGTTTCCATTTAAAACCTCATTAAAATTAAGAAGTAGGTTTGACAGGGAGTTGATTCACTCAAGGCCTGGAGGCTCAGGCAATTCACAGGCCAAGTTAGAGCCCAAGAAAAGCCTTCAGCTGCTTTGTATGGCATTAGTTATATGTTTATTTACTTAGTTTTGCAGGCAATCATTTTTAAGTAAATTTAGAATTTCAAAATCTATCAAGTATGGTTTAAAAATAAAATTTTTTAAAAAAATTTTGTTTGTTTTTGACTGTGCTGAGTCTTTGTTGCTGTGCAGGCTTTTCCCTAGTTGAGGCAAGCAGGGGCTATTCTGCAGTGCATGCTTCTCATTGCAGAGCACAGGCTCTAGAACACTGGCTCAGTAGTTGTGGCACTCGGGCTGAGTTGCTCCACTGGCATGTGGCATCTTCCCAGATGAGGGATTGAACCTGTGTCCTCTGTGTTAGCAAGCAGATTCTTTACCACTGAGCCACCAGGAAAGCCCTAATTTTTTTTATATTGTGGTAAAATAAATGAAATATGAAATTTACCATCTTTACCATTTTTTAATTTTAATTTTTATAACTTTATTTTTTTATTTTTGGTTGTGCTGCGTCTTCATTGCTGTACAGGTTTTCTCTTGTGGTAAAGGGGGGCTACTCTCTAGTTGTGGTGGCGGGCTTCTCATTGCTGTGGCTTCTCTTGTTGTGGAGCACAGTCTCTAGGTGTGTGGGCTTCAGTAGTTGTGGCTCTGGGGCTCTAGAACACAGGCTCAGTAGTTGTGGCACATGGCTTCCCAGCTGGCTCAATGGTAAAGAATCGCCCTGCCAATGCAGGAGTCACAAGATATGCAGGTTCGATCCCCGAGTTGAGAAGATCCCCTGGAGAAAGAAATAGCAACCCATTCCAGTACTCTTGCCTGGAAAATTTCGTGGATACAGGAGCCTAGTAACCTATAGTCCATAGGGCCACAAAGAGTCAGATAGGACGGAGCGACTGAGTACACACGCACGGGCTTAGTTGCTCTGCAGCATGTGGGATCTTCCCGGATCAAAGATCTAACCCATGTCTCCTGCATTGGCAGGCAGATTCTTTACCACTGACCCTCCTGGGAAGCCCATCTTAACCATTTTTTTTTTCATCTATTTTTATTAGTTGGAGGCTAATTACTTTACAATATTGTAGTGTTTTTTGTCATACATTAACATGAATCAGCCATGTATTTACATGTATTCCCCATCCCAATCCCCCCTCCCACCTCCCTCTCCACCTGATTCCTCTGGGTCTTCCGAGTGCATCAGGCCCGAGCACTGGTCTCATGCATCCAGCCTGGACTGGTGATCTGTTTCACCCTTGATAATATACATGTTTCGATGCTGTTCTCTCGAAACATCCCACCCTCGCCTTCTCCCACAGAGTCAAAAAGTCTGTTCTGTACATCTGTGTCTCTTTTTCTGTTTTGCATATAGGGTTGTTGTTACCATCTTTCTAAATTCCATATATATGCGTTAGTATACTGTATTGGTCTTTATTTCTGGCTTACTTCACTCTGTTTAATGGGCTCCAGTTTCATCCATTTCATTAGAACTGATTCAAATGAATTCTTTTTAATGGCTGAGTAATATTCCATGGTGTATATGTACCACAGCTTCCTTATCCATTTGTCTGCTGATGGGCATCTAGGTTTCTTCCATGTCATGGCTATTATAAACAGTGCTGCGATGAACATTGGGGTGCACGTGTCTCTTTCAGATCTGGTTTCCTCAATGTGTATGCCCAGGAGTGGGATTGCTGGGTCATATGGCAGTTCTATTTCCAGGTTTTAAAGAAATCTCCACACTGTTCTCCATAGCGGCTGTACTAGTTTGCATTCCCACCAACAGTGTAAGAGGGTTCCCTTTTCTCCACACCCTCTCCAGCATTTATTGCTTGTAGACTTTTGGATAGCAGCCATCCTGACTGGCGTGTAATGGTACCTCATTGTGGTTTTGATTTGCATTTCTCTGCTAATGAGTGATGTTGAGCATCTTTTCATGTGTTTGTTAGCCATCTGTATGTCTTCTTTGGAGAAATGTCTGTTTAGTTCTTTGGCCCATTTTTTGATTGGATCATTTATTTTTCTGGAGTTGAACTGCAGGAGTTGCTTGTATATTTTTGAGATTAATCCTTTGTCTGTTTCTTCATTTGCTATTATTTTCTTCCATTCTGAGGGCTGTCTTTTCACCTTGCTTATGGTTTCCTTTGTTGTGCAAATGCTTTTAAGTTTCATTAGGTCCCATTTGTTTATTTTTGCTTTTATTTCCAATATTCTGGGAGGTGGGTCATAGAGGATCTTGCTGTGATTTATGCCGGAGATTGTTTTGCCTATGTTCTCCTCTAGGAGTTTTATAGTTTCTGGTCTTACATTTAGATCTTTAATCCATTTTGAGTTTAATTTTGTGTATGGTGTTAGAACGTGTTCTAGTTTCATTCTTTTACAAGTGGTTGACCAGTTTTCCCAGCACCACTTGTTAAAGAGGTTGTCTTTTTTCCATTGTATATTCTTGCCTCCTTTATCAAAGATAAGGTGTCCATAGGTTCGTGGATTTATCTCTGGGCTTTCTATTTTGTTCCATTGATCTATATTTCTGTCTTTGTGCCAGTACGATACTGTCTTGATGACTGTGTCTTTGTAGTAGAGCCTGAAGTCAGGCAGGTTGATTACTCCAGTTCCATTCTTCTTTCCCAAGATTACTTTGGCTATTTGAGGTTTTTTGTATTTCCATAGAAATTGTGAAATTATTTGTTCTAGTTCTGTGAAGAATACCGTTGATAGCTTGATTGGATTGGTAGCTTGATTGGTAGCAAGATACCATTGGATTCTATTGAATCTATAGATTGCTTTGGGTGGTATACTCATTTTCACAATATTGATCCTTCCAATCCATGAACACTGTATGTTTCTCCATCTGTTTGTGTCCTCTTTGATTTCTTTCATCAGTGTTTTATAGTTTTCTATGTATAGGTCTTTTGTTTCTTTAGGTAGATATACTCCTAAGTATTTCATTCTTCTTGTTGCAATGGTGAATGGTATTGTTTCCTTAATTTCTCTTTCTGTTTTCTCATTGTTAGCATATAGGGATGCAAGGGATTTCTCTGTGTTAATTTTATATCCTGCGACATTACTGTATTCATTGATTAGCTGTAGTAATTTTCTGGTAGAGTCTTTAGGGTTTTCTATGTACAGGATCATGTCATCTGCAAACAGTGAGAGTTTTACTTCTTCTTTTCCTATCTGAATTCCTTTTATTTCTTTTTCTGCTCTGATTGCTGTGGCCAACACTTCCAAAACTATGTTGAATAGTAGTGGTTAGAGTGGACACCCTTGTCTTGTTCCTGACTTTGAAGATTTCGAAATGCTTTCAGTTTTTCACCATTGAGGATAATGTTTGCTGTGGGTTTGTCATATATAGCTTTTATTATGTTGAGGTATGTTCCTTCTATGCCTACTTTCTGGAGAGGTTTTTTTTTTTATCATAAATGGATGTTGAATTTTGTCAAAGGCTTTTTCCCCATCTATTGAGATAATCATATGGTTTTTATCTTTCAATTTGTTAATCTGGTGTATTACATTGATTGATTTGTGGATATTGTAGAATCCTTGCATCCTTGGGATAAAGCCCACTTGGTCATGATGTATGATCTTTTTAATATGTTGTTGGATTCTGTTTGCTAGAATTTTGTTAAGGATTTTTGCATGTATGTTCATCAGTGATATTGGCCTGTAGTATTCTTTTTTTTTTTTTTGTGGCATCTTTGTCTGGTTTTGGAATTAGGGTTATGGTGGCCTCATAGAATGAGTTTGAAAGTTTGCCGCCTTCTGCAATTTTCTGGAAGAGTTTGAGTAAGATAGGTATTAGCTCTTCTCTAAATTTTTGGTAGAATTCAGCTGTGAAGCCGTCTGGTGCTGGGCTTTTGTTTGCTGGAAGATTTCTGATTACAGTTTCAATTTCCGTGCTTGTGATGGGTCTGTTAAGATCTTCTATTTCTTCCTGGTTCAGTTTTGGAAAGTTATACTTTTCTAAGAATTTGTTTATTTCTTCTAAGTTGTCCATTTTATTGGCATAGAGCTGCTGGTAGTAGTCTCTTATGATCCTTTGTATTTCAGAGTTGTCTGTTGTGATCTCTCCATTTTCATTTCTAATATTGTTGATTTGGTTCTTCTCCCTTAGTTTCTTGATGAGTGTGGCTAACGGTTTGTCAATTTTATTTACCTTTTCAAAAAACCAACTTTTCACTGTTGATTTTTGCTATGGTCTCTTTGGTTGCTTTTGCATTTACTTCTGCCCTAATTTTTAAGATTTCTTTCCTTCTACTAACCCTGGGGTTCTTCATTTCTTCCTTCTCTAGTTGCTTTAGGTGTAGAGTTAGGTTATTTATTTGACTTTTTTCTTGTTTCTTGAGGTAAGCCTGTAATGCTATGAACCTTCCCCTTAGCACTTCTTTTACAGTGTCCCATAGGTTTTGGGTTGTTGTGTTTTCATTTTCATTTGTTTCTATGCATATTTTGATTTCTTTTTTTATTTCTTCTATGATTTGTTGGTTATTCAGAAGCATGTTATTTAGCCTCCATATGTTGGAATTTTTAATATTCTTTTTTTCCTGTAATTGAGATCTAATCTTACTGTCTTGTGGTCAGAAAAGATGACTGGAATGATTTCAACTTTTTTTGAATTTACCAAGGCTAGATTTATGGCCTAGGATGTGATCTGTTCTGGAGAAGGTTCCGTGTGCACTTGAGAAAAAGGTGAAATTGATTGTTTTGGGGTGAAATGTCCTATAGATATCAATTAGGTCTAGCTGAACCATTGTGTCATTTAAAGTTTGTGTTTCCTTGTTAATTTTCTGTTTAGTTGATCTGTCCATAGGTGTGAGTAGGGCATTAAAGTCTCCCAGTATTATTGTGTTATTGTTAATTTCCCCCTTCATTGTTGTTAGCATTTGCCTTACATATTGCGGTGCTCCTATGTTGGGTGCATATGTATTTATAGTTGTTATACCTTCTTGGATTGATCCTTTGATCATTATGTAGTGTCCTTCTTTGTCTCTTTTCACAGCCTTTATTTTGAAGTCTGTTTTATCTGATATAAGTATTGCGACTCCTGCTTTCTTTTGGTCTCCGTTTGTGTGAAGTATTTTTTTCCAGCCCTTCACTTTCAGTCTGTATGTGTCCCTTGCTTTGAGGTGGGTCTCTTGTAGACAGCATATATAGGGGTCTTGCTTTTGTATCCATTCAGCCAGTCTGTCTTTTGGTTGGGGCATTCAACGCATTTACATTTAAGGTAATTATTGATAAGAATGGTCCCGTTGCCATTTGGTTTGTTGTTTTGGGTTCACGTTCATACAAACTTTATGTGCTTCCTGTCTAGAGAAGATCCTTTAGCATTTGTTGAAGAACTGGTTTGGTGGTGCTGAATTCTCTCAGCTTTTGCTTGTCTGTAAAGCTTTTAAATTCTCCTTCATATCTGAATGAGATCCTTGCTGGGTACAGTAATCTGGGTTGTAGATTATTCTCTTTCATTACTTTAAGTATGTCCTGCCATTCCCTTCTGGCCTGAAGAGTTTCTATTGAAAGATCAGCTGTTATCCTTATGGGAATCCCCTTGTGTGTTATTTGTTGTTTCTCCCTTGCTGCTTTTAGTATTTGTTCTTTGTGTTTGATCTTTGTTAATTTGACTAATATGTGCCTTGGGGTGTTTCGCCTTGGGTTTATCCTGTTTGGGACTCTCTGGGTTTCTTGGACTTGGGTGGCTACTTCCTTCCCCATTTTAGGGAAGTTTTCAGCTATTATCTCCTCGAGTATCTTCTCATGGCCTTTCTTTTTGTCTTCTTCTTCTGGGACTCCTATGATTCGAATGTTGGGGCATTTCACATTGTCCCAGAGGTCCCTGAGGTTGTCCTCATTTCTTTTAATTCTTTTTTCTTTTTTCCTCTCTGCTTCATTTATTTCCACCATTTTATCTTCTACCTCACTTATCCTATCTTCTATCTCTGTTATTCTACTGTTGGTTCCCTCCAGTGTTTTTGATCTCACTTTTTGCATTATTCATTTTTAATTGACTCTTTTTTATTTCTTCTAGGTCCTTGTTAAACATTTCTTGCATCTTCTCAATCGTTTTCTCCAAGTTATTTATCTGTAACTCCATTTTGTTTTCAAGATTTTGGATCATTTTTATTATCATTATTTTAAATTCTTTTTCAGGTAGATTCCCTATCTCCTCCTCTTTTGTTTGGCTTGGTGGGCATTTTTCATGTTCCTTTACCTGCTGGGTATTTCTCTGCCTTTTCATCTTATTTAGATTGCTGAGTTTGGGGTGGCCTTTTGTATTCTTGTAGTCTGTGTTTCTTTTTTATTGTGGAGGTTTCTCCCAGTGGTTGGGGATGGATGTTTGGCTTGTCGAGGTTTGCAGGTTAGAGAAGCTTGTGTCGGTGTTCTGGTGGGTGGAGCTGGATTTCTTCTCTCTGGAGTGCAGCGGCATGTCCAGTAGTGAGTTTTGAGATGGAACTATGTGTTTGGTGTGACTTTGGGCAGCCTATATATTGACACTCAGGGCTATGTACCTGCGTTGCTGGGGAATTTGCATGGTATGTCTTGCTCTGGAACTTATTGGCTCTTGGGTGGTGGTTGGTTTCAGTGTAGGTGTGGAGGCTTTTGGATGATCTCTTATTAATTAATGTTCCCTCTAGTCAGGGGTTCTCTGGTGTTCTCAGGTTTTGGGCTTAAGCCCCTTGCCTCTGGATTTCAGTCTTATTCTTTCAGTAGCCTCAAGACTTCTCCCTCCATACAGCACTGATAATAAAACTTCTAGGTTAATGGTGAAAGGATTCTCCACAGTGAGGGACACCCAAAGAGGTTCACAGAGTTACATGAAGAAGAGGAGAGGGAGGAAGGAGATAGAGGTGAGTAGGAGAAAAGGGGGGATTCAAGAGAGGAGACATAGATCTAGGTTGTACTCTGTTCCCTAAGTGTTCTCCATAGCCCCAAACACCCACAGAGCTTCACAGAATTGAATTGAGAAGAGAAGGAGGAGGGAGGAAATAGAGGTGATCTGGGGGAGAAAAAGGAGAGTCTAAAGGGGTGAGAGTGATCAAACCAGTAATCACACTCCTCAGTAAAAATGGGTACTGGAGGTTGGATTCTTAAATGTCCAAAATTGATATCAAATACTGAAAAACAAAGATTAAAAAATCTAGAGTAGAGGTTAGACTCTTAAAAATACAATATTAAAAAACCACAAAAACACAAAAAATTTAAGAAATATATATGAAGTTTGCTTTAAATTAGGGTCCTTTTTCTTTGCCAGATTATAGTGGGTTATAAAAATGAAAATTAAGGAGTAATAGAGGACTTTATAAAAAAGAAAAACAGAAAAAAATTTTAATTAAAAAATAATAATGGTAGTAAAAATATATCCAGGAATTTCTCTGGAGCTGTTGTGGGCAGTGTGGGTTTTGTTCAGTTTCAGATAGCTCCTTGTTCGAGGTTACACTTCTCGATATGTATAGGCCCCTTCCAGTGTAGTCGGTGTTAACTACAGGGATTTTAACCTGATGCACCTGTCACTTCTGAAGCAGTTCCCTTTGTTCATTTGGCTTCTGTTTGCAGGTCTCTTCAGTGTCTAATTTCTGCCCTGACACAAGCAGGTGAAGGTGGTCTCTTGCTTAGGTTCGCTTGTTCAGTCGTGCTGTGGGGAGGGAGGGTTGCTGCAGACAAATGTCACTGGCGTGTGTGGGGAGCATTCGCAGTGTTCTGGCCACACTGGGTTTGCCTCCACTCACGGTGTGTGCTTTCCCTGTTTACACTGCTCAGGCTCCAGGCTGCTCTCCAGGGAGCGGGCCCTGGGTTGCATGCACTTCCCAGGCCTAAGTCGCTCAGATTCAGGTTTTCCGATACTCCACAAAGACACAGACTCCGTTGGGCTTGCGTTTTGAGCCTTCCCTGCTCGAGAAGCTCAGGCAGCCAGGAGCACTCTCCCTGGGTGCACTGCGCCTTCTCTCCTCTGCAGTCCCAGCCTCAGTTTCCAGGCACGCTGGTCCTGTGTGCCCTGTGTCTGTTCTGGGGAGCTGGACTCCAGCTGCGACCCTCCCGGTGGATGTCGACCATCCAGAATTTCAGGAAGTCTTTGGTTAGAAGCTGGAAGCTTGTTTGCTGTTTGGTAGGGGGTACCGTCTCTGGGGCCGAGTTTGCCCCTTTCCCCTCCCCCCTGCCTCCTGCCTCCTGCTGGGGATGGGCCGGTCCGCAGCTGGCTCGCTCTTCTCTGGTATTCTGCTGTCCTTCGTTCTGGGAACGGGTGGGTAGTGCCTAAGTTTAGGGCTTTTCCCAAGTTAATTCTCTCTCTCTTGCGATCCCACAGTTTAAGTTGCTGTCTCACCTTAGCTCCCTCCAATTGCCCTCAGGGCATTCAGGCCCGGTCCTTACCCTAAGTAATGCTGCCCGCTCCTCTCCGTTCTGCCCCAACTTGCTGGTGGCGGATGCGAGCGTCTGGGGTACTTTTCTGCTGGGAGTTGCTTTTAGGCATGTAATTGGTGGGTTTTATTTATTTTTCCTCCCAGTTAAGTTGCCCTCCGAGATTCGAAAACCCAGACCCGCCAGTGAGAGGGTTTCCTGGTGTTTGGAAACTTTCTCTATTACGACTCCCTTCCTGGGATGGATCTCCGTCCCTAACTCTATTGTTTCTCTTTTTTTCTTTTATATTTTGTCCTACCTCCTTTTGAAGACAATGGGCTGCTTTTCTGGGTGTCTGATGTCCTCTGCTAGTGATCAGAAGTTGTTTTGTGGAGTTTGCCCAGTGTTCAAATGATCTTTCGATGAATTTGTAGGGGAGGAAGTTGTCTCTGTGTCCTATTCCTCTGCCACCTTGAAAAAGAAAATTTTAATTAAAAAAGATAGTAAAAATATATGAAAATGAAAATTGAGGAGTAATAGGGAATTTTAAAAGAAAATAAAAGAAAAAATGAAAAAAAAACACTTTTTTAAAAAATTAAAACAAAGTAGTAAAAATATATCTAGGAATTTCTCTGGAGCTGTTGAGGGCAGTGTGGGTTCAGTTCAATTTCAGATAGCTCCTTGTTCCAACTTACACTTCTGGATATCTATAGGCCCCTTCCAGTGTAGTCAGTGTTGCCTACAGGTATTTTAATCTGTTGAACCAGTCACTTCTGAAGCGGTTCTTTTTGTTTATTTGGCTTCTGTTTGCAGGTCTCTTCAGTGTCTAATTTCCGCCCTGACACAAGCAGGTGGAGGTGGTCTCTTGATTAGGTTCGCTTGTTCAGTCGTGCTGTGGGGAGGGAGGGGCGCTGCAGACAAATGTCAGTGGCGTGTGTGGGGAGCACTTGCAGTGTTCCAGCCACACTGAATTTGTCCCCACTCATGGCGAGTGTGCTACACTGTTCAGGCTCCAGGCTGCTCTATAGGGAGCAGGCCCTGAGTTGCGTGCGGTTCCAGTTTTCGGGTTCTCCACAGAAGTACAAACCTGGTTGGGCCTGCGTTTTGTGCCTTCCCTGGCCGAGCAGCTCAGGCAGCCAGGAGCTTCACGAGTGCACTCTCCGTGTGTGCGGTGCACCTTATCCCCTCCGCGGTCCCAGCCTCAGTTTCTGCATGCGCTGGTCGGGTGCACCTTGTGTCTGTTCTCAGGAGCTGGTCTCTAGCCGCAACCCTTCCGGCAGATGTCGATCATCCAGAATCTCAGGAAGTCTTTGGTTAGAAACTGGGAGCCTGTTTGCAGTTTGGTAGGGAATGCCGTCTCTGGGGCCGAGTTTGCCACTTTCCCCTCCCCCCTGCCTCCTGCCTCCGGTGGGGGATGGGTCGATCCGCCGCCTGCTAGCTATTCTCTGGAATTACTCAGTCTTTCTTTTGTTCTGCAAACGGCCGGCAGTATGTTCAGGCCAGTTAATTTTTCCTCTCTCTCTTGCTATCCCACAGTTTAAGTTGCCATCTCATGTTAGCTCCTTCTGATTGCCCTCAGGGCATTCAGGCCGATCCTTACCCTAAGCAATGCCGCCCACTCCTCTCTGTTCAGCCCCACTTGCTGGTGGCGGATGCGAGTGCCTGGGGTACTTTTTTGCTGGGAGTTGCTTTTAGGCATGTAATTGGTGGGTTTTATTTATTTTTCCTCCCAGTTAGGTTGCCCTCCAAGATTTGAAAACTTCCCCCAGACCCGCCAGTGAGAGGGTTTCCTGGTGTTTGGAAACTTCCTCTATTACGACTCCCTTCCTGGGACAGGTCTCCATCCCTAGCTCTTTTGTCTCTCTTTTTATCTTTTATATTTTGTTCTACCTCCTTTCGAAGACAGTGGGCTGCTTTTCTGGGTGCCTGATGTCCTCTGCTAGCAATCAGAAATTGTTTTGTGGAGTTTGCTCCGCGTTCAAATGTTCTTTCGATGAATTTGTAGGGGAGAAAGTGGTCTCCCCATCCTATTCCTCTGCCATCTTAGCTCCTCCTCCATGTTCTTTTTTAATAAGTCTTTGGCACTTGCAATTTTTAGACAGTACCAACAACTGACATAAAGTGGTCTTAAAAAAAAAAAAACACAGGCTTATTGTAGTTATTTTCAGTTGAACAAATCAGTCCTTTCTGGTACCCTTTGAGAGCTGCTGTCTGGAACGTTTAGAAAACACAGCTCCCTGGGGACAAGTCGGGAGCAGGCTTCTGAGGCATTTCTGACAACAAACCTAGGTATTGTGTGCTGTCAAAGGCAGTTCCTGGTCGATGCCCTGTGGGCTGGGAGCTCATCTAACACTGTTGTCTAGTTGGCATGGAAGGACCCCATGGCGTTATTGACGCACCTTACCAATCTTTAGTAACAAGCCACCCACGAGGGAAGTTTCTATGAAATGGAATCGTGCAAATATAACACTAGTGTCAAGACAGTCAGATTGGGGCTGGCAGCAGAGAGAAAGGAAGCCGTTTGTGTTCTTTTGTGAAGTGCCCCCACCTAATTCTTCAGAGCTTGTTTCTACCTGGAAGACTTCTTTTTAACTAGATCAGGTGAGATAGTTGCTTTTCTGAGCTGATTTAGGCAATTAGATGAGTAATAAAAATGGTCAATTCTGACCTGCCATATTGACTTTAAAAGATCTGTTTGGGGAAAAAATCATTTATCATGATGATTCATCTTTGAATTGTAAATCTGGTGTAGATGCAAACTTCACAGTGTTCATTATTTCAGTAAGTGGGTACAAAAGCCGAGGCTCAGATGACAAAAGGCCTAGGAAGGGCTGGTTGGGAATGTGTATAGACTAGACCAGAAAGGGTGAGTGGATGTTTTATTTTAATATATTACAATTAAAAATGGGACTTCCCTGAGTGGATCAGTGGTAAAGAATCCACTTACTAATGCAGCAGACATGGGTTCGATCCCTGGTATGCAGGAAGATCCCATATACCTCAAAGCAACTAGGCCTGTGTGCCACAACTATTGAGCCTGTGCTCTAGAGTCTGGGAACTGCAACTACTGAACCCTGCACACCTCAGAGCTCCTGAGAAGCCATTGAAATGAGAAGCCCATATATGACAACTACAGAGTAGACCCTGCTTGCTGCAACTAGAGAAAAGCCCTCGCAACAATGAAGAACCAGCTCAGCCAAAAGTAAATAAATGCAATTATTAAAAATAAAAATGGCCTATCTTCAACAATTTCTGGATTGTTTGGCATCACCCACTTGATGGACATGAATTTGAGCCAGCTCCAGGAATTGGTGATGGACAGGGAAGCTTGGAATGCTGCAGTCCATGGGGTCACAAAGACTGGGACATGACTGAGCAACTGAACTGACTGAAATAATTTCTAGGAGGATGGGATCCATTGCAAGTCTTTGACAGAATGTACCAACTGACATTTCTGGATATAGAGTCCATATATTTATTTAGGTTTAATTAGAAGATAAGTAGTATGGGAGCTGTGTGAGGTGGGTCAGAGGCAAAATGGAAATTCTGCCATAAAGTCTGGTAGAAGGTTCAGAGGCTGGAAGGCACTGAACGGCAGGGAATGTTTAGTAAGTGAGTCTAAGAAGTGGAAGCTGCAGACAAAAAACTATGGGATCTCAAAAGGTAGCAAGCTTCAGAATAGAAATGTAAAGAATTTTTAAACATAGAGTTGAAAGCTCAGTAAATGTTCGTTTCTCTGTTCTTTTTCCTAAACTGTAACAGAAAATGATAATAGTTTTCTATTGTGCTTAAACACACGTGGGTGATAGTGCCACTTACTGGATTGTTAGGCAGGAAAAATGAGTTCCTACATTTCAAACCATTCAGCAAATACTCAATTGATACAGAGATATAAATAATCTGTAATAAATAGAAAAATTTAACATTTTTGTGCACAGCTGTGTGCTAGAGCCTGTGAAAGCAAAGCCAGGTAAGCTGCCAGCTCTCCCTCAAGGAGCTTATGAATTAGTTGGGCAAATGCACATGTGGAATGACAGCCAGTAAGGTGGAGCACCCGGGAACTGCCCCGGAAATAGTCAGAAACAAGGAGCTCCAAAGAGGGACAACCCCAGTGGAGGGGGACGGAGCCTCACTTAGCAGGTGACTGTACAGACCTGGACTTCACTGGGGTTCAGGGCCATGTCAAAGAAGGTGAAGGGCTTTCTACTTTGGAGAAGGGTATGAGCAGAGGCAGGTATGTGTTCTGATAAGTGGATTTCATGTTGAATCATAGAAGCCACATGGGGAGGTAGAAGGAGAATACTAGAAATCTTCTGGATGCCGACTCTGGTGGGCCCAGAAGGGCAAGTGGGGATTTCATTGAGTCCTAGAAACAAGGAGAGACCCATCATCAGTTGAGGGGGCTACACAGGGACTTTTATTCACTTGAGGTTTGCAGGATGGCCTGAGGGAATGTAACTGGAGCCTGGGGAAATCCATTGAGAGGCTGAAACAGCAGTCTAGGGGTACAGGGATGAAAGCTGGAATTAGATCGGTAAAAGGGGAAATCAAAGGGAAAGAAGTGAAATCAAAATCACATTGAGAGTAAAGCAACACAGACACAAAACGTCTGTTGTTCTGTTGCAGTTTTTAAAGCTGTGGAAGCCATTCTGATAGAATATCCTGTCCCGTTGGAGTGAATGTTGATCAGATATTTACCTTGAATGAGAATAAGGATGTTAATCCTCAGTGGCCATTGACATTTTTTGGCTCAGACAATTGCTGGACTTGCCACGGTTGCATGTGGTGTCCTTAATGGTACAGTGGTACCAAAAACTGTTTAGTTCTGATTTTTCCCTTTTTTTCCCTTCCAAATAGACTCAATCAAGAAGAATTTCCAATCCATACCTTGAACATACTCCTTCTCAGGTATGATTTTTTTCTGCCTTACAGCATTTCTGAAATGATAGCTCTCAAATCCTGGTGTAGTACTTGCTAGTTAGAAATCTGCCCTTTGCTCATAATCACGCGCGTCTCCTTCATGTGGAATGACATGGCCGAAGGTCTTTGGAATGCTCTGATAATTGTATCATGGAGAAAGATGTTAACTAAATAAGGGGAAAAAAAGTTCCCCCATTTTCCAAGTCCTTTACATGAACTCGTTATGAATATGGCAGAGTTTGTATATAATAGAAATATTTTCAATTTGTTGAATGATAGAAATGCTGTATTTAAAAAATAGAGGATGTTTTACTCTGAAAACTTTGTGAAAAGGGGGATTATTTATAGGTATCTAATAGTAGAATATCCCCAGATGCTTACTGAGACAAGGTGGGGTTTCCTTCATTATGTTGTTAAAAAATCAGCTGACTAAAAGAAAAAAAAAATCAACTGACAGGGTTGCGTATTTTATAAAGACAGGAGACTGTGAGCTTTGTGAGGACAGAACCTTTGGTCTTGTTCACTACTGTATCCCAGCATCTAGAATGGGGCTGATCGCTGCTCAGTGTTTTTGAATGACTGAGTGAATGAACACTGTCAGGACCAGTCAAGTGTCAGCTGACTCATACCCTTTTTCAGTAGTACCTTCTGTTATTTGACTTAAGTATTTTTTAATGGGTTTAGCATGTTAAAAAAACAATCATTTCCTGTCATTTTCATCTTCTCATTAGGTTGTGTTCAGGAGGTGACAGTATAAAAATTAAGGGAGTATAAGGATGGGGTTGAAGTATTCAGGATTAAGTTATAGTCAATATATTATCAATTGTTTGCCTTGGGAAAAGATAAAAATATTCCGTCAAAACTTTGTGGGTGCAAAAAGAGTTCAGCAAGAAACAAGTAAACAAATGTAAGCAATGCACCCTCAATATATCTTCATTTTCATGAGTCTTTACTTAGGAAGAGAGTTCATTTCATTTCCCTTGTGAGGCAACATTGCCCTGTGAATGAAGTTGCCAATTACAGAGAAAGGAGGTAGTTTATAAAGTGGGACATAGCCCTCTCCAGATCAAAGGGATACCCTCCTTCATCCTCCAAGAATGAGAGATACATATGGGCAAATCAGAAGATTAAAAAAAGAAGCTATATGAAATTTTTATCTGCTAGATGGAATTGTGAAGTAGATGAGTCCAGGATGCTTGGAATTAACTATGAACTCTGCAGTTGAGTGAGGCTTAAAAGCAAAGCAGACAGTAGGCTGCTATCAAATTGTATCATGGTGCGAGGTGCTCACCAGATAGGAAAAATTTTATTTTCCAGTCTTCCTAGACATAATGTATGCATTATCAATATGGCAGAGTTCATATAAAAATGCTCTTCAGTTTGCTGTATTGATAGAAACACTGTATGTAAAACAAAAAAACAAAACAAAACAGGTATTTTTGCCCTGGAAATTTTGTGTAAAAGGAAATTATTTACAGTTAAAGCAGTTTAGCATTTGGAAAGTACTTATTATAGCCTAATAGCTTAAGTGGTCCAATAACAAAAATAAATAGAATAGGTAGTTACATAGCTATTATCTTAGCTATGTATGCTACAATATAAGTGTTTTAAGCTTAGGGACTTGGCCGTAATTTTTCTGTATAGTGTGTCATCCGCAGCTCACAAATTGTCACATTATTGTTCTGTGTTCTCAGTGAGTCTTTGTTTTGTCTATGTAGATTTATGGAGAGAATTCTTCTTGTGCAGGAAGAGCGTTGCAGGATATTATCATCGTTCAGGCAGCTGACCTGATAAAGGACAGAGTGAACCTCAAAGGGTTTTGTAGGTAACACAGTTTCCTACCACCTTGTCAGAAATTCTCCTTGAGGGAAAAAAAAAAAAAAGAAACCTGAAAATGTGTTAAAGTCATAATCTTGTTCACAGAGAGATGGGCTATTACCAGGAGTAGGAGGGGTGTGGGGTTTGAAGTGTCTGCTTAGGAGATTGGCAGTGACTTTTCTCTTAATTTAAGGAGCCAAGTGTTGGACAGTTGGACTCCTGGTCTGAAGGTCAGGCGAGGAATGCTTAGCTGCAGGTGTGCACAGACTTCTGAGAGTCTCGGCTCTGCTTCCTCCAAGGCGTGACGTTTTATAATGTTTTTATTGGGCATGTGCTGTGTTGGGCCTTCTGTAATACAGATCCCCTCTATCAGAGCTCTGTAAGGACCCTTTGGAGGTCCCTGCGGGAGAGGGCCATTTCTCTGACTCTCCAGGTGGGAGTGAGGTACTCCTTCAGGAGCTGCAGGGTGGGGAGGGCCAGGTGGGCATAGGGATGGCACTTCTCTGCCTTGGCAGATGAATAGAGTGGAGGTGTTAGAGTCGATGGATGGGCGTATGGTCAGCTTAAAGTACATCTGGACCAAGAAGATGGTCATGGAGAAAGTTCAGGGCACGTGTCTCCATTTCATGGAGCCATTTAAAGAAAAAACAAACGTGAATGACCAGCTTTTTATGAATATTTTTCCAAGTAAAGGTATTAAACCACAGCAAACAATACTAAAACTACAAAAATAGACAAAGAACCACTATAATTTATTATCATTGTTTGTTCTTACAGAAATGAGATTACAAGACCATGAAATATAGGAAAGAATATTCAGAACAAATGATGCCCAAAAAAGTAGGAAAGATTCTCAGAATAAAGACCTTTCTTTAAGTTAACTAAATTTAGCTTTATCACCATCTCCTTATGGTATTTTCTTTTTTTCCCACTTGCCACAGATGGGAAAAATTTCATCATGGCCTAGATTTGGAGGGATAGTGCTTCCTAACCTATTTGAGTAAGAACCCCCCCCCTTTTCTGTTGAGGCATAGTTTACATACAGTAAAATGCACAAATCTAAGGGTCCAACTGGATGAATTTTTAATTATTACACATACCTATTGTGGCTCAGCTGGTAAAGAGTCCACCTGCAATTCGGGAGACATGGGTTCGATCCCTGGGTTGGGAAGATCCCCTGCAGAAGGGAAAGGCTACCCACTCCAGTATTCTGGCCTGCAGAATTCCATGGATTGTATAGTCCATGGGGTCGCAGAGAGTCAGACACAACCAAGCGACTTACTTTCACTTTCATGTGACTTCTATCTGCAGGAAGATCTAGGGGATTTTCACACCCCAATGATGGCTTCATGTCCCATCCCCATCAGTAACTGCCCCAGGCTGACAACTTGTTTCTAATCAAAAACTTGGCAGGATCTGTAATCTTAGACACCACTGAGAACTCCGTAGTGGAGATGAGAGAACTGCAATGAATTAACACTTTAAAACCCCATGTCTAATTAATCTTACTAGTATTTAGGTAGATTTTGATGCCTTCCACATAGGTTAGACATGATTTATTCTGTCGAGAAACAATGCTTTTGTATACATGGATTTGTGAATCTCTTTAAAAAGCTCCAAGATCGCCTCCACCCACTTTCTCCCATAAGGAATTCAAGTCCCTAAATCTGAAAACCACTAGCTTAGGGCCCAGGTCAAGTAGCTGCAACAGGCTGGGACAGGGGCTGTGATGATAGTTGCATTACTTCATGTAGAATCTCTGTCTCTCTTTTTTGTTCTTTTATAGATGATGGTATCAACTTTAGACAAGTCTAAATTGTTTTTTCTTAAAAGCTAAAACTGCCTGTACAAGCATACCTCAGAGATACTGTGGGTTTGGTTCCAGAACACCCCAGTGCAATGAGTAGCACAATAAAGTGGGTCACATGGATTATTGTGTTTCCCAGTGCATGTAACAGTTATTACACTGTAGTCTATCAAGTGTGCAATTGCATTACGTCTAAAAACAATATTAGTGAAGTTCAGTTCAGTCACTCTGTCGTGTTCGACTCTTTGTGAACCCATGGACTACAGCCTGCCAAGCCTCCCTATCTATCACCAACTCCCGGAGTTTACTCAAACTGGTGCCCATTGAGTCAGTGATGCCATCCAACCGTCTCATCCTCTGTCGTCCCCTTCTCCTTCCACCTTCAGTCTTTCCCAGCATCAAGGTCTTTTCAAATAAGTCAGATCTTCATATCAGGTGGCCAAAGTATTGGAGTTTCAACTTCAACATAAGTCTTTCCATTGAATATTCAGGACTGACTTCCTTTAGGATGGACTGATTGGATCTCCTTGCAACCCAAGGGACTCTCAAAAGCCTTCTCCAACACCACAGTTGGAGAAAATAATATATGTAAATATAATACACGTCCCTTTTACTAAAAATTCTTTATTGCTAAAACTTGCTAACAATCATCTGAGTCTTCAGCAAGTCATCATCTTTTTGTTAGTGAAGGGTTTGAAATGTTGTGAGAAGTAGCAAAAACAGAGACACAAAGTGAGCAAATGCCATTGGAAAAATGGCACTGATAGACTTGCTAAATTTAGCTTGCCACAAACCTTCAGTTAGTAAACATAATGTCTGCAAAGTACAGCAAAGGAAACTGCAATAAAATGAGATCTGCCCATGTCAGTGTTTGGGCCTAGCTGTGAACAGACTTACAGGATTCTTTTTTGCTCCTATATAAGGCTGTGTGTTGGACTGGTCCTTGCTCTCAGTTTTGTTCGTGATTGATATAGACTGAAAAAGAATTGGAAGATGTCCATTAATCAGATTCATGGAAAAGAACCATCCATCCAAGCAAGAGCATACTTTGGGTTTACCGGGAGTAGAATGTGGCAACAGCGTGGGTTTATAGTCTAAGGACTGATTAATGCTCTTGATTGAGAGACAAAGTGCCAACATGATAGCCTAGGCTGGGTCATTTTCATTTGTCTGGTAGTAAATTGAGTATCACATGAGAATTACTTTCACAATTTTGATATGTTTTCTGTTCATTTGGTACTATATGAAAAGTCATACTACTCTTTTGAACCTTCATGTAAGTCTCTAAATACCACTGTCCCATTGCATGAGATGAGGGTCTGTCTGTACTGCTATGAACAGATTACTAAAACTGTAACTGGAGATGGAAGGAGGCCAAGAAAAGCCAAGTGTTCAACTTCAGAGATTTTGCTGTAGCAATCATATTGGCCTTGGAGCCATCACCTCTGTATCATAATGTTCCTATATAGCATCGAGGCACTAGTGAGATCCCCATGTACTTAGAACAGCTTCTGGATTCAGTACAAGACTGATGATATGTGGGGAGTAAGAACTGCTGTGGGTGTTCACACTCCTCCCTTTCAGGCATCTCTGATTTCTCCCCACCCTCCTCTAAGTCCTGTAGGTTCGGGGATTTAAAGTAGATTGTTGCTGACCTGGTCCACAAGTCAAGGAGGTTGTTGGTTAACAGCAGTGGCTACTCACCTCATTCTCTTTGCTTTGGTGGCATTGTTGTTCAGTTGCCAAGTCATGTCTGACTCTTTGCGGCCCTGTGGATGGCAGCACATCAGCCTTCCCTGTCCTTCACAATCTCCCAAGGTTTGCTCAAACTCGTGTCCATTGAGTCGGCAAATTGGTGGTATTAGTGATAGTGTTTATCTTTATCCCAGTGATGTTTTGCCTGGTGCAAAGGGATTGTCGAAAGCAATTCGAAACACAATGTGATAAATCGCAGGTGGGAGTAGAAGGAGATCGTGCACGACTGAAACAGCAGCTTACTCTGAGAGCAGGAGCTTGATTATTGAGTAGTAACTACACATGACAGCAGTCATGGCTATACCGTGTTTTAGGAAATTGACTCAGTCCTGCCCACCACCCTCGCCTCCTTGCCCCCAAGACAGAGCAAGTCTTTCCCATTGAGAAGGTAGGGCTGGGTCACTGGCCTCACCTGGCAGCCCATTAGAAGTGAGGACTCTGAGGCTGCACCAGAATCTTCATGTTAACAAGGTCTCCCAGGTTAACTCCCACTCAACACAAACATGGCAAGCCCTGTTCTGAGAAACGTCTTCCTGATCACCTGTGAAGGAGCAAGGCAGTGCATCTGTCTAGTCACCATTTGCAATTTGAAAGTTTAGTCTGTTTAGTCAATATTTTGTTGTATCCTGCCACGTTCCAGATGATGTCAGACCCAGAATAGGCTGAGAAACCATTTGTATTGTTCTGAGAATGAGGATTAAGATGATAAAAGTGCTTTACAAGCCCAAAGATGCTGGCTAATTGATGGAGGTGTTGGGGAATTAACACTTTGAGCATTTACTAATGAAAGTTGTCCCATAGAATTAGAAGTTAATATTGACGGTTTGGTCTAATTGCCTGTTTTGTTACAATCTGTTTTCTTGTGTTGTTTTAAAAAATCCATTTATTTGATTCTTAATCTTTCTTTTGTCTTACTGCTAACCTGCAACTGGAATTGTACAGTTGGTACAACTTAGAATTGCCTTAATGACCTCAGAGTATCTTTTAAATCTTTTAAAATCTTTACCCAAGAAAGTAATATTTTAACTAAAGCTAGAATCGTTGTTCAGATATCTCAGCAGAAATGTTTACTACCTTATTTTTCCATCATCCATGAAAATAAAGCATCTCATGGCATTTCTGCATTCTGTTGGTTACTGGGTGATTTCTAGATATTTGTGATTATGCCAGTCATAAAAGATAGGCAATATTTTTCTGTTCTAGAAATGCAAACAAATGTTGGCATCTTTTGGTCCTTAAATAAAAAACATAGGAGAAAGATAGTCATTTACATGATACAAGTGATTAAAAAACATTTTGGTGTGACTTTTTTCATATGGGAGAGTGGGTTTCAATGAAATTTCTGCAAATTGAAGAACCTTATTTCAGAAAGTTTTCATCATTTGGTTTTTCATCTGAGGCTGATAAAGATGGAAAGGTAGGCATGAAGATACTGCTTATAATAGCCAGATTAGGGCATTCTTTGAATTCAGCTGTATGTTTTAAGATGAATTACAGAAAGTATTTCTTTTTTTTTCCAGAAACTATTTCTTAAGGTGGTTAGCAGAATCCGTCATCCAGGTTTGTGGGTTTATGATGCTGGCTGCTTGGTGGATTGCTTATACTATATTAACAGTCAAATTTATTGTTGAGACAAATATTAGGCTTAATCTCTGTTTGAAGAGTAGAAAACAAAACATTATACCCTTCACTGTGATGTAACTTGGTCTAATCTTGGAATTATTTTGTTCTCAAAGAAATGAGATAAAAATGTGTAAAAAGTTGCACCAAAGTTAATAACCACTTGTCTTATCAAGGCAAAAACATTTAAATAAAGGACTGCTAAATTTATTCCTTAGTTTATTCAAATGTATGTGTTCAGAAGCTTCCCTGGTAGCTCAGCTGGTAAAGAATCTGCCTGCAATGCAGTCGACCCCAGTTTGGTCAACACCGAAATCAGATTTGTGCTTTGCTGGAGCAACCACGAAGAAAAACCCCACATCCAAGGTAAGAGAAACCCAGGTAAGACAGTAGACACTGAGAGAGGGTATCAGGGGGAAGACAGACTGAAACTACAGTCACGGACAGCTAGCCCATCTGATCATATGGACCACAGCCTTGTCTAACTCAATGAAACTAAGCCATGCCATGTGGGGCCACCCAAGATGGTCAGGTCATGGTGGAGAGTTCTGACAGAATGTGGTCCACTGGAGAAGGGAATGGCAAACCACATCAGTATTCTTGCCTTGTGAACCCCATAAACAGTATGAAAAGGCAAAAAGATAGGACACTGAAAGAAGAACTCCCCAGATCAGTAGGTGCCCAATATGCTACTGGAGATCAGTGGAGAAATAACTCCAGAATGAATGAAGGGATGGAGCCAAAGCAAAAACAACACCCAGTTGTGAATGGGACTGGTGATAGAAGCAAGATTCGATGCTATAAAGAGCAATATTGCATAGGAACCTGGAATGTTAGGTCCATGAATCAAGGCAAATTGGAAGTGGTCAAACAGGAGAGGACAAGAGTGAACATTGACATTCTAGGAATCAGTGAACTAAGATGGACTGGAATTGGTGAATTTAACTCAGATGAGCATTATGTCTACTACTGTGGGCAGGAATCGTTTAGAAGAAATGGAGTAGCCATCATAGTCAACAAATGAGTCCGAAATGCAGTACTTGGATGCAATCTCAAATCTACAGAATGATCTCTGTTTGTTTCCAAGGCAAACCATTCAATATCACGGTAATTCAAGTCTATGCCCTGACCAGTAACGCTGAAGAAGCTGAAGTTGAACAGTTCTATGAAGACCTACAAGAACTTCTAGAACTAACACCCAAAAAAGATGTTCTTTTCATTATAGGGGACTGGAATGCAAAAGTATGAAGTCAAGAAACACCTGGAGTAACAGGCAAATTTGGCCTTGGAGTACAGACTGAAGCAGGGCAAAGGCTAACAGAGTTCTGCCAAGAGAACGTGCTGGTCATAGCAAACACCCTCTTTCAACAGCACAAGAGAAGACTACGCACGGACATCACCAGGTGGTCGACACCGAAATCAGCTTGATTATATTCTTTGCAGCCCAAGATGGAGAAGCTCTATACAGTCAGCGAAAACAAGACAGGGAGCTGACTGTGGCTCAGATCATGAACTCCTTGTTGCCAAATTCAGACTGAAATTGAAGAAAGTGGAGAAAACCACTAGACCATTCAGGTATAACCTAAATCAAATCCCTTATGACTATACAGTGGAAGTGAGAAATAGATTTAAGGGACTAGATCTGATAGACAGAATGCCTGATGAACTATGGGATGGAGGTTCGTGACATTGTACAGGTGACAGGGATCAAGACCATCCCCAAGAAAAAGAAATGCAAAAAAGCAAAATGGCTGTCTGAGGAGGCCTTACAAATAGCTGTGAAAAGAAGAGAAGCAAAAAGCAAAGGAGAAAAGAAAATATATACCCATTTGAATGGAGAGTTCCAAAGAATAGCCAGGAGAGATAAGAAAGCCTTCCTCAGTGATCAGTGCAAAGGAATATAGGAAAACAATAGAATGGGGAAGACTAGAGATCTCTTCAAGAAAGTTAGAGATACCAAGGGAACATTTCATGCAAAGATAGGCTCAATAAAGGACAGAAATGGTATGGACCTAACAGAAGCAGAAGATATTAAGAAGAGGTGGCAAGAATACACAGAAGGACTGTACAAAAAAGATCTTCATGACCCAGATAATCACGATGGTGTGATCACTCACCTAGAGCCAGACAGCCAGGAATGTGAAGTCAAGTGGGCCTTAGGAAGCATCACTACAAACAAAGCTACTAGAGGTGATGGAATTCCAGTTGAGCTATTTCAAATTCTAAAAGATGATGCTGTGAGAGTGCTGCACTCATTATGCCAGCAAATTTGGAAAACTCAGCAGTGGCCACAGGACTGGAAAAGGTCAGTTTTCATTCCAATCCCAAAGAAAGGCAATGCCAAAGAATGCTCAAACTACGACAGAATTGCACTCATCTCACATGCTAGTAAAGTATTGCTCAAAATTCTCCAAGCCAAGCTTCAGCAATATGTGAACCGTAAAATTCCAGATGTTCAAGCTGATTTTAGAAAAGACAGAGGAACCAGAGATCAAATTTCCAGCATTCGCTGGATCTTCGAAAAAGTAAGAGAGTCCCAGAAGAGCATCTATTTCTGCTTTATTGACCATGTGTGGATCACAATAAACTGTGGAAAATTCTGAAAGAGATGGGAATACTAGACCACCTGACCTGCCTCTTGGGAAACCTGTATGCAGGTCAGGAAGCAACCATTATAATTGGACATGGAACAACAGACTGGTTCCAAATAGGAAAAGGAGTATGTCGATGCTGTATATTGCCACCCTGCTTATTTAACTTATATGCAGAGTACATCATGAGAAACGCTGGGCTGGATGAAGCACAAGCTGGAATCAAGATTGCTGGGAGAAATATCAATAACCTCAGATATGCAGATGACACCACCCTTATGGCAGAGAGTGAAGAAGAACGAGCCTCCTTGATGAAAGTGAAAGAGGAGAGTGAAAAAGTTGGCTTAAAGCTCAATATTCAGAAAACTAAGATCATGGCATCTGGTCCCATCACTTCATGGCCAATAGATGGGGAAAAAGTGGAAACAGTGTCAAGAATTTATTTTGGGGGGCTCCGGAATCACTGCAGATGGTGATTGCAGCCATGAAATTAAAAGATGCTTATTCCTTGGAAGGAAAGTTATGAACAACCTCGACAGCATATTAAAAAGTAGAGACATTACTTTGTCCACAAAGGTCCATCTATTCAAGGCTATGGTTTTTCCAGTAGTCATGTATGGATATGAGTTGGACTATAAAGAGAGCTGAGCGCTGAAGGGTTGTTGCTTTAGAACTGTGGTGTTGGAGAAGACTCATGAGAGTCCCTTGGACTGCAAGGAGATCCAACCAGTCCATCCTAAAGGAGATCAGTCCTGGGTGTTCATTGGAAGGACTGATGTCAAAGCTGAAACTCCAATATTTTGGCCACCTGATGCGAAGAGCTGACTCATTTGATAAGACCCTGAATCTGAGAAAGATTGAGGGTAGGAGGAGAAGGGGACAACAGAGGATGAGGTGGTTGAATGGCATCAGAGACTCAATGGACATGAGTTTCGGTAAACTCCGGGAGTTGGTGATGGACAGGGAGGCCTGGCGTGCTGCGGTTCATGGGGTCGCAAAGAGTCCGACACAACTGAATGACTGAACTAAACTGAACTGAATGTATTCAGAGATCTTGCTCTGTGCCTGGACTGTTCTAATGTTGAGGTTTCGTCATGAGTTACATATATATAATCCCTGTTCTCCTGAAAATTATTCTCACAATAATAATTATGAGAAAGCAGGTATTATTCATTTGGAAAGATGTATGATTGTTAAATGTTAGGTGACATAAATAAAAAGTATAGGAGGATAAGCTTCTGTAAGGAAGTGATATTTGAGCTGAAATCTGAAACATGAATAAGAAGTGCATGTCATTTATTCTTGAGTTACTTGTCTAAAAGGCACATGAAAGGGATGATATTAAATTTCATTGTCTTTTTTTTTTTTTTTTTTTTTTTGACAAATGGGTGGCAACAGTGTCTTACTGTGAATGGCTTTGCTTTTATCTTGGAGAAGCTGCATTGGGTCAGAACTGGTAGATTGGCTTCTAGAACGCTGTCCTTTCATCCAGTGCAGATCTATGGCCATAGGGGTCTGACAGCTCCTACTGGACATGGGAATTCTGTCATCAGGTTAGTATTATGTGTTCTGAAGGCACAGAATGCTGAAGCTGTTAAGTTGCCTGACCAAAATGTGTTTGATTTTCTAGATGATATTATAATCTAGATGGAAATTGTTTTTGCTGGTAAATATTTGTGTTCTCTTATAAATGAAAGTGGCATCTTTTTCTCATGAGTACCTGCCATAAGCCAAATGGAAGAAACATGTTTCTACCCCATTACCCACTGGGGGTACTCAGATGGGGGTGGGGTACTAGATCAAAATCGGGAAAATAAACAAGAGCAAGTCATAAAGAACATGATTTCCCAGTTACAGGTAACCCCTGAACCTTATAAACGCCTAGACCTCCTTTCCCAATTATGACCTCCCCTAAAACCTCCCTCTGGCAACCAATACTTTACTCACCTTCTCAACTCTTCTTTCCAACTCTTCCAATACACACAACACACATCACAGTCTTGGATATGCATGTCACTGTCTCCCTCACCACACATAGCAATTCCCTTACCTTCAACCTGGCTGTTACAGGGCAACTATACCTCCCCTTCCCAACAAAAAGCTACACAACTCATTGGGCCAGTTTCTGACAATGTCCTACTCTCAGCCTCTTCAAACCTAACCTGTATTAACTACTCTAGTCCCAACTACACTGGGCTTACAAACTCTGCTCCCTCCTTCTGTTCCACTTGGGTTCTCTGAAACAGCACAAATAATTGCACCAATTCGGGAATCTTCATTCTCTGCAGGACCTATGGACCCCCCTGGACCTTGCATCTTGGCCTTCCTGACCCCGGGTCTAACATTCCTCAAAGAAGAAGAGGTAGAACAAATAGTCTACCCCCAAGGGGAACTTTCCCACAGAAAAAAAACAAGCTGTCATAGCCCCCCTCCTGATTGGGATTGGCATAGCAGCAGCCCTAGGCACTGGGATTGAGGGCATCTCAACCTCTGCCCATTTCTACTACAAACTGTCCCAAGAACTCAGTGAGGACGTGGAGCAGGTAATGGAGTCCTTCATTTCAGTCCAAAGACAAATTAACTCATTAACTTCTGTGGCCCTACAAAATAGGTGAACCCTGGACCTTCTCACCACAGAAAAGGAAGGGACCTGCCTTTTCCTAGGAGAGGACTGCTGCTATTTTGTTAATGAAATGGGCATAGTCCAGGCAGAGTCAAAGAACTTAGAATCAAATGCCACAAAAAAGAGTTACAAAATCTTTACAGTCCCCAAAACCTGTTCCAACAGGCCTTCCCTTGGTTGCTCCCTTTCCTGGGACCATTGGTACTTATCATTTTATTTCTCTTATTTGGACCCTGTCTCTTCAATCTCTTTCAAAGTTTCTCCAAGAATGGATTCAGGCCATCTCTCAAGATCAGGTCAAGACCATTCTTCTTCTCGAGAGCCTCACTCCAAGCTCAGAAAAAGAAGACCCTGGGCCCTAGGATGATCTTCCATTCCAGACCCAAAACCATCACCCCTATCCAGAAAGAAGTAGCCAGAGAGATACAGCGCTCTTTTCCCCATTCTTTAATGATTTCAGGGTCTGGAATGAAGGAGTATTTGGGCCTAGAAAAGAAAGCAACAGTCTCAAAGGTCCTTGCTGAATCATCTAACTTTGGAGAAAACAAAACTGAACTTTAGGTCCCACCCTGATGCTCCAGGCCAGTTTTATCTATCTGGAACTTATCATCCCCTGTCCAGAAAACTTTCCACCCCCTACACCTGCCCAGAAGACTTATCACCCCCTGCCCAACTACAAATGCCATCTCAACTAAAGAATACCCAAAATATCCTGCCTGATTAACGTTTCCCTTATTGTTTCCAAAAACCTCCTTATAAATATGGAGCCTCGCTGATCCCTCTTGGAGCTCAGCCTAGTCGTTAGGCTGACTGTCGCCCCTCCTTGCCTGAATAAAGGTAACCTACTTCCATTGTGGTCATCTCTGCTTTTCTGCCTCGGCGTGAACTATACCTTACAACCTCACTTCCTCCTTCAGGTAGCCAGGGGACTGACCACTCCGGAGGCATGCTCCTGTGAGGTCTGAGAGCACCCATCAAGGGGAGAACTGTAAGTAGCCTGTGTCAGACTGCCCAGGGTGCATTTCTCAGCTGAGGCTGCTCACACCCCCACTCTCCCCCAGACGGGTGGTCCCCATCTGTCCCCCTGCCTCACTTCTGTCTGTGATTTGATGCCAGGCATCGCACTCGTGATTGAGATGAGTGAGCTGAGCAAGCCCGGGGAAGACCTTCAGGACCCAAGCAAGGCCCTGGGCCCCGTAGAGGCACAGCTCTTGGGGACTGAGACAGGAGATGCTGTATCTGCCTCGGCCTTGTCCCCTCAGTCTCCTGCTTCACTCTTGTGGAGGCCTTGCCCCAGGAAGCTCTTAATGCAATGGTGGCAGGAACCTGATGAAGTTCCGGCTCCTCAAGTATCGAGCCAAGGAGCTGACCTCCCAGGCGGAAATGCTGAAGAAGGTCCTCAGGGATAACCAGGAACATTTCCCGGTGGTCTTCAGCCAGGCCTCAAAGTGCCTGCAGCTGGTCTGTGGCATGAAGGTGAAGGAAGTGGACCCCACAGAGCACATCTACATCATGGTCCCCACCCTGGGCCTCACCTGCAATGCGATGCAGAGAGGTGGGCAGGGCCTGCCCAAGGCCAGCCTCCTGGTGCTGGTCCTCAGCCTGATCATGTGGTATGGAGACCATGCCCCTAAGGAGGAGGTCTGGGAGCACTCAGAAAATGGGGATGTTTGTTAGGAGGGAGCACTGTGTCTTTGGGCAGCCCAGGGAGCTGCTGTCCCAAGTGTGGGTGCAGGAGGGGTACCTGGAGTACCTGCAGGTGCCTGACAACAACCCTGCTCAATATGAGTTCCTGTAGAGCCCCTGGGCCTATGCAGAGACCAGTAAGTAGGAAGTCATGGAGTATCTGCTCAGAGACAACCAATGGTTTTCCAGGGCCTTCCCACCGCCGTCTGCAGAGGCTGTGAGGGAGGGGGAAGAGGAGACCTGACCCAGAAAAGTAGCAAAGCTGATCCTTGCCTCTGTGATTGAAGAGGGAGCAGTCAGCCTTCTCAGTAGTGATGGCCTGGGTCACTTGGGGGAACCCGGGGTGTAGCATCTTTGTGTTCATTTTTGCTGTGATGACATGGAAATCCATCTGTTTTTTAGGAATTTTTCAAATGTGTTTTTTCAGCTTAAGCCTTAATAAACTTCAGTATCTAACTTTGTGAATGACATTGATCACACATGTATTTGTACTTAACCAGTTTAAGGACCAGACTTTTGCTGTTTTGTAAAAGAGATTGGGAACTCTCCCATTTTATTTTGCGACCCTGAGCAAGATCACATGGAATTGGAATAAACAACTATTTTGGATATGTGAACTTACTTAGCAGTATATAGCTGGTGGAAGAATTGGAAAATAAAAAATGATTGTAGTGGATTCTTGCTTCTTATAGGTTTTGTCTGTCCTTTTCTACAGCTAATCCATGTCTGTTTACTTGGATTTTGCCAGGTTATTATTTAAGAAAGTAGGAGAAAATTGATGAGATTAATAAGCCCCCTTCTCACTGACTAATTTATTCCACAGAACTTCACAGATCCTCTGCTCTGTGGAAGGCCCTGTGTTAGCAGTGGGGACACCAGGGGCAGCAGGACACCCCCACACCTAGAGCTATGGTCTAGGAGCCACAGTCACATGAGGAAGGTGGGGAGACGTCCCCTAGTCCCAAAGAACAAGGCAATATGGGGCAGGGCAGGGGGACTCCAAGAGGATCACTCAAGTGTTGGTGCCTGAGCCAGAGTGGTCTGGGGCCTTGGGAAGCTGGATTCCTTCTGTGGGAAATGATGGTAATGAACCTGAGTGGTGGCAACAGCCAGACTGTAGACGGGGTCTTATGAGTGAGAGGAAAGTCTGGAATCAGACATGCACTTTAGAAGTTCATCTTCTCTCCAATTAATCTCCTGGATCTGAGAAAGTGAGCTTTGGTCAGAATAGGTAGACACTTGATTTTTCTGCTTGAGTCTAAATACACTAGAAAGTTTCCAAATGGGAAATGAGCGAATTTGGTTTGGCACACAGTCTACTCAATCTCAGGGAATATAGTTGAACACATTTTGATTACCACCCTCAGTCTTCTGGTAAGATTTTAATGGAGTTCTTTGAAACTGGCAGTTGGACACATCAACTGATGGGTCAGCTTTCCTAGGTGGTTAGGCCCCAAAGCCATAAAAACTGCACTGAACTTGAATTCACACACCTCAGAATCCTCCTTGGAGGTGAAGGGAGGTGCATATCCTAGCTGGATTTTATAAAGAAAACTCCCACTGTCCTTGTCCTCTTACCATCACTTGTCTGATACCTGCCTCTCATGAAGTTCATGGCTGCCGGGGAGCCTACAGGCACCTGTGCAAGTGCTCAGGCAAGTTCCATCGTGTGGATGCAGCTGTGACTCCCAGAGGGAGACTGTGTCCTGGCATCAGGAGGCATGGGCACATCCTCAGCCTGCTGAGACTGTGGGTGGCATCACTGCAGAGGAAAGGGCAGAAAGAGCATTAGAGGGAGTCGGGGGGACCCCTCCCTGCCATTCACAAAAGTCTTGGAAGCTAAATCAGATCTTGCATTTGAAAGTGCTGATGATACAGAGTGGTGACTAGAAATGGAAATTCAAGGCACGTTTGGCTTTCTCAGAAACTCCTCAACACAGGAAAGGAATTGTCTTCATCACAAGCTATACCTACTGGCTGCTGTCTGTTGAGCATCGAGTACACTGCAGAGCAGGGGAGAGGTCCTTGTTCACAACTCTTCTCCCTCTGCTTCCTGGATGCTGCTGCAGGGAACATGGGATCCTTATGTAAACCTACAACAATTTGGAAGTAAATACATGAATAATTTTCACCAAGATTTTAATACAAAGACAGAAAAATAGGTTCATCTAAATAATAGCATGTTGTTTGGGGAAAAAGCATCCTATTTGTGTTGATGCCTGGGGTGGGATGGAAAGGTACTTTGGATGCAGGTGGTGCCACATCCATGGGCCTGAGATCCCAAGAAGCAGGAAACACTCCTGCCTGACTGACTGATGGAAGATCTGTCCAGGTGCCGTTCATTCAGGGCCAAGGGTGAGGAACTAGGCTTCTCCCAGTGGCACAGTCAGAAGGTAGGTGTTTTTAGGAGAACTACTCTCTTCCTAGAGCCCTCCAGGACAGTTGTGATGTAGACAGGGTGGAAGAGGAAGGAGTATTTTGGATTCTGAGCACTGCAGATGGTATCCTGGGGGTGGTACAGCTAGATGGACTGAGGAGGGTGGAGATCCCTAGGAGCAAGGGGCAAGGATGCAGCCTAGGAGTCTGGAGCTGAGCTTCAAGCTAGAACCACATGAGGACCACACAGTCCTCTCTCTCTGCCCTCCTTCTGGGGTCCATGCTTCTCTCCCTTTCCCTTCATCACGTGGCAGATCTTGGTCAGAAGAGGAGACATGTGGATGGGGAACTGGTGCCTGAACCTCTATGGAAAGGAGCACAAAGTGCCAGGTGGGAACCATGGCTCAAAGGTCAGTAGGACTGTTATGATATCTCCTGGGGGAACCATCTTCCTCTGGGAAGAGCATGTCCTGTCACCACCATTAATAGAGAGACCAGTAGCCACATAAGGCTGGGTATTGTGAATTCAACTGTACTTAGTGTGTTCCAGAGCCTGGCCTTCTATCATAATATGATGTGAAGTCAAATGTAAATAGCTAGAAGTGGCTAACGGCTAGATAGCTCCGCTGAGAAACTGCAGAACCTACACGGGGGACCAGAAGCACAACTTCCATTGTGGGTCACTAGGAGTGGTGGTAGGTGGGGTCACTGCTCCCTCTGGTTCCAGGGCCATGTATCTACTTAGTGGGGGAAATAATGATGACAGATGTGGAGTTTTTCCAGTTCCTGGGGGGTGAAACCCCAGCACCACGGGCTCTCATATCCCAGTGTGCACCTCACATGTGCTTCGTAGAGGCCATTCCACTGCTCCAGGAGATCAGCAGCTCTGGAAGCTGTGGTCTCAGAGCAATGAGGGCTTTGGTGTGAGGGTCCAGCCTTGGGTCAAATCAGGGACATCCTGTACATTCCAGAGCTCAAGATGAGGACCCTGACGAGGACACAAGGACCCCGAGGAGGACACAAGGACCCAATGGATCCCACCCCTGCTGTCATCCCTAGGCATCGCTGGTGACGGCATGAGCACTTGGTAGCGTGTCCCTAACTTTGGCATTACTGTCTCTGACAGGTTGGGGACCTGATATAAGGGGCAGGCCTTAGAAGGAGAAGGGGAGGATAGTAGGTTCTGAAGAAGTCCGGGTGAGGACCCTGAGGAAGGACTGAGGGGATCCTGGACCCCATCACAGAGTGGGCTCAGGGAGCCCATAGGGTGGGATGAGCACATGCCGCATTTCCTGACATCCAGGTCTCAGAGAGACTGGGGAACTGTGGGGTGGGGTGGCGGGGCTTCAGGTGGGCAGAGAGGAGAATTCCAGGTCCTGTGGGGTAACAAGTTGAGGTCCCTGAGGGGGGACTAGGGGGCCCTTGACCTCAGAGAAAGCTGTCTCTGTTGTCGGTCCTTGGCGGCCGTGACGTAGGACGAGAACAACAGGCATGGTCTGACTTCCTGACATCCGGGTCTCAGAGAGGGGTATAAGGGGCGGGGCCTCAGTTGGGGAGAGGAGAGACTCTGAAGCTCTACTCGGAGACAAGGTAAGACCCTGAGGGAGGACTGAGGGGACCCCCAGGGAGGACTGCTGGAGCCCCACAGATCCCTGCCCCTGTCATCAGCCCTGGGAGACCCTGGGGTGAGAAGAGCACACTGCGCCTGTCCTGACTTTCTAACTTCCGGGTCTCAGCGAGACGGGGGTCCTGGTGTGAGGAGCTGGGCCTCAAACTGCGGGAGGACAGAGCCCCGGTCCTACCGGGAGTCAAGGTGAGGACCCTGAGGGAGGAGTGAGGGGAGCCGGACCCCAGAACAGAGGGAACCCAGGTAGTCCCCAGGCAGGACGACCTCGTGCCACATGACTGGGAACCGGGTGAGAGCGGCGGGGCCTCAAAATGGAGGACGGGCCAGTTCCGGGTCTTGCCTGGAATCCAGACTTCAGGCAAGGAAGGACTGAGGTGGTTAGACCCCAACACAGGGAGGGATCCTTTCCTTTGATGGGGTTCTTAGAGGCCCCAGAGCGGGTTGAGCAGGATGTGCAGTTTCTCGACTTCTTGCTTAAGGGACTCAGGAGGTGAGGTTTTCAGGCAGAGGGTGGAGGCTTCAGGTCCTCAGATGGTGGACTCCCCGGGCAGAGCTGAACCCACCCTTCTGGTCAGTGCTGGGAGTCCAGGCTGGACATGAGTGAGGACCGAGCATCTCTCCAGCCTAGGACCAGCGGGAGGCCCTGGTCAGGTGCGGCTGCATGTGGAGCTCTTTCGCACTTTCCCTTCAGACTCGGGTCTTGTTCTCAGTAACTCTGCAGGCCCCCAAAGGGCAGGGTACAGGCTGCGGCCGGGAAAAGGTGGGCACTACAAGGGAGCTAAAAGGGAACCATTTCCCCCACAAATGGGGGGACCTCAGAGCCCAGGGCTGTGCCACAATCTACCCCTGAGTTGCCCCCTCCATTTTTTTCACAGGGGCTCCAGGAACCAGGAGGCAAAGGCAGAGGTCTTAGGCCTGTGTCCAGAGGTCAGAGAACAGAGGAAGTCCAGGCAGTACCAGGAGTCAAGGTGAGGAGGGTGCCCTGAGTGAGCACCAGAGGCTCCCCATCCCAGAACAGAAGGGACCCCACAAAGCCCTAATCTCCCCACTGTGTCAGCCCCAGAACCTCAGACTGTGCTGGCTCCCCTTCCCCCTTTGGGCAGCCAGGGGTCAGGCTGCCCAGGATGAGGGCCCCTGTGAGGTTGAGAGCACCCCTCAAGAGGAGATATGTAAGTGGCCTGTGTTGACCACCCAGGGTGTATTTCTCCGCCGAGGCCCGTGGTCCCCAATGTCCTCTGCCTCACTCCTGTCTGTGGTTTGATCCCAGGTATCGTGCTTGTGGTCAAGATGAGTGAGCTGAGCAAGCCTGAGGAAGCCCTTCAGGGCCCAGGCAAGGCCCAGGACCCAGAGGAGGCCCAGCTCTTGGGGGCTGAGGTGGGGGAGGCTGCATCCCGATCCTCAGCCTCCTCCTCCCCAGTCTCCTTGTCAGCCCCTGTGGCGGCCTTGCCCCAGGAAGTTGTGAATAAAATGGTGGCTAACATGGTGAAGTTCCTGCTCTGCAAGTATCGAGCCAGGAAGCTAACCTCCTATGCTGAATTGCTGAATACAGTCCTCAAGGGTAACCAGGAGCACTACCCGGTGGTCTTCTGCCAAGCGGTTGAATGCATTCTGCTGGTGTTTGGTGTGGATATGAAGGAGGTAGACCCAAGGAGGCGCATCTACATCATGGTCCCCTCCCTGGACCTCACCTGTGATTTGATGCAGAGAGATGGGCAGGTCCTGCCCAAGGCTGGCCTCCTGGTGGTGGTCCTCAGCCTGATCCTCCAGAATAGGGATCACGGCCCTGAGGAGGAGATCTGGGGAGCACTCAACAAGATGGGGGTGTATGTTGGGAAGGAGCACTCCATCTTTGGTGAGCCGAGGGAGTTGCTGACCCAAGTGTGGGTGCAGGACGGGTACCTGGAGTACCGCCAGGTGCCTGACAGCAACCCTACTCGATACGAGTTCCTGTGGGGTCCCCGGGCCTTTGCAGAGACCAGCAAGGAGAAATTCATAGAGTATCTGCTTAGGGTCAACCGAAGGACTATTAGGTCCTTCCCACTCCCTTCTGCAGAGGCTGTGAGGGAGGAGGAAGAGGGGCCCTGAGCCAGAGCAGCAGCCAGGCTGATCTTTCCCTCTGTGATTGAAGAGGGAGTGGTGAGCCCTTTTAGTAGTGAGGGCCTGGGCCACTTGGGGAACCCGGGGTGTAGCATCTTTGTGTTCATTTTCTCTGTGATGACATGGAAATTCATCTCTGTTTTTTAAGAATTTTTCAAGTGTGTTTTTTCAGCTTAAGACTTAATAAACTTCAGTATCTAACTTTGTGAATGACATTGAACACACATGTATTTGTAATTACCCAGTTTACAGACAAGAGTTTTGCTGGTTTTTAAAAGAGTTTTGGAACTCCCATTTTAATTTGTGACCCTGAACATGGTAACATGAGATTAGATTTATAACTATTTTGGAAATGTGAACTTACTTAGCAGTAATGTACTTGGTGAAAGAATTGGAAAATAAAGTGTGATTATATTGAAATCTTGCTTCTTATACTTTTTGTCTGTCATTTTATACAACTAAGCTATCTCAAGTTTATTTGGATTTTCCCAGGTTATTATTTAAGAAAGTAGGAGAAAACTAATCCTACTAAATAAGGACCTGCTCCCTGGCTCATTTATTCCACAGAACTTCACAGAGCCTGTGCTCTGTGACTGGCCTTGTTAGCAATGGGGACACTAGGAAAAGCAGGATATCCCTACACCTAGAGTGATGATCTAAGAGCTGCAGTCACATGAGGAAGGTGGAGAGATATCCCCTAGTCCCACAGAACAAGGCAACATGGGGCAGGGTGGTGGTATTCCAGGAGGATCCCTCCAGTGTTGGTGCCTGAGCCAGGGTGGTTTGGGGCTTTGGGAAGCTGGGTTCCTTCTGTGGGAGGTGACTGTGATTAGGCTCAACGGTGGCAGCAACCAGACCTCTCGACGGTGTCTTATGGGTGAGAAGAAAATTTGAAATGGGACATGTCCATTAGAATTTCCTCTTTACTCAGAGATGAATCTCCTGGGTCCAAAAGAGAAAGTGTGCTTTGATCAGGATCAAGTAGACACCTGGTTTTTCTGCCTGAGAGTAAATACACTCGAAAGGTTCCAAATGAGACATGAGTGAATTTGGGTTGGCACACAGTCTTCTCAGTCTCGGGGTACATAGCTGAAGACATTTCAGTTACCACTCTCAGTCTCCCTGTAGGATTTTAATGGGGATCGTCTTTGAAACTGGCAGTTGGTCTCTTAAACTGATGGAGCGGCTTTCCTAGGTGGTGAGACCCCAAAGCCATAAAAATTGCTGTGAAGCTTAATTCACACAGCTCAGAATCCTCCTTGAAGGTGGAGGGTGGTGCATTGTGCATATCTTAGCCAGATTTTATAAAGAAAACTCCCACTGTCCTTGTCCTCCCACTATCTCTTGTCTGATACCTGCCCCTCACGAAGGTCATGGCTATCAAGGAGCCCAAGGGCACCTGTGCAGGTGTTTGGGCAAGTTCCATCATGTTGCTAGCCAAAATGTTGGCCTTCTCTGCCCACCGAAGGTAAAAATTAGAGAGACAGAGTGGGCAGGCAATAGAAAGGTGGTTTTAATTCTCAGCCAGCAGAGAGGGGAACAAAGTAGGGAATCTAGGGGCTGATATAAGATGAGGGCTCCCAGTCAGGAGTCAGTGATGAGGAACAAAGGCGTTAGGATCTTGATTTCTTCCTCTTGCGTTGTTTCAAAGTCAGTCATAGACTGGCATCAGTAACCCAGTAATTGAGCCTGGCAGTTCGGTGACTGTGGCCTACTTTCTGATCTGTAACTACAAGGGGAAGGGAGTTGTAAGGGTAATCACCAGATACACGATGTATTTAGCATAGAGTCAAAGAAAAATAGATGTGAAATATAGCTCCTGTGGGTTTCCCTGGTAGCTCAGCTGGTAAAGAATCCACTTGCAATGCAAGAGACCCCGCTTCGATTCCTGGCTCAGGAAGATCCACTGGAGAATGGATAGGCTACCCACTCCAGTATTCTTGGGCTTCCCTTGTGGCTCACCTGGTTAAGAATCCACCTGCAATGTGGGAGACCCAGGTTTGGAAGCTCCTCTGGAGAAGGGAATGGCTACCCACTCCAGTACTCTGTCCTGAAGAATTCCATGGGGTCACAATGGAATACAGTCAATGGGATCACAATGAGTCGGACACGACTGAGCGACTTTCACACTTTCATAGCTCTTTTAGAGTTAGGGTGCAGAAAAGCAAACCTTAGTTTCTGACATGCAGAGTTAGGAGAAGTTAAATTAAAAAAAAAAAGAAAACTAAGAATGTTCAGGCCTGCTCACTGTTCTCTTTACATTCTTTCTTCTCAGGAAAGGGGGACAAAACAAACTCATTCTTCGTGTTTTCCTTTTCACTGGAACACTACCACCCAGCCTCATCAAAATCACCTTCCACAGAAGGAACCCAGCTTCCCAAAGTCCCAAACCAACCTGCCTCAGGCACTGAGTGCTCCTTCTGGAGCCCCACCACCTCACACTGTCTTGCCTTGTTGTGTGGGACTAGGAGACGTCTCTCCATCTTCTTCATGTGACTGCAGCTCCTAGACCATCGCTCTAGGTGTGGGGGTGTTCTGCTTCTCCTACTGTCCCCACTGCTAACACGGCCTTCCACAGCGCAGAGGCTCTGTGAGGTTCTGGGTGAGACTAAGCCAGTAAGCAAGGTACTTATTAACTCAGACCAATTATATCCTGATTTCTTTAATAACTAATGCAAATCCAAATAAACATAGATCTTTTAGTTTTACAGAATAACAGATGACCTAAGGTTTTAGAATTAACTTTTGTTTTTTATTCTCTATTTCCTTTTACTTTTTTTCCCCCATGCCCCACAGTTTTGGGGATCTTAGTTCCCCAACCAGGGATTGAACCTGGGCCCCCACAGCATTGTCAGAGAATTCCCGATTTCTCTATTTCTTGACTCCATCAATTTTATTGTTCTTTCCCATTTCCAAGAAAATTCCTATTCCAATGAAATAGGAACTTATTCAGGGTCACAAAATAAAATAGGAGAGTTCCCAGTCTCTCTTACAAAACAGCAAAACTCTTATCCTTAAACTGGGTGAGTGCCAATACATATGTGATCATTGTCATTCACAAAATTAGATATTGAAGTTTATTAAGACTTCAGCTGAAAAAAATATTTGAAAAATTCCTAAAGAAAACAGAGATGAATCTCCATGTCACTGTGGAAAGAAGGAACCCAAAGATGCTGCACACTGTGCCCCCCCCCCAACTGGCCCAGGCCCTCACTACTGAGAAGGCTGACTGCTCCCTCTTTAATCATGGAAGGAAGGATCAGTCTCCCTTCCTGCCCCCAGGACATGCTGTTAGACGTGAGCCTGGAAGGAACCTGACTGCTGCTCTGGCTCAAGGCCCCATTTCCTCCTCGCTTCCAGCCTCTGCAGATGGGAGTGGAAGCCCCTTGATTGATTTTGAGTAGATGCCCTAGGACGTGCCACTTGCTGATCTCTGCATAGTCCCAGGAATTCATAGAAGCAGGGTCACTGTGGGGCACCTACTGATACTCCAGGCACCCCACCTGAACCCACTTGGGTCAGCACTCCCTGGGCTTCCCATAGATGTAGTGCTCCCTCTTGGCATATATGCCTGTGTCATCCAGAGTTTCCCAGATCCCCTCTTCAGGGGCACAGTTGCCCTCCAGGAGGATCACGCCTAGAACCACCACCAGGAGGCCGGTCTTCGGCATGCTGTGCCCATCACTCACCATCCCATCACAGTTGAGGCCCAGAGTGGGGACTAGCATGTAGGTGTGTTTCTTGTGGTCCACCTCCCTCCCATCCATGCCAAAAACCAGCTGCAGGCACTCTGAGGCTTGGTGAAAGGCCTCAAGGAAGTGGTACCCATCCTCTCTGAGGACCATGTTCAGGATTTCATCCTTCGTGGTCAGCTCCTTGGTACGATACTTGAGGAGCAGGAAGTGTACCAGCTCCACCACCAGCAGATGCAGTGTGTCTGGGTGCGAGGACTCGGCACCTTCCTAGTCCTGCCGGGTGCTCGGTCCCTCCTCGTCTTGGCTGCTGGAGGCCTCATGTTCAGATTGGTTCCATGGAGCAGCAGCCATGGCAGGGAGTGAGGGGAAGTCACCCTGAGGGCTCATGGCGGGGACAAGGAGCCTCAGCATCAGCCAACTCCAGCTCCTCCAGGGTGCCCAGGAACAGGATAGAGGAAGAGGAGGAAAGCGAGGAAGAGGGGGAAATAGATACATCTCCTCCTCCTCCTCCTCCTCCGCTTCCTCCTCCTTCTCCCCCTAAATGAACAGTGCCTCCACTGGGCTCTCAGCCTCCCTTGGGTCCTGAAGGTTGGCCTCACTTTCCTCGTGGAGCTCGCTCATCCCAGGCATGATGACTGGGATCAAATCACAGACAGAAGTGAGGCAGGGGGACAGATGGGGACCACAGGCCTGCAGGAGAGAGGGAGTGAGTGGCCTCGGCTGAGAAACCCACCCTGGGCAGTCTGACACAGGCCACTGACAGGTCTCCACTTGAGGATTGCTCTCAGGCCTCACAGGGACGCTCCTCCTGGGCGGGCTGTCCTCTGCTAACCCAAAGGAGGAAGTGATGTGGATCTGAAGGGTGCAGTCAGCACAGCCCAAGGTTCCGGGGCTGATACAGTGGGGGGAATTTGGCCTTGTGGGGTCCCATCTGTTCTGGGATGGGGAGCCCCTGATGCACACTCAGGGCACCCACCTCACCTAGACTCCTGGCACTGCCTGGACCTTCTCTGCTCTGCAACCTGCGGACAAGAGCTTCAGACATGTGCTTTCATCTCTGGGTTCCTGGAGCCCCTGTGAGAGGAAACAAGGGGGCACCTTGGCTTGTAGACTGTGGCATGGCGCTGGGCCCCTCGGTGCTGACAGGAGGACTGGGCTGTACTCAGCGAGGTTCCCCCTGTCCTGAGGTGAGTGGTCCCCCCTGTGCTCACAAAGGGCCCTCCACTTCCTCCTGGCAGGGTCTGGGCCCTCCTGACTGTTGTCCAGAGGCAAAATTCTCAAGACACATTCCCTGTACTGAAAGGAAGAAAGAGAGGGGCCTTAAATACTGGTCATACCTGCCCAGGGGCTAACAGGGCTCACAAGGGACAACAAGGGGTGGCCTAACTCTGTTGAGTCCCTCTGTGCTGGGACGATGGGCAGTTGGCTCAGTCTCCACCTTGACACCCTGGAAGGCCTAGGGCAGGGCCCTCTGTTGACTGTGACCCATCTCCTTAAGCAACGGCCTTAACATTCTTGACAACGGAAGTGAGAGCACTAATGCACCCACCTCTTCTGGGCCACCCCAGGGTGACGATAGGGGCAAGGCAGGCTGGGCTCCAAGTACTGTGTGTGAGGAGGAGTCTCCCCAGTGCTCCCCCTGGCCTCTGCAAGGGCCTGAGGCCAGACCCTCAGAGGAAAGGCCCCTGGCCTTGACCAACCATCTGGCTGAGGAAGTGGGCCTCAGGGCTCCGATGGTTTCTAGGGCTGGCGGGAGGGATCTCTGTGGCCCCTTCTTTATGGTGGGAGTTGGGGTTCCCCACTCCTCCACAGGGTCCTCACCTTGACTCCTGGTGACTCTGGGACTCCTCCTGCTGCTGAGCAGACATGCTCCCCAGATGGCTGCCCCAGCGCAGTCCTCCCCTTCCAGGTCCACCTTCACAGCAGGTGTCCCCCCCACCACCATCACGCAGGGTCCCCGCTGTTCTGGGGGAGGTTGCTCCTCAGCCCATCCTCAGGACCTTCACTTTGATTGCTGTGCAGCCTGATATGACCCATGCAGACTGATTCCCCCTGAAGCCTTAGCCCTCCAGAGCCCTCCAGAGCCCCCCAAGCATCTTGGAAGGAAGAGTGCATCACTCCAGCCTCCATGCTGGGCTCCTGCAGGGGTACAGTGGACCGCCCTGCAGGTAGGTTCCTTTCTCTCTGAGCAGGGGACCCGGCAGTCCTCCCCAAGGGGAGCCTCAGGCCTTTCCTGCTCAGGCTCACCCTGGGACCCCTCGAACTCAGTCCCTTCCCCCCGAACCCTGAGGTGCTGCGGTAGGGGAGGGGTGTTTCCTAGTCCTCCTCGGGGTCCTCCCTCACTGTCTGATGGAGCCCGGGCCCCTCCCTCTGCCCACCTGCAGCCTCCTGAACCCTCAACCCAGACCTTCAGCTGGTCCAAATGGAGAGGCTGCCCTCAGGGGGCGGCACCTGGAGCCACACGCCCAGGTCCAGGGTGACAGCAGAGGCAGAGAGGGGGACACTGGGTTCTGGGGTCCAGGGGCCAACTCACCCTCAGGGTCTCCACCTAATGTCCCCGAAGGTCCTGGGTGGCCCGTCTGCATTCAGACAGCCCAATCCTCACACTAGGACCCCAGCCTCTCTAAGACCCAGATGCAGAAGTTGGGACACACCACATTTACTTCTCTTACCTGGGGGTCTCCTAGGCCTGGCGGCAGGGGTGGATTTCACTGTGGTCGCCTCTGCTCTGGGGCCCGGGGTCCCCTAGGGCTTCCTTCAGCATCCTCACTTTCACTTTGGTCCCACATAACCCTCCCCTCTTCCCACCTGAGTGCCCACCCCTATCCCAGGCTCCCAGTCTCTCTGGGACCCAGATGAGAGGAAGTCAGCACAAGTTTCCACATGCTATCTCACCCCGTGGACTCCCACAGCTGAGGGCAGGGCCAGTTTCTCTGGGACACTCCACCCTCACCCATATTCTGGAGCCCAGGGTCTTCCCAGTGCACCCTCAGGGTCCTCACTTTCAGTCCCAGTAGTCCCTAGGTCTCTCATCTGCCCATCTGAGTCCCCACCCCACCCCATTGCACCAAGTCCCAATCTGGCTGAGACCTAATGGGAAAGTCAGGACACCCTGCCTCCCAGGACACAGGCCTCCCAGGCCTGACAGCAGGGGTGGACTTCTCTAGGATGCCCCACGTTCCTACTGCCCTACTTTTCTGGGCTCCAAGAGCCCTTCACCCTCTGCTCCTCATGTTGGCTCCCTTCAGGAACTGGGCTCCTCCCTCTGCCCCCTTGAATTTTCTGCCCTGAGACCCAGGCCCTCCCCCTCCAGTCCCCTGAGGTAGAACTGAGGGGGAACTCACCCTGACGAGCTCACTTGTCTGGGGTCTCCCAGGGAGGACACAGATCCTGTGAGGTCTTAGTGTATATACATAGTGCATTGTACTCTCTGCCCCATGCTTAATGGTTTAGACATCACATGTCCTTTTGCTTTGTCTATCCCTCATTTACTTTTTGTGAATATAGATGATTTTCCTTTTATCATTTGTCCTTCCTCCATGCTTATATGTGGTTAATTATTGTTTTCACTGTTCATTTGCTTTTTCCAATGAGATTTCCCTTTGTAATTTTCATATTTGTAATTGTGGCATGTTCTTTTCAACTTTGAGAAGTCCTGTTAAAATTTCTTGTAAAATTGGTTTCATGGTGCTGAACTCTTTTAGTTTGCTTTCCTGCAGAACTTTTGAACTCTCCCTCAAGTCTGAACAATAGACTTTCTGGGTAGAACATTCTTGAATGTAGGTTTTTTTTCCTTTCAGCATTTTAAAAGCCAGATGTCCTTCCCTGTGGCCTGCAGCGTGTCTGCTGAGAAGTCAGCTGATAGCCTAATTGAATTTCTCTTGTAGGTAACTTACTGCATTTCTCTTGCTACTTTAATATCCCCTCTTTATCTTTTATGTACATTTTAATTACAATGTGTGTTGATGTGGTCCTCTGGAGATTGATCCTGTTTGAAACTCTAGGTGCTTCCTGAAATTGGAGGTCTATTTCCTTTCCCAGGATAGGTAACTTTCCAGGTATTGCATCTTCCATTATATTATCTAACAATTTCTCTCTCTCTCTTCTCTTTCTGGGACCTGTATAATGCAAAGGTGAGAGTGTGTGATGTCGTTGTCTCAGAGGTGTCTTAAACTGTCCTCATTTTTAAAACTTCTTGTATCTATTCAGCTTGAGTAATTTCCACTATTCACTCTTCCTTTTCTGACCTGTTCCTCAGTATCACCTAATACACTCTTGATACTTATTAGTGTACCTTTAATTTCAGCTGTGGTATTCTTCAACTCTGTTTGGTTCTTTGTTTTGTTTTCTCAGTTTCATTAAACTTCTCACTTCAGTTCAATTCAGTCGTTCAGTCGTGTCTGAGTCTTTGCAACCCCATGGACTGCAGCACGCCAGGTTTCCCTGTCCATCACCAACACCTGGAACTTACTCCAACTCATGTCAATCAAGTCGGTGATGCCATCCCACCATCTTATCCTCTGTCGTCCCCTTCTCCTCCCACCTTCAGTCTTTCCCAGCACCAGGGTCTTTTCAAATGAGTCAGTTCTTCACATCAGGTGGTCAAAGTATTGGAGCTTCAGCTTCAGCATCAGTCCTTCCAATGAATATTCAGGACTGATTTCCTTTAAAATAGACTGGTTGGATCTCCTTTCAGTCCAAGAGACTCTCAAGAGTCTTCTCCAACACCACAGTTCAAAAGTATCAATTCTTCGGCACTCAGCTTTCTTTTTTTTTTTTTCTTGCCAGATTGAGTTTTTATTTTTATTTATTTTTTTTAAAATATTATTTCATTAGTTGGAGGCCAATCACTTTACAACATTTCAGTGGGTTTTGTCATACATTGACATGAATCAGCCATATAGTTACACGTATTCCCCATCCCGATCCCCCCTCCCACCTCCCTCCCCACCCGACTCCTCAGGGTCCTCCCAGTGCACCAGGCCCGAGCACCTGACTCATTTATAGTCCAACTCTCACATCCATACATGACTACTGGAAAAACCTTAGCTTTGACTAGACAGATCCTTGTTGGCAAAGTAATATCGCTGCTTTCTAGTATGCTGTCTAGGTTGATCATAGCTTTCACTCCAAGGAGCAAGTGTCTTTTGATTTCATGGCTGCAGTCATCAGCTGTAGTGATTTTGGAGCCCAAAAAAATAAAGTCTGTCACTGTTAACATTATTTCCCCATCTATTTGCCATGAAGTGATTGGACCAGATGCCATGATCTTAGTTTTCTGAATGTTGAGTTTTAAGCCAACTTTTTCACTCTCCTCTTTCACTTTCATCAGGAGGCTCTTTAGTTCTTCTTCGCTTTCTACCATAAGGGTGGTGTCATCTGCATATCTGAGGTTATTGATATTTCTCCCAGCAACCTTGATTCCAGCTTGTGCTTCATCTAGTCCAGTGTTTCTCATGATGTACTCTGCATATAAGTTAAATAAGCAGGGTGACAACATACAGCCTTGACATATTCCTTTCCCAGTTTGGAACCAGTCTGTTGTTCCATGTCCAGTTCTAACTGTTGCTTCTTGACCTGCATACAAATTTCTCAGGAGGCATTTCAGGTGGTCTGGTATTCCTATCTCTTGAAGAATTTTCCATGATTTGTTGTCATCCACACAGTCAAAGGCTATAGTGTAGTCAATAAAGCAGAAGTAGATGTTTTTCTGGAATTTTCCTAATTTTTCAATGATCCAATGGACTTTGGCAATTTGATCTCTGGTTCTCTGCCTTTTCTAAATCCAGCTTGAGCATCTGGAAGTTCACGGTTCACATACTGTTGGAGCCTGGCTTGGAAAATTTGGGGCATTCCTTTGATAGTGTGTGAAATGAGTGCAATTGTGTGGTGGTTTGAGCATTCTTTGGAATTGCCTTTCTTTGGGATTGATTGGAATGAAAACTGACTTTTTCCAGTCCTGTGGCCACTGTGGAGTTTTCCAAATTTGCTGGCATATTGAGTGCAGCACTTCAAAAGCATCATCTTTTAGGATTTGAAATAACTCAACTGGAATTCCATCACCTCCACTAGCTTTGTTCATAGTGACGCTTCTTAAGGCCCACTTGACTTTGCATTCCTGGATGTCTGGTTCTAGGTGAGTGATCACACCATTGTGGTTATCTAGGTCATGAAGATCTTTTTTGTATAGTTCTTCTGTGTATTCTGGCCACCTCTTCTTAATCTCTTCTGCTTCTGTTAGGTCCATACTGTTTCTGTCCTTTGTTGTGCCCATCTTTGCATGAAATGTTCCCTTGGTATCTATAATTTTCTTGAAGAAATCTCTAGTCTTTCCCATTCTACTGTTTTCCTCTATTTCTTGGCATTGATCACTGAGGAAGGATTTCTTCACTCTCCTTGCTATTCTTTGGAACTCTGCATTCAAATGGGTGTATCTTTTCTTTTCTCCTTTGCCTTTTGCTTCTTTTCTCAGCTATTTGTAAGGCCTCCTCAGACAACCATTTTGCCTTTTTGCATTTCTTTTTCTTGGGCGTGGTCTTGATCACTGCCTCCTAAATGTCACAAACTTCCATTCATAGTTCATTCGGCACTCTGTCTATCAGATCTAATCCCTTGAATCTATTTGTCACTTTACTGTATAATTGTAAGGGATTTGATTTAGGTCATACCTGAATGGTCTGGTGGTTTTGCCTACTTTCACTATGTGACTTCTCACTATATACATCTATTCTTCTCTCAAATTCTTTCAGCATCTTTATGATCATTACCTTGAACTCTTTATTTGGTAAATTATTTTCTCCATTTCACTTAGTTTTTCTCCTGGGGTTTTATCTCATTCCTTCAATTGGAACATATTCTGTCCCCTCATTTTTCCTAATTAGATATTTTTATTTCTATATCTTTGGCAGGTTGGTTTTATTTCTTGATCTTGGAGTAGTGGTCTTTGGAAGGAGACTACCTATGTATCCCAAAAATTCCCTGCCCTCTTAGTACCGGAAATATATGCTCTAGTGTTGCCCTCATGGGGACTGCTTGGTCCCCTCTGTTGAGGCAGGCTGACTGGTGTGGGCAGCCTGGTAGACATGGCTGACCCCTGGTCTGCTTGGTTGCCAGGCCTTGCCTTGTGCAGAGGCTGATGATCACCAGTAGGTGCGGTTGGGTCATGAGGTGTCTGACTTCTGAGACTTGGGTGGTCCCAGGTCTAGTGCCGGCCCACTGGTGGGTGGAGCAGTGTTCTGGGGTGGATGGTTACATGGCCAAGGGTTCCCAGATCTAGTGTTAGCCTGCTGTTGTGTGGAGCTCATTCCTGACACAGCTGGTTTCAGGGTCCAGGGTGCCCTGAATCAAGTCTCCTCCTTCTCCTCTGGAAATCCAGCTCCTATGGGGTCCCGGGTCTGCTGCTGGCCCACTAATGGTTGGGCTTTGACCTGACATGGCAGGCTGTAGGGATGCAGTGGACCTGGGATTGCTTCCTTCTCACTGTTGAGTGCAGTGAGGGTGCAACTGGAGTGCTGGTGGGTGGAGCTGTGGCCATGCTCACCTATCTGGTCTGAGTCTTCCCAGTACTGATGCCAACAAGCTGCCTGGTGGTGCTAAGACATCTTGCTAATAAGTGAGAGGGAGGATTTCAAAATGGCACTTGCAAGCACCCATGTCCTTTGATAGAGCGAGCGCCCTCAAGTGGCTGCCACCAGTAGCTCTGCCCCAGGGTGAGCTCCATTTCCTACTGCCTCTCCAGGAGCTCAGAGATGAGCAGGTGGGTCTCACGCAGGCTCTTTCAAATTACTGCATCCACACAGAGTCTTGGAGTGCATGAGATTTTCTGTATGTACTTGAAGAGCGGAGTCTCTAGCTGCTAAAGCTGTCTGGCTCTCTTAAGAGTAAGACCCACTTCCCTTCAAACCCAAATGTTTTGTGGGCATGTTGTCCCAGTTCATGACCTACAGGCTAGGTGCCCAGCGTGGGGCTCGGACCCCTCACTTCCTGGGAAGAACATCTGCAGTAGTGATTATCCTACCGTTTGTGCATTGCCCACCCAGGGTACGGCTCTATACCATGAGTTTGCCTAACTTACCCATCCTGATGTGGTTGTCTTTCTATACTATGTGTGTGTGTGTGTGTGTGTGTAAATATATAATTCTATACATGTTAATTTCCATATATATTTCTATATATAAAATTATATTATTTTCATCACAGACTACTGCTGAATCCTCAGTGTCATACTGTCCCTCAAGAAGACCATTGAGCTACTAATGGTAAGTTGATCACAATATCTCACTTCCATCCTTGAAGGAGGAGAGGTCTATCTTTGCTGAAATTGATAGGTCCACATTCTAGACGTGAGTTTCACTTTCCCATGTGCAGTGCCTTGTCTGGTGCCACTATTTGAGGGCTCACAGAATGCAGGACTGAGTGACACAGAATATTTCACAAAACCACTCAGGATCAAGAGAACCTCTAATAGGATGCCAGAGGCTCAGAGGGCAAGTGGCCATGAACTCCAAAGTCGCTATCTCAGCCCCCACCTTCCAGAAGCTGCTGGTCTTCTGGAGCAATGGAATGACTTCTACAAAGCGTACGGGATATGCACACTGGGATATGAGAGTCCATGATGCTGGGGTGTTACCCTTCAGGGACTGAACACACTCCACATCTGTCATCCTTAGTTCCCCCACGAGGTCAGATACATGGTCTTTGAACCAGAGGGTAGAGTGACCCCACTAATCACCACTCCCACTGACCCATGACTCCACTTACCATCACTCACAATGACCCGCAAGGAACTTGTACTTCCGGTCTCCCAAGAGTAGGGTCTATACTTCCACACCAGGGCTGTCCACATTAGCCACATCTAGCTATTTACATTTGACTTCACATTATGTTAAGGTGGAAGGCCAGACCCTGGGACACACTAAGCCCATTTGAGTTCACAATTCCCAGCCTCATGTGGCTACTGGTTACCCTCTTGCCAATGGTGACACACGACAGGCTGTTCCCAAAGCCAGAAGGTTCCCCCAGGAGACACGATAGCAGTCCTACTGATCTATGAGTCATGCATGGTTCCCATCTGGGCGCTTGGAATCCTCCTGCTAGGGACCAGCACACACAGAGAACTGTCCCCATCCTGGCAGGCAGAGCTGACCTTGATCCTAAGGAGTGTGTGGGTTACTGTGGCACAGGGGAAACAGTGAGGAAACATCTGTAACAGCCAGGTGATGCGTCTTGAGTTTCCTGCCCCATTTTATTGGTGAGTTGACAAGTCCAAGAGCAAGGGTCTGAGAAGAGCATCAGGCCCAGGGCTTCAGAACCCTGAGGGACAAAGTCTATATTACCTCACCAAGGAAGCCACTGGAAATCGCTGAGGTCCTTGCTGAGAGTATGGGGGATCTAGAACGGATCTCGGGCAAGAGAGAGTGACCATCAGTTGTGGTGCAGCAGCTGCTGCAACTGTGAGGGCCCAGCATTTGTCCTGTCTTTCTCTCTGAGCTTCTTTAGGAGGAGAGGAGACCAACCAGAATCCTCAAGGAGCTGTCCTCAAGGTGAGGTGAACTCTTCAGATGAAGGAAGTGTATGTCAGTGTTGGGAGAGGTAGATTATAGTGGATGCTGTGGTGCCACCCAGATCTCTTCTTTGTGACTAGCCCACTCATTTGCCCAGGGCCACCAGTGTTGGTGGATGAGGACCCAGAGCACAAGTCTTCTGTGGAATTGCCCTCCACTGAAGGGGCTGCCTCCCTGGGGGCAGCTTGTTGTGAGAGACTACTCACGGTACCAATGTGGGGAGGATACAGCAGCCTGACCCCCTCACCTTGATTAGGTTGATCTCTGCAGGGTCTTCCTTTTTGATGTCTGCTTTCTGAAAATTACTATGACCACCGTGCTCTGAAATGGCACCAGAAGTGAACAACAGAATGAAATGCAAGTTAGACACAGAGACTTAGCCTTTGGATGTTGAAGTCATGGGCAGGGGGGCATCCCTGTGCCCTGTCCAAAGTTCCAGGAGTTTGACCCCCATGTATTTGTGTTGGTTTCAATCACAAATCTATATCTCAAGACTTCTGTGCCCTGATGGTTATTTTGGCAAGTCAGACCCTCTTCTTGTCCCAGTGAATAAACAGAACAGAACTAGTAAGCATTTACCACTACTATTATGATAAAAATATTTATGCCTCACACAGTGAGGCAGAGGAGTATGAATGTTAGATGTTTTCAAATGGCCTCCTGTTTTCATTTCATGGGGCACAAAGAAGTGGGCTTCAGGCTGGATACTTAGAAATGTTAGTATTTTCTGTGACAAAGAATAGGTCGGCTACAGTTGAGGCACTTACAATCAGCCTCCTGTTTGCTCTCTGAAATGAATAAAACAATAGAGACAGCGTAAATAACCAGTGTTTGTCTCTTATAAATACCTAAAGGTAACAGTCATGGCAAGGACAGAGGGGTAAAACCCTGTGTGAGTAAAGGATAAAAGGATCTCCACTCCCCCATCTTTTGGGACAAGGGAGACATCCGACCTGTGAAGAAAGGCTCCTTGTGGGGCCAAAGTCAAGGGATAATACCAGACCATACTGAGTCTTGCTCCTCACAGAAACCTTCACTTTGAGGTCCATCTTGGCTGAGGGGTGTGTGTATGAACGCAGGGAAGTGTCCCAGGGTAGGTCAAGTGTGGAAAAAGAAACCAGATAATTGGTCTGAAGGAAGACAAAAATCCAGAAGGACTGCCTTATATAAATGACTTTACCGCCTCTTGACTGTGCTCCTGCTCACCAGGTGTGACATCCACACTCTTTTTCTCCAGGTGTGCATCTCTGCCTTGCTTCTGTCTCAACTAAACAAACCATTTCTTTATGTGATCTCCCACTTCTTGTGCTATGTTTCTAATAATAGACTTTGTAACTGCATTTACAGTTTCTGCCTCTGTGATAAATGCATTTTTCACTGGAAGCAATGATCCATGAAAAAATAGCTTTCAGCCTCTAGCCCTTGCTAGTCTGGTAGCTAGGATTCCTGGCTCTCATCCAAGCTACCCAGGTTCAATTCCTCTGCAGGGAATTCAGATCTCACTTCATATAACTGCTCACTGTTACCTCGCAAGATCAGTGCCACTGGGAGGAGCCCAGGTCCTCACCTTGGCCCTGAATGGGTGGCGCCTGGACAGAGCGTCCATTAGTCAGTCAGGAAGGAGCCTTTGCTGCTTCTTGGGAGTTCAGCCCCATAGATGTGGCACCACTTGCATCCAGAATATCTTTCCACCACATCCCAGATATCAGCACAAATGGGATGCTTTTCCCCCAAACAATGTGCTATTGTTATTTATATGAAAAGTTTTTTTTTTCTGTTTTTGTATTTAAATTGGTAAATTGATCTTGTATTTATTCCCAACTGTTGTAGGTTTACCTAGGATCCCATGTTCCCTGCATGCAGCTTCCAGGAAGCAGAGGGAGGAGTGATGTGGGCAAGGACCTGGAGCCTCTCCCCTGCCCTGCAGTGTATTCGGTGCTCAACAGGCAGCAGCAGGTAGGTATAGCTTGTGATGAACACAATTTCTGTCAGGTTTTGAGGAGTTTCTGGGAAAGCCAAACGTGCCTTGAATCTCCAACTATTTCTAGTCACCACGCTATCATCGACACTTTCAAATGCAAGATCTGATTTAGTTTCCAAGTCTCTTGGGAATGTCAGGGAAGGGTCCCCCTGCCTCCCTCCAGTGCTCTTTCTGCCCTTTCTTCTGCAGTGATGCCCGCCCACAGCCTCAGCAGGCTGAGGATGTGCCCCTGCCTCGGGATGTCAGGACAGTCTCCCCCCGGGAGTCCTGGCTGCCTCCACACGATGGAACTTGCCTGAGTACCTGCACAGGTGCCCTCAGGCTTCCCAACATCCATGAGCTTCATGAGCGGCAGGTATCAGACAAGTTGCAGTGAGAGGACAAGGACAATGGGAATTTTCTTTATAAAATCCAGTTAGGATATGCACAATGCAGCACTCTCCGCCTCCAAGGAGGGTTCTGATGTGTGTGAATTCAAGTTCAGTATAGATTTTGCCACTGTGGTTTCCATAACCCCTCCTCATCTGTGGCTTTAGGGCCTGACCACCTAGAAAAGTTGATCCATTAGTTTAAGGGCCCAGGCACCAGTTTCAAATAACACACTCCATTAAAATCCTATCAAAAGTTTGGGGGTACTTACCAAGACTTCTTCAAGTATATTCTCCAACACTGAATAAACTGTGTAGCAAACCAAAGTCCACTCACCCCTCCCCATTTTGAAAATTTTTGGTGTACTTAGATCAAGCAGCATAAACGGGTTTCTCACTGTTCCTGACCATAGTGCAACTTCCCTTCCTGCCTCAGGAAATTTATCTAGGACAGAAGAGGATCTTCTAATGTGTATGTCCCATTTCAGATTTTCTTCTCACTCATAAGACACTGTGTATAACTCTGGCTGCTGCCACCACCCTGGTTCATTACCATCACCTCTCGCAGAATGAACCCAGCTTCCCAAAGCCCCAAACCACCCTGACTCAGGCACCAACACTCAAGTGCTCCTCCTGGACCCTGCCCCAGGTTGCCCTCTTCTGTGGAACTAGGGGATGTCTCTCCACCTTCCTCATGTGACTGCAGCTCTTAGATCATCACTCTAGGTGTTGGGGAGTCCTGCTTCTCCTAGTGTCCCCACTGCTAACACAGGGCCTTCCACAGAGCACAGGCTCCATGAAGGTCTGTGGAATAAATGAGCCAGAGTGGGGCACTTATTAAGTCAGATCAGGCTTTTGGTACTTTCTTAAATAATAACTTGAAAAAATCCAACTGAACAGAGATAGTTTAGCTGTATACAATGACAGACAAGAAGTATAGAGGAACTCACCTCAAATACATTTTATTTCTTAATTCTTACTAAGTAATGTCATATTTCCAAAATAGTTATATTCCAATTCCATGTAATCTTGTTCAGGGTCACAAAATAAAATCAAAGTGTTCACAATCACTTTTATGAAACGGAAAAACTCTTGTTCTTGAACTGGGTAAGCACAAACACACTGTGATCAACGCTACTGACATAGTTAAGACACTGAAGCTCATTAAGTCTCCTATTAAAAGGAATAACATTTGAAAAATTCCTAAAGGAAACAGAAGTGAATCTCCATGTCACTGTAGAGAACAGGAAGCCAAAGATGCTACACATCAGTTTCCCCAACTAGCCCAGGCCATCACGACTGAGAAGGCTTAATGTTCCCTCTTCAAACACAGATCAGCCTCCCTTCCTGCCCCCCAAACAAGTTGCTGGACATGGGCCTGAAAGGAGCCAGGCTGCTGCTCTGGCTCAGGGCCCCCCTTCCTCCTCCATCACACCTTTGCACACCGGGGTGGGAAGAACCTGGGATCCCTTGCATTGACCCTGTGCAGATAGTCCTTGACTTGCTGGTTGCTGGTCTCCCCACAGGAACTCATAGCGAGCAGGGTGGCTGTAAGGCACCTGACAGTACTGCAGGTACCCTGCCCACACCCATACTTGGGTCAACAGTTCCTTGGTCTCCCTATAGACATAGTGCTCTATCCCAGCAAATACCCCTATCTTGCTGAGTGCTCCCTAGACCTTCGCCTCATGGACCCGGTCCCCTGCTAGGAGAATCAGGCTCAGGGCCGTCACCAGGAGGCCGGCCTTTGGCATGCTCTGCCCATCCCTCTGCATCTCATTGAGGGTGAAGCCCAGGGTAGGGACCATGACATAGATGTGCTCTCTGTGGTCCACCTCTTTCATATCCAGGCAAAAGACCAGCTACAGACACTGCATGGCTTTATGGAAGACCACCAGGAAGTGAGCCTGGTTATCCCTGAGGACCGTACTCAGCATTTCAGCCTGGAAAATCGACTCCTTGGTGCCATACGTAAGAAGCAGGAACTCCAGTAGTTCAGACATCATCACATTCAGAGCCTGCTTGAGCAAGGTCTCTGCATCCATGGCAGCAGAGGAAGATGAGACTGGAGGGGAAGAGGGCAGAGGGGTTGAGGCATCCCTCACCTTAGCTCCCAGAAGCAGTGCCTCCTCTGGGCCCTGGGGCTGTATTTGGCCTGAAGGTGTCCTCGGGACTGCAAAGCTCATTCACTGGGACCACGTGCATGATGACTGGGGTCTTGTGCCCAGTGAGGGTGTGACAGTGGAAACCACTGACCTGGGAAAGAGAGAGAGTGTGAATGGTCTCAGTTGTGAAATGGGCCATGGGTGGCGATTGTCCCATCCACCATGTTGAAACCCCGTCATTTTCACAAGGTCCCCAGACTCTCTGAGACTCAGATGTCAGGAAATCTTGCACATGGTTGTCCCTCCTGGGGACTCAGTTCTCCCTCAGGTACCTCACCTTGCCTCCAGTCCGGACCTGGGATTCTCGCCTCTCCAAAACTGAAGCCCCGCCCATTGTACCAGGGTCCCAGTCTCTCCAAGTCCTGGATATCAGGAAGTCAGACCATGCCTGTATCGCTCATTCTACCCCACTGTTGCCCTGGGCTGAAAACAGAGATGGGCGACTCTGAGGTCTCCTCTGATTGCAGTCCATGGTACCCTAGTCCTCCCTCAGGGTCCTCAATTTGACACACCACAGGATCAGGGAATCGGCCCACCTGAGTCCCCACCTCATATGCAAAGTCCCCAGTCTGAGACCAGGATGTCAGGAAGCCCTCCCCCTGTTTCAGGACCCCAAGCTGAGATCCGGATATCAGGAAGTGAGACCACATATGTTGGGCTCATCCTACCCCTGGGCCACCAAGGAGCGACAGCAGCAAAAGGCTTCTCTGAGGTCTCCGATTGGGTTCCATGGTCCTTTCAGTCCTCCCTCAAGATCCTCAGCTTGACTCCCTGCCTGAGCTGGGATTCTTCCCTCTACCCATCTTAGGCCACTCGCCCATACCAAAGCCCCAGTCTCACTGATACTCAGATGTCTAGAAATACGGCATGTATTCATCTCACCCAAGTCCTCTCAGTTCAGTTGAGTTCAGTGCAGTAGCTCAGTCGTGTCCTACTCTTTGCAACCCCATGAACCGCAGCATGCCAGGCCTCCCTGTCTACCACCAACTCCCAGAGTCCACACAAACCCATGTCCATCGAGTCGGTGATGCCATCCAACCATCTCATCTTCTATCAGCCCCTTCTCGTCCTGCCCTCAATCTTTCCCAGCATCAGGGTCTTTTCCAGTGAGTCAGCTCTTTGCATCAGGTGGTCAAAGTACTGGAGTTTCAGCTTCAGCATCAGTCTTTCCAATGAACACCTTTAGGATGGACTGTTTGGATCTTCTTGCAGTCCAAGGAACTCTCAAGAGTCTTCTCCAACATCACAGTTCAAAAGCATCAATCCTTCAGCGCTCAGCTTTCTTTATAGTCCAACTCTCACATCCATTCATGACCACTGGAAAAACCATAGCCTTGACTAGACGGACCTTTGTTGGCAAAGTAATGTCTCTGCTTTTTAATATGCTGTCTAGATTGGTCATAACTTTCCTTCCAAGGAGTAAGTGTCTTTTAATTTCATTGCTGCAATCACCATCTGCAGTGATTTTGGAGCCCAGAAAAATAAAGTCAGCCACTATTTCCACTGTTTCCCCATCTATTTACCATGAAGTGATGGGATCAGATGCCATGATCTTAGTTTTCTAAATGTTGAGCTTAAAGCCAACTTTTTCACTCTCTTCTTTCACTTTCATCAAGAGGCTCTTTATTTCTTCTTCACTTTCTGCTATAAGGGTGGTATCATCTGCATATCTGAGGTTATTGATATTTCTCCCAGCAATCTTGATTCCAGCTTGTGCTTCCTCCAGCCCAGTGTTTCTCATGATGTACTCTGCATATAAGTTAAATAAGTAGGGTGACAATATACAGCTTTGACATACTCCGTTTCCTATTTGGAACCAGTCTGCTATTCCATGTCCAGTTATAACTGTTGCTTCCTGACCTGCATACAGGTTTCTCAGGAGGCAGGTCAGGTGGCCTGGTATGCCCATCCCTTTCAGAATTTTCCACAGTTTATTGTGATCCACACAGTCAAAGGTTTTGGCACAGTCAATAAAGCAGAAATAGATGTTTTTCTGGAACTATCTTGCTTTTTTGATGATCCAGCAGATGTTGGCAATTTGATCTCTGGTTCATCTGCCTTTTCTAAAACCAGCTTGAACATCTGGAAGTTCATGGTTCACGCCCACTCAATAATGGGGTCCAGAGTCCCCACAGTCCTCCCTCAGGGTCCTCACCCAGACTCTTTTAGAACCTAAGATCCTCCCCTTCAGCCTCTGAGGCCCCTCCCCTTATATCAAGTCTCCAGTGTCTTGCGACCCTGTGCTCATGCTGCCACCAGGGTCTCTCTGGGCTAAAATTAGTGACAATCTGTATGTCCTGGGATCCCAGCACCCCGCTCAGAGGTCTACCTTGACTCCTAGCATAGCTGGGCTCCTTCACTCTGCTGACCTGAACCTGAGCTCCATGACCCAGGCCCTCACTTCTCCCCTCCCAGAGGGATCAGTGATGTCACATATGACATCATATCCAATGAATATTCAGGGTTGATTTCCTTTAGGATTGACTGATTTGATCTCCGTGCTGTCCAAGGGACTCTCAAGAGTCTTCTCCAACACCACAGTTCGAAAGCATCAATTCGTCAGTGCTCAGCCATAAGAGTTGATCCTGTAGGAGTGCTGTCCATTTCACTGTTTAATCCTCATTCATATTGATGAATACATTTGACATGTCTATGTGGTGTGTGTCAGATATGTATGTATAATATGTGCTTAGATTATATGTTTTCCTCATAGCTCAGTTGGTAAAGAATCCAAATGCAATGCAGGAGACCCGGTTCAATTCCTGGGATGGGAAGATCTGCTGGAGAAGGGATAGGCTACCCACCCCAATATTCTTGGGCTTCCCTTGTGGCTCAACTGGTAAAGAATCCTCCTGCCATGTGGGAGACCTGGGTTTGATCCCTGGGTTGGGAAGATGCCCTGGAGAAGGGAAAGGCTACCCACTCCAGTAATCTGGCCTGGAGAATTCCATGGACTCTATAGTCCATGGGTTCACAAAGAGTCAGACCCGACTGAGCGACTTAAAAAAAAAAAGATTGTGTGCTTATATACTCACACATGGACAAACCACAATGTCTGTACTAAACATGTATATGTGGGTGTACATTTGGATTTTTAGCTATATATTAATTTTTGGACTACACTGCTGCTGCTCAATTGCTTCAGTCATGTCCAACTTTTTGCAGCCCTATGGACTGTAGAACACCAGCTCCTCTGTCCATGGGATTTTCTAGGCAAGAATACTGGAGTGGTTTGCTGTTTTCTTCTCCAGGGCATCTTCTTGACCCAGGGATTGAACTCGAGTCTCTTGCATCTCCTGCATTGCAAGCAGATTCTTTTACCACTGTGCCACCATATATATACTTAATTTGTTAAAGCGTATCTGCTGTTACTGTTTGGATCTATCTCATACTCCAGTCCTATTTAGTCTGTTCTTTGTATCTGTTGAGATAGTACTTTTTAAAGAAAGGTCAGTCCTTTGCTAGCTGTTGTGTCAGGTGGATATTTGCACAGACTCAGGAATCAGTTTAGTTCAGTTCAGTCACTCATTCATGTCTGACTCTTTGTGACCCCATGGACTGCAGCATGCCAGGCCTCCCTGTCCATCACCAACTCTGGAAGCTTACTCGAGCTAATGTCAATCGAGTCAATGATGCCATCCAACCATCTCATCCTCTATCGTCCCCTTCTCTTCCCACCTTCAATCTTTCCCAGCACTGGGGTCTTTTCCAATGGGTCAGTTCTTTGCATCAGGTGGCCAAAGTATTGGAGTTTCAGCTTCAGCATCAGTCCTTCCAATGAATATTCAGAACTGATTTCCTTTAGGATTGACCAGTTGGATCTCCTTGCAGTCCAAGGGACTCTCAAGAGTCATCTCCAACACCACAGTTCAAAAACATCAATTCTTCGGCACTCAGCTTTCTTTATAGTCCAACTCTCGCATCCATACATGACTTTTGGAAAAATCATAGCTTTGATTAGATGGACCTTTGTTGGCAAAGTGATGTCTCTGCTTTCAGTTGCCTCAATTAATCTACCTTTACAGCTGTCCAAGTGTTACCCCAGGGTATTTATACCTATGGTCTGGGGCCACCTCAGTTTAGTGCAATGAAATTGGTCCAAAGTTTATTTATTTATTTATTTATTTTTTTTTTTAATTTTTTTATTTTTCAGTGGGTTTTGTTATACATTGATGTGAATCAGCCACAGAGTTACACGAATTCCCCATCCCAAAGTTTAAAATCTTGTCTCCTTACCCATCCCACCCTCTGCACCTATGCAGCCCAGAGCTCCTCCCTAACTTCCTCTCTGCTCCCCACCCCATCCCCCAAACCCAAGAACCAGCTCCGCACAATCTTCACTGTTCCTCAGGGCTTTCTCCTGCTATGTTGTTTAGATATTGTTTATAACTATGTTTTTAAAAAGACTTTTAAAATATAATTTTATTTATTTATTTATTTTTGGCTGTTCTGGGTCTTCGTTGCTGCACGGGCTTTACTCTAGTTGTGGAGAGCAGGGGTTACTCTCTAGTTGCGGTGCAAAGGCTTCTCACTGCTGTGGCTTCTCTTGTTGTGGAGCAGGGGCTCTAGGCACTTGGGCTTCAGTAGCTGCAGCTCATGGGCTCTAGTGAAAGTCGCTCAGTCTTGTCTGACTCTTTGCAACCCCATCGGTTATACAGTCCATGGAATTCTTCAGGCCAAAATACAGTAGTGGGTAGTCAATCCATTTTCCCATGGGCTCTAGGGCAATAGTTGCAGCACACCAGCTTAGTAGCTCCACAGCATGTGAAATCTTCCCGGATCAGGGATAATACCCATATCTCCTGCATTGGTAGGTGGATTCTTTACCACTGAGCCACCAGGAAAACCCAAGACTTTTTTATTTTTATTTTTTACAGCACTTTTCCATGAACACAAAAATAGAGACATGGTATGGTGATTTTCCATTTATTTCCTGGCTCCAAACAAACATACCCTTGTCTGTTATTAAGAACCACACCAGACTGGTACATTCATTATAACTGAGGAATTTACACTGATATGTCATAATCACCTAGAGGTTATAGTTTGCACTAGGATTCCCTCTTGGCATTGTATATTCTATTAGTTTGGACAATTGTAAATGAAATTGCACTTTATAGATGTACCAAAGTTTATCCTTCCACTTACTCGAAGATGTCTGGTTTGCATCTATGTTTTGACAATAATAAGTAAAGTCGCTAAAAACATTCATGTGTAAGTTTTTGTGTGGACATAAGTTCTCAAGTCTTTTGGGTAAAGACCCATATGGTTGCTGGACCATACAGTAAGAGGATGTTTAGTTTTATAAGAAACTGCCAAGCTATCTTCCAACATGCCTGTGCCATTTTGTATTCTTACCAACAATGAATGGGAGTTCTCAATGGTACAAATACTCAACAGAGTGTGGTGTTGTCCCAGGAGCAGAGTTTGGCCATTCTAATAGGTGTATAGATATTCTGTGTGTGTGCCTGGGTGTGTGACATCATCAAGTAACTTCTCAGGTTGACTGATCACTAGGGATGAAGCTGGGAAAGGCACAGCCAGCCTAAAGCATTTTAGAGTCCTACCCGAACCATCAGGAGGCAACTTTGGGCACATTATGTGAGCAGGTTCATGTTCTCTGGACATACTTCCTATTCTGACTACTTTCCAGAAGGAAAAGCTGAAAACAAAACTAAAAATATTAGAGAAAACAGCACGTTAGGATCAGAAATGGGTAACTCAGAGTGTTACACACCTTGAAAGATTTTGTGAGAGGAAGAATGGTTTCAAATAATGGGGTGTAGAGGAGACCCTCCAGTTCCAGGCTGTGCAGGGGAGATTTGGAATGAGGTTCCACACCCAAGGAAACATGCACTTGGGAGAAGAGGTGGTAGGTCCAAGGCAGAAACTTTCCCTAGACATTCAATGGGTCCCCCGGGAAGACCCTCTTTTTCAGAGCCTTGCGGAGGGGATTTGGATCAGGATAGTCCACCTGGAGGTCTTTATGCTCCTCCTCCTGGCCATTTCCCACAGCCCAGAGCATTTGCCCTGCCCTGGGCCAGGACTGTGACCATCACCCTTGCTCGGTCTAGACAAGTTATGCCATATTTACCATTCCCCATAAAAGATTTTCAGGGAGAAAAGAAAAACTGGATCAAGCAATGTACACGAGGTTCTGAAGATATGTACTGGTTCGGAACCCTCACAGTGTTGGGGAAGGTACATCTCTGACCCTCAGGAACAATAGCTACATCCACTGACCAAGCTTTTTACAGACAGGTCACATCAAATGGGAACTCACACCAATGCTTTCACCTTGTGCTGTTATGAGGCCCGTTTTACAGCTGGAGAAATCCAGACTTTGAGTGTTCATGATTTCATTGGGTAGCAGGATACGTATTCAAACCGAGCTTCCTGTGGGTGCAAAGCCTCTTCCCCCTAGGGGCCTGAATTGTCTCCCTGACAGTCAAGGGGTATCCAGCTGTCCTCCCACCTGATGCCTCAGGTCACATAATGGAGAAAACACAGGGAAGCCAGGCATCATTGCCCATGAGAGACTGACACAGGATTTTGCCCACATGGCCTCCTTAGTAAGAGGGTAACAGGCAGGAAGGCCAGAGGTCTCCAAACGGAGGAAATAGGCTGCAAGTGTCAGACATTTTTATCTCTCTTAAGCGGCAGGAGGAAACAAACTAGTGATATTTTTTCCTTCTCTATACAAATTTAAAAGGAGGTTTCACTTAAAATACTGTGTTGCCATAATGACACCTGGTTTCACCTGAAGTTAACTATTCTCAAACCTTGAGTTAACCAATGCATTTTTCTGGGAAATGTTTGTCTTAAGCTATGTTAATGTACTATGCATTTACCCCAGACTCTGTCTATAAATCAGTTCTGTCTAATGGTTCAGAACCTACTTGACAAACCATTATGTTATACTCAGATATTGTTCCCCTAATCTATGTAAATGAAACTATTTGTATGGTAATCTGCCCTTCTACAAGATTCAAGTCAATTGTTTTATGGCCCGGGATGAATTGCCTGGTGCCAAGATTATCCCAAAATACACCTTATGGATGAGGGGCCTGGTGCCATTCTGAGTTTTAAGACATTCCTTTCTTTCATTAACAGACTGCTGGTGACTATATAACATCCAGCTGAAGACTAACAGGAGGGTACTCTTTCTGCCTCGTTCTGATGCCTATGTCAGAAGCTTTCTCTATCTTCTTTATACTTTAATAAAACTTTATTACACAAAAGCTCTGAGTGATCAAGCCTCATCTCTGGCCCCAGATTGAACTCTTCTCCTCCGGAGGCCAAGAATCCCGGTGTCTTTTCGTGGGTCAGCAACAACCTTTCACTAGCCCCATCAAGACACCATCCCTACTGAAGTGGACACAAGAGCCATAGAGGAGGGACAGGGTGTAGGACTGAGTGTGTGAGGATGGAGAAGGTTCCTGAATGTAGGGGTCAGAGGCACAGCCAGCTAAAGATGGCTCTTACGTTCAGACTACAACCCTGCTCTCTCATTCCACTGCCCCCTCTCCTCCCCTATATCCCAGCTCCTGGGGATTCCAAGCTCTCCTGCAGGCTCACTGCCCCAGGTGGACTGGATCTCAGGCAGAGGGAAGCCTGTCCTTTAAAGCACAGTGATCAGGGGGCTGGTGGACTCTTACAGCATCCACAGTGGGGTGAGTATCTGTGCCTTTCAGGGCTGTGTGGCCACACATACATCTGTGTACTGGAACATACAGAACATGCTTCATACATATACCTGGTATCTCCATATATAAGTATATAAGAACATGTAATCTCCAGACATTATACATGTATATTGGACACACACCACACTGACATGTGAAATGTATTCCTCTCTGTGAATGAGAATTAAACAGTTAAAATCATGGCACTCCAGTTGGTAATATTATCTAATCATCAAAGCAAGGGTTCCCCTAACTCACCTGCTGCTGTTTACTCTCTTCAGCTGAAACATCCTTCCTACAAAATATTTCCGAAGTCTGGTGACCAGTGAGGGGGGTCCCATGAGAAGATGTGTGGTTCCATGTGCTCCCCCACAGTCATGGGTGCCACGGCCCCCCATCAAGCATCTGTGTTGGGACTACAACCTTCTCTAAAATGTCAAGGAGGCCCCCTCCAGTGAGGACAAGGGGGTCCAGTTACTCCAGAACAGAGGGTCCCATAGACTACAACTTCAACTCTAGTGGGAATCCTGGGGACCCAGGGCCAGCCTGTCAGACCTAGCCCCCTGCCTGGCTTCCTCAGTGAACTCCTGGAGTCAGAGGCTTGTCTCATGTGGACAGAGGGAGGGGCCCACATCCTGCAGAAACTCCAAGTGAGGACCAGAGGAGACTGAGGGTTCCCAGGGGATGCATGTGTGGTCCTCCTGACAGCCCTGGGGGACCACGAGGCATGGCGTCCAGATGTGACATCACTGATCCCACTGGGAGGTGGGGAAGTGAGGGCCTGGGTCATAGACCTTGGGTTCAGGTCAGCAGAGTGAAGGAGCCAGCTGTGCTAGGAGTCAAGGTAGAACCCTGAGAGGGCCTCTGGTGCCCCAGGACATACAGGTCATCACTGCTTTTAGCCCTGGGAAATCCTGGCAGGGTTGTGGGAATGAGCCACCCAACCTTGGTTTCCCTCTCAGTTGTCCTGGCTCAAGAGGGCCTGGGTCTCTAAGGGATACAAAATCAGGTGGGCAGAGGGTGGCAGTGCCCAGACTAGCTGAGAGTCTTGGCAAAGAGCATAGGGAAGGCTGAATGACTCCCAGGACATCATCTCATCCCATGGCATCCTAAGCCATGAAGAAGTCCTTGACTTGGAGCCCTGATGTAATGTCCATAGCCTCCTCCTGGGGCCTCAGTGCAGTGAGGCCCTTGGTGTGAGGGTCTGGTCTCTGCTGAGGACTTTGGCATCCCAGGATCTGCCAAGGCTCAGGATGAGAACCCAGAGGGAGAACACAGGTGACCCCAGAGTTCCACTCTTCTACTGCCAGCTCTGGGCATCCCTGGCGGTGGGATGGAGATGAGCACTTCACAGGGTGTTCTGACTTCCCTATCAGGGTCTCAGACAGATTGGGGACCTAGGATAAGGGATGGGATCTCACGTGGGCAGAGAGGAGTGTCCAGGTCCTCCAAGAAGTCAAAGGGAGTACACTGACGGAGAACTCAGGGGACCCTGTACCCCAGTCTGAGGCGACCCCACAGATCCCCACCCCTATCTTCGGCCCTGGGAGGTCTCGGTGTGGAATTTGTGCTCTAGGCCTGTCCTCACTTTGTGACATCCAGGTCTCAGAAAGACTGTGGACCTGGTTAGAGGGACGGGGCCAGGTTTGGGGCGAGGAGAGAATGCCAGGTCCTGCCTGGAGACAAGGTAAGGTCCTGAGGGAGGACTGAGGGGGCCCCAAGGGAAAACTGATGGGACCCCAGAGAGCCCCACCCCTGTCATCTGCCTTGGGAGACCCTGCGGTGAGAAGAGCATACTAGGCCTGTCCTGACTTCCTGACATCCGGGTCTCAGAGAGACTGGGGCCCTGGTGTGAGGAGCCGGGCCTCAAACTGGGAGAGGACGGAGCCCAGGTTCTAATGGGAGTCAAGGTGAGGACCCTGAGATAGGTCTGAGGGAAGCCAGACCCCAGAACACAGGGGACCCTGGTAATCCTGAGGCAGGACGACTTCGTGCAGCATTTCCTGACATCCGGGTCTCAGAGAGACTAGGGACCTCGTAAGAATGGTGGGGCCTTAAAATGGCAAACAGGAGAATCCCTGGCCCTGCCTGGAGTCCAGGATCCATGTGAGGAAGGACTGAGGCTGTTAGACCCCAAGGCAGGGAGGGATCCTGGCCTTAGTGGTGGGTGTTGCAGGTCCCAGAGTGGGTTGAGCAGTTTATTGATCTCTGGCTTAGGGGCCTCTGGAGGTGAGGTGTTAGAGCAGAGGGTGGAGGCTTCAGATCCACAGAGGATGGACTCCCAAGACCCTGAAGAAGGATTGAGTAGACCTCCCACCTCTGTGGTCAGTGTTAGGAGGCCAGGCAGGATGTGAGGAGGTGAGCACCGAGCATCTCCCCAGCCTAGGACCCGCAGGAGGCCCTGGGCAGGTGACGCCACACATGGGGGCCCTCAGTGCTTTCTGTTCAGACTCAGGTCTTGTTCTGAGTTTCCCTACAGGCCCCCAAAGGGGAGGGACCAGGCCATGCCAGGGGAACAGTGGGCAATACAAGGAAGCCCCGAGGCCCAGAAAGCTCAAGTCTGTGCCATAGACTACTCCCTAGGTGCCCCCTCCATTTCTGATACAGGAGCTCCAGAAACCAGGAGGTGAGGGTGGAGGTCTGAGGCCCATGTTCACAGGTCAGAGAGCAGAGGAGGTCCAGGTAATGCCAAGAGTCAAGGTGAGGAGGGTGCCCTGAGTTCTCCCCATCCCAGCACAGAGGGGAGCCCACAAGGCCCTAATCCTCCCAGCATGTCAGACCCAGAACCTCACACTGTGCTGACTGTAACCTGCGGAGCCACCTCACATCCTCCTTTGGGTAGCCAGGGATCAGGCAGATCTGGAGGAGTTCCTCTACGAGACCTGAGAGCACCCCTCAAGAGGGGACCTGTCAGTGGCCTGAGTCAGACAGCCCTGGGTGGGTTTCTCAGCCGAGGCTGCTCACAACCCCCTCTCCTGCATACCTGGGGTCCCCATCTGTCCCTCTGCCTCACTTCTGCCTGCTGTTCGACCCCGGTCATCCTGCCTGGGATGCATGAGCCCCGCCAGCCTGAGAGAGTCTTTCACAATCCAAGAGAGGATGAGGGTCTGATGGAGGCACAGTTCATTTGGGATGAGGAGGAGGAGGAGGAGGAGCAGATGAAGGAAGGAGATGCAGCCTCCTCCTCCTCCTCTCTCCCAGTCTGGGGCACCCTGGAGGAGGTGGCTGCTGTTGCAACAGCCAGTCTCCCTCAGAGCCCTCTGGGTGTCTGCCCCTCTCCCACTGCCATGGCTGCCATTCTTGGGAGCCAATCTGAAGACCATGGCCTCAGCAAGCAAGATGAAGTGCCAAACACCTCGTGTGACCGGGAAGATGCCAGGTCCTCCCTCCGAGATGCACTACAGGTGAAGAAGAAAGAGTTGGTTTGATTCCTGCTCAGCAAGTATCTTGCCAAGGAGTCAATCACAAAGGCAGAAGTACTGAATAGTGTCCTCAAAGATTACCAGGACCACTTCCTGGTTGTCCTCGGTCAAGCCTCAGAGTACCTGCAGCTGATCTTTGGTTTGGAGGTGAAGGAGGTGGACTCCAGTGGGCCCACCTATATCCTGGTCCCCACTCTGGGCCTCACCCTCAATGAGATGCTGAGGGATGGGCAAGGGTTTCCTAAGGCCGGCCTCCTGGTGGTGATCCTGTGCCTGATCGCTGTGGAAGACAGCCATGCCCCTTGAGGAGGAGATCTGGGGAGCACTCATCAGGATGGGGGTGTCCTGGGAGGGAGCACTACATCTATGGGGAGCCCAGGGAGTTGCTGACCCAGGTGTGGGTGCAGGAGGGCTACCTGTAGTACCAGCCGGTGCCTGACAGCGACCTTGCTTGCTATGAGTTCTTGTGGGTTCCCTGGGCCTGTGCAGAGACCAACAAGTGTAAGCTCTGGAGTATCTGGACAGAGTCAGTTGAAGGGGTCCCAGCTCCTTCCACCCCCTCTGCAGAAGCTGCGAGGGAGGAGGAAAGGGGACTCTGAGACAGAGCAGCAGCCAGGGTCCTTCCAGGCCCACATGCAGCAGCTTGTCCTGGGGGACAGGAAGGGAGGCTGATCCTTCCCTCTGTGATTGAAGAGGGAGCAGTTAGCCTTCTCAGCAGTGAGAGCCCGGGCCTGTTGGGGGAACCCAGTGTGTAGCATCTTTGTGTTCCTGTTCTCTACAATGACATGGAGACTCATCTCTCTTTTTTTTTAGGAATTTTTCAAATGTTATTCCTTTTTATAGAAGATGATGCATCCCAGCTTTTTTTTTTTTTTATTAGTTGGAGGCTAATTACTTCACAACCTTTCAGTGGGTTTTGTCATACATTGATATGAATCAGCCATAGAGTTACACATATTCCCCATCCCGATCCCCCCTCCCACCTCCCTCTCCACCCGATTCCTCTGGGTCTTCCTAGTGCACCAGGCCCGAGCACTTGTCTCATGCATCCCACCTGGCATCCCAGTTTTTAACTATGTCGGTGACATTGATCACCATGTGTTTGTACTTAGCCAGTTCAGGAACAAGAGTTTTTCTCTTTTGTAAAAGAGATTGGAAATGCTTCTATTCTATTTCATGGTCCTGCACAAGATAACATGGAATTAGAATTAGAACAATTTTGGAAATGTGAATTTATTTAGCAGTGACATAGTTGGTGGAAGAATTAGAAAATAAAAAGTGATAGTAGTGAATTCTTGCTTCTTACACTTGTTGTGTGTCATTTTGTACAGCTAAGGGATCTCGGTTTATTTGGATTTGCCCGGGTTATCAAAGGAAGTGGCAAGTAATCTGAGTCAAGCAGCCCCCTGCTCACTGGCTTATTTAATCTGAAAACTTATGGAGCCTCTGCTCCATGAAAGGCCCTGTGTTAGCAGTGGGGACACTGGGAGAAGCAGGGCAGCCCCACACCTAGAGTGATGATCTAGGAGCCACAGTCATATGAGGTGCATTGTGGGAGTGAGGGGAAATGGGACATTGCTGTGAGGTGTCCCTTTGGATCTTGGATAAACACCAGAGAGATCTCTTTCTAGGTCAGGATGGAAGGGGTCCTGGCTCTTGTCGCATTGCTGCTGACCACAGGGTTGGAGTAGGTGTTTTCTACCCTGTATCTGCTAGGAATCCTGCAGAACTCTGGTCCCACTCCCTTGAAGTGATGCCTAGAAATCCATGGACTGACCCTCTCTTTCCTGGTCCTGGGGACCCAGAACTCAAGGTGTTAACTAGCTTTTAATATTCTTGATTGTCATTGGATTGTAATCAGACTCAACATTTATTGGCACTGCAATGATGAAAATAAGGGTTGGGATGGAAGATCAGCTGGGACACAGGCAAAGAGTGGTTCTTTCTTCTAGTTCCTGGAGCAGCTTGGGTCCTGCTGGAACACTCCTCCACACCCAAATTTCACAGTTCCTCTAACTGGAAATGGGGTTGCCGGGTAGCTCAAATGATGAAGAAACTGCTTGTATTGTGGGAGAGCTGGTTTCGATTCCTGGGTCAGGAAGATCCCCCTGGAGTAGTGCATGGCAGCCTACTCCAGTATTCTTGCCTGGAGAATTCCATCAACAGAGCAGCCTGGCAAGCTCCAGTCCATGGAGTTTCAGAATCAGACATGACTGAGCAACTAACACTATGGTCCACTATGGTCTAACTAGAAAAGTTTTTAAGTTTTATTTATGAAACATCCTATTGAGGTGCATATCCTCTGACCTGTCCTGGACCACAAAGCAGCCAGCTCCATCCAGTGGAGAGTGGAGGAGTGTCTGGGGGCAACGGTGTGAGAAATTCCTGCCCCGCCATCACAGGGCTAACAATCGCCAGGCCTTGAACTCCGTGTCATCCCTCACACGCATCCTGCAGCCCAACACACGGGGTTCCTCACACCCGCTCGCCTCCCAGATGAAGAACTGAGGCCACGGGCCTTGGGCATCTTCCCAGTACCACGTGCTAGTGAGGGCCGGGGTGAGCTCAGAGCCCCGGTCTCAATTCCTCTGGAGCCCCCGCCCTTCCTGCCCACCCCAGGCCATGGCCCTACCTTCCAACTTCTCCTGCCTTCCTCTTCTCAGTGCTACACGATGCCTCTGAGGTGACAAAAAGCAGGCCCACGGATGGAAGGGGATGAGGCGAATCAGAAGTACTGTGGGACTGCTCTGGGGTTTGCTGAGACCTGACTCTGCCGGGGGCCGGCGTCTCTGTCCAAACCCAGCGCCTCCCACCTGAGGGTGGCGCCCTGTCCCTGCTGCTGCCATGGGGCGTCCTGCCCAACTGCACCTGCCAGGCTGACCAGCTCCTCACTGAGCAGCAGGAGAGATGGAGGGTTTTGACTGAATGGCCCCAGTGCCCACTGGATAAGGCCCCTACAGGAGCCTCCTCCGATATGGGAGGGAAGGTAACATGGGCAGAACCCCGAGCCTCCAGGTCTCCCCAGCCTCAGCGAGGGAGAGGAGCAGCTGGAGGGTCTCTGAGCTGCAGACACTGGAGTGAGGATGCCAAGTGCAGGGGCAGGAGAGCAAGGCTGAGAAAGGCAGGCCTTAAACATCATGAGGGCTTGTGTGTGCACAATACATGTGTCCTGAGCCACAGCTGACAAAGACCCTTCAGCTCCCAGCCCCATCCCTGACCATGCTCTGCAGATCCCCCATCTTAGCCCAAGGCTGTTGAGGGCAGATCCGTGTTAATCTGTCTGGCCTTGGCCCTGGGGCCACCCTGGACCAAGTAACCCGCTAGGTTACTGTCACTTCGTTCAACTGCTGAGGAGGCGCTGGGGGATAGAGAGATAACCCATGACTGCAGGGGACCTGCAAACACACACCTCCATCCTTACTTTTTCCCTTGTACCTAGAGGGGGTTCCCTGTTTACCAGAGAGGGGAGGGGAGGAACAGAACCATAGGCCTGAACCTCAGCAGGGTCTCAGCACCTCGCAAGGAGGCTCCATTTCCACGTGGCTATGAGAATGGGGACAAGGTCCCAGATGAACCCAGCCCACAGCCTCCCAGGCCTTTCCTTCACCGAACATAGCAGAGCCACAGTTCTCACAGGCCCACGAGGCACCACGTGATCAGGCTCCTATCCTGGTGGCCTGTTCTCCTCGCCTCTAGATTCCCCCCAGTTGCCATGAAAGCCATCCTTCCATCCTTGGAACATTCCAGTGTGTTCCTACCTCAGAACTTTTGTAGGGTGTGAGGAGTCACATCGTGTCCCTTCAGAGTCAGGTCCTGGAGTCTCAATCCCAAGTACCTCGGTGTGACCTTATAGACAAAGGAGAGGTCTTCACAGAGCTGATGGAGATCAAGTGAGCTGATTAGGATGGACCCTACTCTAACACAATGGCTGTCCCCATACATAGGACAAATTGAGAGACAGGGAGGCACACGGGAGAACTCATGATGAAGAGAAAGGAGGATCTCTCTAAGCCCAGACATGCCCATCATGGCCAGCAAAGCCCCGGAAGTGAGGAGAGGGAAAGATGGGACAGACTCTCTCCACAGCCCTCACGAGAGCCGATGTCCGCTGACACCTCGACTTCGGCTGCCACTCAGGCCACTCAGTGGACAGCCCAGCCGGTTTCCTGACCTTTGGGGTATCACCTCCCGTGAGTCATGCACCCTGAAGCAGAAGAGGCTCCTCAAGTGTCCCCCAATGGTGCCACAAGTTTCTAATCAGCAGCTGAGCATTTCCAGCTCCCGATTCAGGGGTCTCCCCAAGAGGCTCACCAGAATGCAGGGTCACCCCACCCACCAAAGGTCTTGAAAACACATGACCCCAAGCCCAAAGACAAGTACAAAGTTTCCACAAGGTGAACACTAGCCCTTGTCACTCTGCCCTCACAGCTGTATTTAGGAGCCTGTCTTTGCACGTGAGGCAGCCAGGCACCGTGTCCAACACACATGCTTTGTGAGCCAAGGGACACTTTACAGCAGGACAAGGGTCACCTGCAGGGACAGACTGCTGCCTGTTTCTGGGCCTGTGGGCCTCTCTGCCTGCCGACACTCAGCCCAGCCCCCAGCCTTCCCCCATCACCCCCTGGACACTATTCCAAAACAGAGAGTTTGGACCAGAACACAGGGGGAAAACACTAACCGGTTTCCTAACAACACATTTCTCTCAAGCACCCAGACCCAGCAGGGCCAAAACAACTGGCGATGCCATCTTTTCATGAAGGTCAAAATCCCAAAGACTCTCCCTGAGTCGAAAGCAGCACCTCATGAGAGGAGTCCTGGACCCCGAACACCCACCAAGTGGGCAGCACACCCCAGGGCGGGGCCGAATCAGACTAAACCAGAAGAGCACGTACAGGGCACAGCAGCGACTGGACGGTGTCACCATGAGCTGGTCTCTCCATCACCTTCCCCTCAACAGCCCAGCCTGGACAGGCCTCCCGCCCAAAAGGAATCAGGTGCTTGAGGATGTCCACCTGGAAGATGTCCTTCCTGGCCCTCCCCAGGACAGGCTGCAGCAGCCAGTGGGGGTTGGTGAGTGCAGTCAGGTAATTCTGTTGCAGGTTGGGTAGCAGGGCTTGATTCTTCAGCTCCTCCACCTTGACGAGACCTAGGTTTTCTGGGCACAGCAAAGTGTCCCCAACGTCCACAAGACCTGTGTGCAAAGACAGGACACAGAAGAGAAAAAGGTGATTCACAGTCATGCTTACTAGAGACTAAGACCATATCATAGAGGGGACCTGAGGTGAACTGGTCCTCTGTCTGAGCCTTTCGGATGGGCTCACCTCAGCAAATGGAATTCGGACGAGGCCAATCGAGGGAGGGAGTGAAATGAAAGGGAGAGGCCTGGTGCTCCGTGAACCCACCAGGCCACAGGCAGCTCTCAGTCTGCCCACTGCAGGCTGCAAGGACAGAGCATGAGGGCCCCAGTGGGGAGCCTGTGGGCATCAGGTCCCCAGGCGAATCACCAGCAGAGATGTGTTGCTGTGGGGCCTCACCCCTGGAGAGTCAGAGGACTTGTTCAGGGCCGACTGCAGGCAGTGGGGGTGGGGAACCCAGGCTGGGCGTTGTGCAGCCTCTCATGGTCTCTGCCGGGCACACACACACACGTGGACACACACACAGACAAGTGCCACATGCAGACCTGGGCCCCTCCTTGCCTCAGAGCACAACCAGGACTGAGGCCCAGAGTGGTGGTCAGGTACCTCGTGCCACCATCTCCCAGCTCAGGTACCCTCGCTGCCCCTCTGAAGAAACCCTAGCCTGTACCACCCCCACCAACTGGTTCAACAGAAAACAAACAAGCACAACCCCGCTGAGATCGAGGGCAGTGCCAGGGGCAGTGCCGGGGAGCCTTGCAGGCAGTGTGGGGCAGGGCACCTGACCCACGATCCTCACTTGCCTGTGATCACTTCGTGGCCAAACTGGTCCCCATCCCACAGCAAGGCCTGGATCTGGGTGGGGTTCGTCCCCAGCCTCTACTCCAGCAGCTCCCGGGAGGACATGTCCTCCCACTGCAGGTGCCTGATGTGGACGGCCAGGGTACACTGCTTGGTTTGCATAGCACAGGCCGGCACCGAGTTTCCAGGGTCTTGACAGCATTTAAGAGGAATTCTGTGTAAGGCTGTCGGAAGGACAGACAGCCAAACTTCATCTCCCAGGGCTCCCAGGACCTCACATGGCTGCAGAAACACAGAACCACTAAGACCAAGAGCCTGACACAGAGGCCTCGAAGCTCACAGCCCTGGGCCAGACCTCAGCCCCATGTGCCCGAGCAATTGCCAAGCCTGCTGACACAGAGGGGAGGTTCACAGAGGGCTGGCTCCTTCCATCCATCTCCATGTGGTCTGCTAACAGGGGGTGGTGACCCAGAGGACCCGGCCATCACATGCAGTCTGTGGGGAGGTCAGGAAGGAGGGCAGGTCAGCGGAAGAGAGGCACAAGGTGAGATCCAAGACAGAGGGACTCGAAACCCTGGGAGAACTGAGGAGGGAGGATGGGTCCCCTGGCTTTACAGCCCAGTGGCCGGGCTCTGGTCCTCTCCCAGCACAGACAGGCAAAGTCCTAGGTTTGGCTTCCCCCACTCCTGGCCCTCAGTGCACCCCTCAATTCCCTGGCCCCCATCCCTGCCCATGCTCTGCAGATTCCCCATCTTACCCCAGGGCTGCTGAGGGCTGATCTGTGCTAAAAAATCTGACCTCAGCCCTGGGGCCACCCTGGACCTCAGACGGCCCTGCCAGGTGTCTTCTCCACACCTTTGGGAGTCACCTTCCTCCCAGCCCTTCCCACACCACTGCCTCCACTGTCAGCAGATGTCCCGGCCCCTGCCTAGAGCCTAGAGAAAAAACAGAGAGCAGGAACTTCTGGGACAGGCGTGCTCCATGTCCTCGCCAGGGCCTGGGATGGCACCATGCAGGAATCACAGAATTCAAACCTCAAATAACCCACTAGGTTACTGTCACCTCATTCCACAGCTGAGGAGGTGCTGAGAGATGGAAGATAGCCCATGACTCCAGGGGACCTGACCCACACACACCTCCATTCTCACTTCTTTCCTTGCACCTGGAGGGGGATCCCTGTTCACTGGATTGGGATGGAAGTGGAGGAGCAGAGCTGCGGGCCTGAACCTCAGCAGGATCTCAGCACCTTGCAGGGAGCCTCCGTTTCCACGTCGATGTGAGGACTGGGACAAGGTCCCAGACAAACCCATCCTAGGGCCTCCTGGGCATTTCCTTCCCCAAACACAGAAGAGCCACAGTTCTCACAGGCCCACAAGATCCCACGTGATCTGGCTCCTACCCTGGCAGCCTGCTCTCCTCGCCCCTGGATTCACTCCCGGTAGCTATGAAGGCCATCCTTCCATCCTTGGAACATTCCAGTATGTTCCTACCTCAGAACCTTTGTAGGGTGTGAGGCGTCACATTGCATTCCCTCAAATCCAGGTGCTGGGGTCTCAATCCCAAGTACCTTGGCATGACCTTACAGACAAAGGAAATGTCTTCACAGAGCTGATGGAGGTCAAGTGAGCTGATTAGGATGGACCCTCCTCTAACAGGATGGCTGTCCCCATACAAAGGACACATTTAGAGACAGACAAGCACACAGAAGAACTGGGTTGAAGAGGAAGGCAGAGATCTGCAAGCCCAGACACGACCACCATAGCCGGCAATGCCCCAGAAGTGAGGGGGGAGAGATGGGACAGACTCTCTCCACAGCCCTCACAAGAGCCAACGTCAGCTGACACCTCGACCTTGGCTGCCGGCCTCCTGAACCAGCACGGTTGGTAGTTTGAGCCACCCAGTGCAATCCTGACGTGACTGCTGGCAAATGAAGACAGAGGGTCAGCCCTGTCTGTACATCTCTCTGCAGGGTCAAGGAGGGAGTGTGGGGGTGACTTCTCCACTCCCAGCACCTCAGGCACACTCCTCCACATCTGCACATCTTCATGTCTCTGTTTTTACCTCCCAGTGTCTGGGGTCCCACAAGTTACTGACTCTTCCCTCCTGATGGAAGGGAAGAGAACTTGATGTGACCACATACTCACTCACTGAAGAACCATACAGGAGGAGGCCCGGGTCACAGGGCATATACCTGAGGTCCTGACACATGCCAGCAAATGGCCTTCTGCAAAGGCTCCCCCGTGTCCACTCCCCCAACCACAGTCAAGAGTGCCATGTCCTCATGCACTGGCTGGCCCCGAGCATCATCATCCCACTGAACCTTTACCTGCTGGGTGACAAAGCATCACCCTCTTCACTGGGTGACCACATCACAATGTTCCCTCCAGCCTCGCACCTTTTGTCTTGATACTTCACACAGACACAATAAGTTCAAGTATTCTTGGAAGTTATTTCAATACAGGACAGCTAAGAATAACATGAATGTGTACAGAATTCGTTGTGAGCCCCTAAAATATGTTTCTCCAAATCCACACTACTTTCTCCTGATTTAATCTCCCCTTAGCCAGATTCCCAATATGCTCATGATCACTGTATAGCCACCTAATACAAGAGCAAGAGGGATGGAGACAGGAGAATGGACACAGAGATGCCCTGAGCCCAACTGTGGCTAAGCCGCCTTTCATTGATTTTACAAACCAGATGACTGACATATACCATAATGGTAGGGCCGCTTCCAGACCTGGAAATGTGAATGACTCTGAAGATTAATCTTAAACGTCATTAACTTTGCTGTTCATCTCTGGCTGGTCCGAAGAGTTACAGAAGGGAAACTAAACACTGAGAAAAGGCTTGGGACTCAGATAACAAGGCAGAAGGGAGGAAGTTACTTAACCAGAAGCAAGGATAAGGCAATCAGGAAGAATTCCAGATAACCAGAAGCACCTGGGAGTAGGACTTCCCTGGTGGTCCAGTGGTTAAGACTCCCCACTTCCACTGCAGGGGACCTGGGTTCGATCCCTGGCCAGAAAACTAAGATTCCACATGCCTCACAGTAGGGTCAAAAGAAAGAAGTAAAAGTTAAAAAGACATCTACATTTACTGAGGGCTCAAAAAATTTAAAAAAATGAAAAGTACCTGGGATTGAGTGACTAGCATGTGACCTAAGGAATGGAAAGACAGCCTTAGCTGGAACACCACCCAAGGACCCAAACTACAGAGCTGTCTTTCCTCCACTGAGGGGAGAAACCTGGCATGACATTGGGTAGACACTGAGTGGTAGGAGGAGGAAGCAGTTCAGGGGAGGTGGGCTTCTTGAACCAGCACCAGAGAAGAACCATGCTGGGCCAGCACAGAATCAAGTAATGCAGAAACCAAAAAGACAGCTGTCAAAGACAACCCTCTGAGTCTGTCAACACTGAATTCCTGGATGGTACAGTTATAGCATCCAATATGTGCTGAGCTTGAAAGGACCTTCTAGGTCCCATGTTCCAGGCCCCACCCTCTATGGGGACAGGTCACTAGTGCAGGAGTCAGGACTGGCCCCTTGGGGGTGGACTCCTGTCTCGCTACCATCCACACCCCACCCACTCTGCAGTGTGCCACTCAGAGCCCACCTCCCTCTTCTCACAGGGAGAGACATCCTAACACTTCAGATGTTTCTACAGTGAGTGGTCCTGTGTCCAAGGAGATTACTGACATACTTGCCTTGCTTACCTGCCTTGCACACACTGACACCTGGGTAGGGCCTATCTCATCACCTGCTGAGTCCAGAGTCGTACAACAGAGTTGATGAGTGCTAAGTGATTCGAAGCTAGCAATTAGCACCTAGTAAGTGTCTCCTCTGGCAGAGGCAGCTCTGGGGACAGTACCAAGGTAAGCAGGGCGGGGCCTTTATCCTCAGAGAGCTTGCAGTCTAGCTGGGGTAACAGTGCATGCACACTCATGCACACACACACACACACACACACACAAACAGAAACTATTCAAGGTAACCTTGCACCAAAAGAGTACTATAGAGAGAGTTCTGGAAGGTTCCACATGAATGTGCACGTGCACGTGTGTGCGCGCACACACACACACACACACACACACACAGAAACCGCCCAAGGTAACCTTGCACAAAAAGAGTACTACTGAGAGGGTTATGGAAGTTTGAGCACACACATGCACACCCACATACACACACAGAAACTGCCCAAGCTAACCTTGAACAAAAAGAGTACTATAGAGAAGATTCTGGAAGGTTGCATGCACACACACACACACACACACACCAGAAACTGCCCAAGGTAACCTTGCACAAAAATAGTACTATAGAGAGGATTCTGGAAGGTTGCACACAAACATACACACACACACACACACACACACACACACACAGAAACCACCCAAAGTATCCTCCACAAAAAGAGTACTATAGAGAGGCTTCTGGAAGTTGTTGGGAGGAAGGAACTGTCCTGAAGTCAGCCTCAGAGGCTTCAGGAGGACACAGGAAGAGAGGAGAGAGGGATCTGCTGTGAGCAGCAGTGTGGAGGGCTGGACACCAAGAGAGTCAGGCTGCGGGAGTGGAGGCGTGGTTGTGACCATCGAGGAAGCAGGGACAAGTGCTGCTGAGAGGAAGGGAGGAAGGCCCGTGGTGGGGGTCAGAGCCCCAAGAAGCATGGAGAACGACAGCTGAGCCTGGGCCCAGAACTGTTTTCATTGACCTCCTTTTGGCAGACGGGCAAGATAAGGCCAGAGAGCTGCAGGCACTTGAACACCAAGTTGTGGGAGTCAGGGGTTGCCTCAGGTAAAGCTGTGTTTTAGGATTTGTGCTTAAGCAACCAGGATGACCTGGGTGGCAGAGGCCAGAGAGCGATTAGTAATTTGCCTGTGTCATGTAAGCAAAGGCCCTGGGTTTAAGAGAGCTCAGGAAGCACTGGATGAGCAGGATATTCCTCCAGACACTTCTTAAGGATTCTATCTGAGACTCCTCTACTCCTAACTGCTGATTTTATGCCAGGGGGATAGAGTGGGAGAGGGGTGGCTGGGAAAAGAGACTCTCATGCTTCGTCGAAGGTGTGCAAAGAAGGCTCAGGCACAGGCCATCCACATGTACCTGTGGTGACCCAAACGCTCTGGGGAGGTGACGGGAAGGCAATGCACTCTGGATCGGTATCCCAGACACACTGAGCTCCATGGCCTCTGCGCCAACATCCCTATCATCCCTCCTCAGAGATTTCAGATTCTAGGAGCTGCGCCTTTCTTAAGGCCCCTTGTGCTGTCCGCCTGTCTGGGTCTTGTCAACAAGTTCCCCATCTTCTCCACCTTTGTAGTCCAAATGCTGGGCACCAAAGAGGTGCTCACACACCAGAGAGAGAGGGGATCACAAAAGGAAGAAAGGTGACTGGTGGCCATTGACAGAGCTTTGATGGTCCAGTCGCCAGATTGTCAGTGTCTGGAGGAAGGGGAGGTTGGGCACACTCCATCTGTGCTTCCCATGTGCCTGATACTAAAGAAGCCCATTGACAAGTCCTTGGAACAGACATCTACCAGACTGTTCTCCTCACCAAAGGAACACCTCTGTGTTTGGATCCAGCCTCCCTCATGTTCAGTCTCACCTCACTTCCTCAGATGGTGCACTTGCCACCTTCATCCCCATGGGAAAGTGGTCATCCTTCTTAATGAAGGGCTCGGGCAATGCCACAGAGCACACTGGTCTCCTGCCGTATTCCACAAAGGATACATGCCATTTCAACACACTGGCTACTCTAGCAACTGAACTTTTGTCTCCTTGCTAAAGTGGGTTCCCCACCTTAGCCATGTTGCTACTGAATTGATACCGACAAAGACTGACAAGCAAAGCCCTATGGTCTGTCAAAGCCGCTGGTCTTCTGCACGCACACCAGAGGAGTCCCAATAGAGTGCAGAAGACAGAACACTCTACAACACTGAACCTGGAGCACTCAACTCAGCAATGGACAGAAAGAGTGGAGGCCACTTACATGAAGGTTATCTTTCTAGATGCCATGTTATTAAGATTGTCAAAAAAGCACATGGATGCCAGACACACGAACAGCTGTCCACAATTCTGAACCATCACTTAGGCCTAGAGTGTGGAGACAGGCCTCAGCCAGAGTCTGAAAGCAGGTCACTTGTTTCCATCAGAAATTCCCTTAGAAATTGTCCATTAGCTTACCTTGAGGCTCAGATGGTAAAAACCTGCCTGCAATGCAGAAGACCCAGGTTCTATCCCTGGGTTGGGAAGATTCCCCTGGAGAAAGGAATGGCTACCCACTCCAGTATTCTTGCCTGGGAAATTCCATGGACAGAGAAGCCTGGCAGATTACACTCAATGGGGTAGCATAGAATTGGACACGACTCATTGACTAACACTTTCTATATGATCCAGACTACAACCAAACCAAAGTGCAACTCTTCTTAAAAAAGTGCAACAGCTTCTTAACAAAAATTGTATTCTTCAGAAAATATTTTACAGATGTTTCAGACACTCACAGTTGAGAAACAAATACTTTCTGTTTCCTTCATATCCCCGGTCAGTTTCCAGATCTGTATAGTTGAGGATGTTGCCCTTAATAGAAACATTCATTCAACAATTTTATGACACAATCAGAGTAACAGTAAGAAGTCTGAACCAAAGGATGTGAAACATCAAAGGCAGTCTGTGATCAGACCTTTGCTTTTCAAAATGCTATCCATGGACCAGATACTTAGGCATCAACTGGGATCTGTTCAGAAGCACAGAACCTCACATCCACCTCAGAACATCTGAATCAGAAACCACATTTGACAAGATCCCTGAGGGATCTGAATGCACACTGAAATCTGAGATCTATGTCACTGGTTTTCAAACTGTGTTCTGTGGCACAGTTTGGGGGACCTCTATGAGGAGTGGGCCAGGGACAGATTAGGAAGAAGCGGGATGGGGAGCAGACCTCACTTCAGCTGAGCAGCCTGCCTGTGGTTTGTTTGGGAGGCTGAACCCCACCCTACCTGCCAGCCAGATATCCCATGGGCACAAAGGTTGGAGAATCACTGTTCTGGACCAATTATCTCATTTTCTACATGCACAACTAAGAACTTCCAAATAGCATGAAGGAATTTTACAGAGATCACATTATAGTCCCTTGAACACTGTTAGAGAATTCTGAAATTTACAAAGCCTGGGAATCAAGAAAAATCTTCATGGGCAGTGTTGGTGGAATAACCTCCCAACTACAGAAGTAGAAGCAAAGACAGACCCTGAGCCCCAGTGGGAGACAACATGACGTCCAAGGCTGTGCCCTGGAAAAGCCCTGTGACATGAGTGCCATCTTGTGCTACCTGGTTTTCAACAGAGAAGAGAGACACCCAAAGATAGTAAGTGCCAAGGCTACATAGCAAGAGAAGAGCTGACATCCAAACCCAGATCCCTGAATCCCAAAGCCCAGGCTCTGGATCATGTCATTTGCATCACGAGCACAAATAGGCAGCCCCTCTGTGTGCCCCGTGCATTGGCCCAGCTTATGAGCTACATGGGCACACATCCACTCAATAAAGGAGCCATCTACTAACAAACACATGAAAAGATGCTCAACATCACTCATTAGCAGAGAAATGCAAATCAAAACCACAATGAGGTACCATTACACGCCAGTCAGGATGACTGCTATCCAAAAGTCTACAAGCAATAAATGCTGGAGAGGGTGTGGAGAAAAGGGAACCCTCTTACACTGTTGGTGGGAATGCAAACTAGTACAGCCACTATGGAAAACAGTGTGGAGATTTCTTAAAAAACTGGAAATAGAACTGCCATATGACCCAGCAATACCACTTCTGGGCATACACACTGAGGAAACCAGATCTGAAAGAGACACGTGCACCCCAATGTTCATCGCAGCACTGTTTATAATAGCCAGGACATGGAAGCAACCTAGATGCCCATCAGCAGATGAATGGATAAGGAAGCTGTGGTACATATACACCATGGAATATTACTCAGCCGTTAAAAAGAATTCATTTGAATCAGTTCTAATGAGATGGATGAAACTGGAGCCCATTATACAGAGTGAAGTAAGCCAGAAAGATAAAGAACATTACAGCATACTAACACATATATATGGAATTTAGAAAGATGGTAACGATAACCCTATATGCAAAACAGAAAAAGAGACACAGAAGTACAGACTTTTGAACTCTGTGGGAGAAGGTGAGGGTGGGATGTTTCAAAAGAACAGCATGTATATTATCTATGGTGAAACAGATCACCAGCCCAGGTGGGATGCATGAGACAAGTGCTCGGGCCTGGTGCACTTAGAAGACCCAGAGGAATCGGGTGGAGAGGGAGGTGGGAGGGGGGATCGGGATGGGGATTACATGTAACTCTATGGCTGATTCATGTCAATGTATGACAAAATCCACTGAAATGTTGTGAAGTAATTGGCCTCCAACTAATAAAAAAAATTAAAAAAAAAAAACCTACAAAGACTAAATGCTAGAGAGGGTGCATAGAAAAGAGAACCTTTGTACACTGTTGGTGGAAAAGTAAATTGGTACACTCAATATGAAGAACAGTATGGAGATTCCTTAAACAACTACAAACAGAACTGCCATATGATCCAGCAATCCCACTCCTGAATATACACCTGGAAAGGACAAAAACTCTAGTTTGAAAAGATACATGCATCCCAATGTTCATTGCAGCACTATTTACAATAGCCAGGACATGGAAGCAACCTAGATGCCCATCAACAGACGACTGGATAAGGAAGCTGTGGTACATATGCACAATGGAATATTACTCAGCCATTAAAAAGAATTCATTTGAATCAGTTCTAATGAGATGGATGAAACCGGAGCCCATTATACAGAATGAAGTAAGCCAGGAAGATAAAGACCAATACAGTATACTAATGCACATGTATGGAATTTAGAAAGATGGTAATGATAACCCTATATGCAAAACAGAAAAAGAGACACAGATGTACAGAACAGAATTTTGGACTCACTGGGAGAAGGTGAGGGTGGGATGTTTCGAGAGAACAGCATCAAAACATGTATATTATCTAGGGTGAAACAGATCACCAGCCCAGGCTGGATGCATGAGACCAGTGCTCGGGCCTGGTGCACTTAGAAGACCCAGAGGAATCGGGTGGAAAGGGAGGTGGGAGGGGGGATCGGGATGGGGAATATATGTAAATCCATGGCTGATTCATGTCAATGTATGACAAAAACCACTACAATATTGTAAAGTAATTAGCCTCCAACTAATAAAAATAAATGAAAAAAATAAATAAAATAAAAACAAATTTAAAGTATTAAAAAAAAACCTACAAAGACTAAATGCTAAAGAGGGTGCATAGAAAAGAGAACCATTGTACACTGTTGGTGGAAAAGTAAATTGGTACACTCAATATGAAGAACAGTATGGAGGTTCCTTAAACAACTACAAACGGAACTGCCATATGATCCAGCAATCCCACTCCTGAATATATACCTGGAAAGGACAAAAACTCTAGTTTGAAAAGATACATGCATCCCAATATTCATTGCAGCACTATTTACAATAGCCAAGATATGGAAGCAATGTAAATGTCCATCAACAGATAAATGGATAAAGAAGATGTGGTATACACACACACACACACACACACACACACACACACACACACACACACACAGAGAGAGGATTAGTACTCAGTCATGAAAAATAATGGAGTAATACCTTTTGCAGAAACATGGGTGGACCTAGAGATTATCATACTAAGTGGAGTGTGTCAGAAAGAGAAAGACAAATATTCTATGATATCTCTTATATGTGGAATCTAAAAAGATGATACAAATTAAATTATTTGAAAAGCAGAAACAAACTCAGAGAATTAACTTTTGGCTACCAAAGCAGAAAAACAGGAGAAGGGATTAATTAGGAGTTTGGAATTAACAGATACACACTACTATGTATAAGATAGTAGTACTGTGGTGCTGGAGAAGAGTCTTGAGAGTCCCTTGGACAGCAAGGAGACCAAGTCAGTCAATTCTAAAGAAATCAACCCTGAATATCCACTGGAAGGACTGATGCTAAAGCTGAAGCTCGAATATTTTGGCCACCGGATGTGAAGAGCCAACTTACTGGAAAAGACCCTGATGCTGGCAAAGACTGAAGACAGAAGGAGAAGAGGGTGCTAGAGGGTGAGATGATTGGATGGCATCACCGACTCAGTGGACATGAGTTTGAGCAAACTCTGGGAGAGAGTGAAAGACAAGGAAGCCTGGTGTGCTGCAGTCCATGCGGTCACAAAGTCGGACACAACTGAGAGACAGAACAACAAAGTATAAAATACATAAATAAGGTCCTACTCTATAGAACAGGGAACTATACTCAATATCTGTAATAACCTATAATGGAAAAGAATCTGGAAGTGTTTTATATATATATATATTTATATATATATAATAAATAATATATAATATATTATTTATATATTATTATATATAAATATATTATATATTATATTATAATATATATAATAATATATATATATATATAAATTACCTTGTTGTACACCAGAAACGGACACAACATTGTTAATCAACTATGTGAAAGTGAGTGAAAGTCACTCAGTCGTGTCCAACTCTTTGCGATCCCATGAACTATACAGCATACAGTTCAAGAAATTCTCCAGGCCAGAATACTGGAGTGGGTAGCCTTTCCCTTCTTCAGGGGATCTTTCCAACCCAGGAATCAAACTGGGGTCTCCTGTGTTGCAGGTGGAATCTTTACCAACTGAGCTATAAGGGAAGCCCTATGTATACTTCAATTAAAAAAAAAAAAAAAGGTGAAGTTGGAAGAGCCGGCCAGCAGATGGCACAACAAGCAAGCAGCGCATTACTGTCAAACTCTAGTTTCATTTCAGACACAAAGCTGGCCCCTTTCCTAAAGCCTCCTCCAAGTGTCATTTGGGAACACTAGGTGGGCAATACCACAGGCCAAGGCCACCCTCCCCATATCATCTTGTCTTCACTGCCTGCACTACTCCTTCAAAGGCAGTAAGTGAGGGACCCATAATGGTAAACTCTTACTGGCACTTGAAGTTGCCACAGCTCAGGCCACTGGGGAGTTGGTCTGGGCAATCCTGCACCACGTCTTCCTTCTCTGCACAGTGCATTAGCAGCAGTCACTCTGCTCAGCCTAGGGGACACTGGGCGCCATAGGGGCAAATCAACCTTCCGCTGGGGGCCAGGAGAATCTGGGCCCAATGCCCTCACCTCTGTGTGTGTTCAGTTGCTAAGTCGTGTCTGACTTTTTGTGGCCCCATGGACTGCAGCATGCCAGGATTTCCTGTCCTTCACCATCTCCCAGAGTTTGCTCAAATTCACGTCCATTGAGTTCGTGATGCTATCTAACCATCTCATCCAGTATACAGGCAATAACTCTCAGGACATAAAGACCTAGTATCTCTCTAAACCTCTTTCTGAAGTCAGGAACAAGGATTGGAAACCTCCACACAAGCCAGGAGAAGTCAGTCTGCAGAAGACAGTGCCCATGTCCAGTTCAGCAAGGACAGGCACCAGCTGCCAGAGCTGCTCATCCTGAAAAGAGCTATGCTGGTCGCCTGACTCACCTGTGCACCCCTCTTGTCTATCTGCTGCCTGACCCTGTGTACGGGAGCACACAAAGCTTTGTCAAATCACTGTCTAACCAAATGACTGAATCAATGAATTCTTCTTGGGCAGAGAGGCAATGGCTTGCCTTTAAAACTGCAAGTGAGGGCATCAATCAACTGTACGCAGGACACAGGTCAGATGCCTTAGAGTTGCCCCTGAGTTGGACCCAGGCTAGTATCCCAGTCCCTTTCCCATGACCTTGCTCCAGCTACACACCTGGACTCAGTTCCCTTCTTGGATCTGACCCTTATGGGGGCCCTTCTCCCATTTCCCATCCAAGGAGACCCTCTTCACTACAAGTCCCAGTCCAGACGACACCCCCATCTAAAAAACCCTCCACGGTCCCTTGATGTGAGTCAGGGGTTGGTTCCCCACTCTTCATGCTCCCCAACTTCTGCCTCGTTTCAGGCTCTGTGCTTTACAGGTCTGCCTGGAAGATGTGGTCCAGGCTCCCAACATCCCAGCCCTGAGTGATACAGGGGTGAGTGGAGACCTGACGCCCTGCACAGTGGAGGAGCCTCTTGCAGGACAGGTATCCTTGGACTTTAATGTACTTTGCCTTGTGAGGTCTAGCACCCAGACCTGCCCTCTCCCATCAGGCTGTGCTTACACAGCTGGTGTCTAGCTGGGTCTAGCTGATGGCCAGGTGGCCAGCACAGTGGAAGCAGTTCTCCTGCCCAACCCAGCAGTTGTCTGATGGAAAAGACGCCAAGAGCCCCTCCCACCAGGCTGAGTGCAGGGCAGAGCAAGGTGCCACCCAGGCAAAGGCACTTGGCGTCCTGTGTGTACATACAGCCACCACTCAGGCACCAGTTCCAGGTGTCAGTTCTCCTTCTTGGTCAACAGCAATCATGAGGCCTCAGGCCCTGTGAGGGCCCGACCTCTGGGGCCCACTGTGGACACCTCCAATGCCTGTCTGTGCTCTGCACCTCCTGACAGGCTGGCAGGAACTGTCAGGTCAACATTGCAGGTGCAGGTATGCCCTGCCTAACCCTGCCTGCTCCCTGTCCCCTTGGTGGTGAGTCCCCAGCCAGCCTCCGGCACCAACTCCCCCCCACCCCACCCCCAGGAATAGCTTCATGAAGGACCCATCCCGAGAAGGCTGGCCCTGGAGTGGTCCGAGGAGAGGTGGCGAGATGGGGCCTTGGTACGGGGTTGACATCCCCTGCCCCACTGGTTATGAGGAGCCATCCTCAGGGTAGTTGTTGTGCACTCAGTCCTGGGCTCAAGGTCACAACCCAGCTGCTAGAACTTTTGCTGGGCTGGCAGGGGGAGAGGAATTCCCTGGCAGGGAATTCCTCCAGGTGAGAAGATCCAGGCATGTGGATCATGGGAGGAATAGAGGGAAGTGACTTCTTTCCTTTGCTGTCTGTTGGGGGATGACCAGCCTAGGATTAGGGTAGTGAATACCAAGGCAGGGGTGAGGGGGATGCCAGGGTCTTACCAGTAGCTGACAAAGCTTCAGGACAAACATCAGCCCAGGATTCAACAGGAGTGGCTGAACCTAAGAGACATTGAACGTTCCACCAAGGCAGGCCTGACCCACTGGCATTTGAGGACCTCTTCGGAAAACCTGCATCCCTGACACAAGGGCCAGGGAGACCAGGAGGCAAGCCCCTGAAGACCAGGATTCCCCAGATGTCTCTGAACTTCTGAGCCTGCAGCAACAGCCCACGCCCTCCACATCCCATAAAGAGCTGGTGCCCCCCCCACCTCCAAGGGAGCAAACGGGACTGGATTCCTTCATCACAGGTGCCCTCCATCCCAGAAAGCAGGGGAGCTGGCCACTCCTGATCTGCTGCAAAACCCAAATCACTACCAGCACGACCCTCTAGAAACCACAGGAAGAGGTGGTCACCTACTGCCCTGCCGCCAAGGAGAGCGAAGTCATTGTGCAACACAGGCCGGGCTCACCAGGGTTGGTGATGGAGGAGACAGATGACACCCTCCTCCCCCTGTCCCCACTGCTCAGAGACTGCAGCAGAGGTCGTGGTGTTGCACTGAGTGGCCAGGAGCCAGGGGCCAAGACGAGGGCTGCCGCCACCCAGGAGGCTGAACCTACAGAGCAGGGCATGTGGTCAATACAACATGGCCTCCTGGGGGCTCAATGGATGGGCAACCAACCAAGGTACAATCCAAAATGACACTGAAGCCAAGGGCAGCTGCCCCATTAAAAGGTCAAGGTCCCTCATCCGGGTTTGGCCCCAAAGCCAGTTCTCAAATCCGAAACCAAGGAACGGGGATGGGCGGATCTGCGGGGGAAGGACCACAGCAAACAGACACTGGAACGACCCCAGCCCCTCCCAAAGGGACCTTGGGGTCTGCGATGGTGAACCCACGCAGGGAGGTGGGACCACCAGAGGGGTACAGGTTGCCAGATCTAGGGTCAACTTGACACCTACATGAGAGACCCAGTTTACTCTGTAGCGACTTCAGGAGGACCCCATGGGCTGGGGTTTCTGGGCACAGTGGGTCAAGGGGCAAGAGACATGGTGCCAGTCCTGAGGATTCATCAGTCGGTCTTGAGCTGGGAGAGCCTAGAATGCATGAGAGTCCACTCACTGAAGTCTTTCACCATGGGTATGGGATGGCAATGCGCACTCCACACTGCCTTCCCTGCTCCTCAGTCTCACAGACTAAATAGCTGGACCCGTTTAGTGGGCCACAGCTTGGTGTCTGGACATCCCCTCCAGCAGTGGGCTGCTGCAATACGCTCCAACCTGGGCCTGACCATACAGGCTCAGTTACTTGTCCGCAGTTCCCCTCCTGGTGGGGCCCAACCACGAGTCCATGGAGGGCAGCCCACTCACTGTGGCGGCCCCTGGATCCTTCCAGAGTGGCAGTGAGGGGAGGAGTCATTTTCTTTTGTTCTTTGCAGAGTTTCCTGGGCTGTAAATCACCATCATTCCTGGGGGATGGGTTTCTATGCTGCAGGCTGAGGCATTGTGGGTTCCCTGTCCCAGCCATGTGAGGATAGGCCAGCTGCTGTGATGAGCAGAACCCACCCTGAGGGAACCTGTACATGTTTTTCTTATCAGTTGGGCCCTCCTAGGTCCCCATGGTCTGAGGCCCCTGCCAAGGAGAAAACCATGGTGGCTTGGTGTCCAACACTGCTGTCTTGTCACAGGTGATTTTCTCCCTGTTCATCTGGTCCTCGTGCAGGTGAAGATACCCAGACAAGCAGGTGGAAGATGGTTTTCTTTTCTGACCACCAAGCAGGCACCCTCTGCTTCAAAAGGTAGGAGCTCTTGCAGCCCCTTCTTGCTCAGGGATTCCACCCACGCAGGTGAGATTTGGAGGCACCCAGGAGGAAGGGGTTGGGTTGGTTGAGACACTGAATGGTGGAAACTGGGCAAGCCTGGGATCCAGTCACATACCCCAGTAGAAGACATAGCAATGGCCATGCCCCAGGGGTCAACCAGGCTCTATGGTAATTAACCCAGACCCAATGAAGAGAGTGACCCTTTGTCACCCAGCAGGTAGGCAAAGGTTCAGCTGAATGATGATGCTCGGGGCCAGCCAGTGCGTGAGGACATGGCACCCTTTCCTGTGGTTGGGGGAGCGGACCCAGGGGAGCCTTTGCAGAAGGCCATTTGCTGCATGTGTCAGGACCTTGGGTGTGTGCCCTGTGTTCCGGGCCTCCTCCTGTATGGCTCTTCAGGCAGTGAGTGTGTGGTCATGTCGAGTGGCTGTATTGGCAGAATGAGTTTTCCCTTCCCTTCTATTAGGAGGGAAAAGTCAGTAACTTGTGGAACCCCCATCACTGGGACGTGTAAACAGAACCGTGTAATGGTGAGAACAGAGACATGAAGATGTGCAGATGTGGAGGAGTGTGCCTGATGTGCTGGTATTGGAGAAGTCATGACCCCACTCCCCCCTTTGCCCCTGAGGAGAGATGTCCGTACAGAGCTGACCCTCTATCTTCATTTGCCGGCAGTCATGTTAGGATCGAGCCAAGTGGCTCAAACTATGAACTATGTTGGTTCAGGAGGCTGGCAGCCGAGGTCGAGGTGTCGGCTAACGTTGGCTCTCTTGAGGGCTGTGGAGAGAGTCTGTCCCATCTCTCCCCCCTCACTTCTGGGGCGTTGTTGGCCATGGTGGGCGTGTCTGGGCTTGGAGAGCTCCGCCTTTCTCTTCACCCCAGTCCTCCTGTGTGCCTGTCTGTCTTTAAATCTGTCCTTTGTATGGGGACAGCTGTCCTGTTAGAGGAGGGTCCATCCTAATCAGCTCACTTGACCTCCATCAGCTCTGTGAAGGCCTTTCTGTAATGTCTGTAAGGTCACACTGAGGTACTTGAGATTGAGACTCCAGCACCTGGATTTAAGGGAACACGATGTGACTCTTCACACCCTACAAAGGCTCTGAGGTAGGAACACACTGGAATGTTCCAGGGTTGGAAGGACGGCCTTAATGGCTACTGGGGGTGAATCCAGGGGCAAGGAGAGCAGGCTGCCAGGGCAGGAACTAGATCACATGGGGCCTCATGGGCCTGTGAGAAGTGTGGCTCTTCTGTGTTTGGGGAAGAAAAGGCCCAGGAGGCCCTGGGGTGGGCTTGTCTGGGACCTTGTCCCCAACCTCAGATCGACATAGAAACAGAGCTCCTTTGCAGGTGCTAAGACCCTACTGAGGTTCAGACCCGGGACTCTGCTCTTCTGCTTTCACCCCGTTCAGTGAACAGGGACCCCCCCCCCTCCAGGTACAAGGAAAGAGGTGAAAATGGAGGTATGTGTGGTCAGCTCCCCTACTTCATGAGTTATCTCTCTATCTCTTAGCACCTCCTCAGTTGCAGAATGAGGTGACAGTAACCTAGCAGGTTATTTGAGGTTTGAATTCTGTGATCCCTGTGTGGTGCTGTCCCAGGCCCTGCTGAGGACACAGAGAGGGCCCGTCCCAGTAGTTCCTGCTCTCCTTTGTTCTTTCTCTAGGTTCTGGGCAGGGGCCGGGACATCTGCTGACAATGGAGGCTGTGCTGCAGGAAGGGCTGGGAGGAAGGTGGCTCCCAAAGGCATGGGGAAGACTCCTGGCAGGGCCGTCTGAGGTCCAGGGTGGCCCCAGGGCCGAGGCCAGACAGGTTAGCATGGGTCTGCCCTCAGCAGCCTTGGGCTAAGATGTGGGATCTTCAGAGCATGGGCAGGGATGGGGCTTGGGAGCTGAGGAGTGTTTGTCAGCTGTGGCTCGGGACATCGAGGGTACCTGGGCTGGGAGATGGTGGCCGAGGGCCAATCCATCCTGGGCTCACCTTAACGCTTGGCTTATGTGCCAGACCCTTGGCCGAGCGTGTGAAGTGCTGCTGCTTCAGGTGAAAAGTGACCCCAGGGGCTGGACTGAAGCCTGCCTGGGCTTCCAGCCTCATCTGTCTCACCCAGTGCAGTGTGTGAATAGCATGGGCAGACAGAAAGAACACAGACTTGCAGTTCTTGTTCGATTCTTTATTTAGTCCAGTGGACTTTTGCTTTACTTTATTAGAGCCAGAAATCAATCTTTAATTACAAGATAGTGCTCTTGAGTCTCCCTAGGAATCTGGGATATCAGGGATGGGGCTTGTCCTTGACCTGCTCACAGAGAACACACATAATCTGAGGACTCTCCCTGCTCCTTCTCCGCCTCAGGGGCCTTGTTTGGTGCCATGATGGAAAGGGCCACTGTCAGGATGGAGTAACAGGTGTTGTACAAAGCCATCACTGATTCATAATCTGGGTACTCTGGGGGGCTCTCAGGCAGTTCCCCTGGGCCGTCCCTTCCAGCAGTAGCTGGGTGTACAGACATGGCATTGCTGGATGTACCCTCTCCACTGGGGCTGCCCGATGGTTTCCCCTGGCCCACCCAGCTACACTGCCAATAGACCAAAGGCGAGAGAGCACAAATGAGTGCTGGCTGGGGTTCTATGAGCAGTTGGGGTTCCCTTCTTGACTTTCTTGCCCACCTCTTGGATGCACTGGTTGTGGTGGAGTCAAGGAGAGTGTCCGTTGCCACCGCTCACTTCTTTCTCTTTGGGGTCGCTGTTATACCAGTGGTGGGCTGAGCAGTTGTTCTGAGGTTATCTTTCCTTTGGATGTTCTGCAGGAGGAGAGGCTTGTCTCTCTGAAAATTGGAGTTGCGATAGATCTGAAAGGAAATGAATCACTTTTGCCATGGTGGGGGATAGGAGCCCTTCCTCCCCGCTCTCCTCCCCACCACTGTCCTGGCCTTGCCTAAGTATGGAGATAAGGTCTCTTCATTCCTGGCATGTTATGAGGCCCTAGCATGTCGCTCCTCGCTTGATGTGTTACTGGCCCTCCCTGACATCAAGTGGCCCCTCAGGGTCTGAAGTCACCCCTGCAGGTTCTGTCTAAGGGAGTTCATGGAACACAACAGGCCCTGCTTTCTCCTCTTTCATTAGCCACCCTCTCACAAGAAAAACGTTCTCCTGGTAAATGAAACCGGTCCGCACTTGGCTCGTCTAGCCTAGTCTCCCTGGAATGGCTTTCTACGTTGCCATCATCCTCTTCTTCCCTGCAGAGTGACCTGGAGGGTGTATTTTACTGAACCCATAGAGGTTCAGTTCACGGATGAAACTCTTCATGCTGTTTGTCTCGAAGATCCTGTCTTTGCCTCTGTGCTGGAGGACCTCCATCTAGAAGAGATCTGCCCTGATGACCACTGTGTCTCCCTCGTTGTTCCAGTACATAGAGGTAAATGCCACGTCCTCCACAATCCTCCAGAGCTTCCTGGGGAAGGACAGCCCTAGGACGGCATCATTTTCTTCCTCGTTGGCCATTTCTGGGTTTGGGCCCTGTGGGGGCAAATTGTCATGGAGGCCTGGATCGGGACTCTTGGGTTGGTCACCCTGCTTCTCCAGAGCCTCCCTTGAATCTACATTTGAATCTAGGGAAGAATCACAGGGATCCCCTGCTGTGGGATCCCCATCAGTTGATGGGGTCAGCAGGGCTGCACGTGCCTCATGGAAAATCTGACTAGCCATGGAACCAGTCAAACTCAGGAGCATTCTCTATCCAAGCAGTGAATGCTCAGGGCAGAAGGGCCTCAGACCACTGTTGGGGTGCCCCGTAAATAATCTCTGGAGATTCTAGAATCTGTGTCACAGGCCAGGCAGTCCATTAAGTGGTCAGGCCCCTTAATTGTTTCATGATGTCCCAGAGGTGATGTGGAGAGGCAACTCTGGCCCAGTGTGGGAGAGGGGGGATGGAGACAGAGATGGGGTCCCCAGCTTGTCTCTTGCCTGAAAGTACAGAAAAGTATCATTCAGGTTTCCTGCAAAGGCTCCCATCTGTGGCCAGGCCCCTTGTTTCAGGGAGCCAGGCCCTGGATGGGTTGACAAACGTGCCCCTGGCTCCACTCCCTCCCTACCAATGGGCAGGCCTGTGGCTGGCTTCTGCTGAAGGGCCAGGTCCTGGCAAGTCCTGACTCGGCTACCAACAAGAGAGACCCCAGGAGTCAGATGGGCCCCTGGCAAGTGTCCCTCCCAGAAGATGGGGTCCGTAACGGGCTGTTTTGGCCTAGACTGAGTTGGTGGCCCCACCCCTCCCCAGTCCCCAGCCTTGCCCCTCTTCTGGCTTTGTTGTCTTCTGGCTGGTGCTGCCGGTTGCTAGGTCCTGCTCAGATGGCCCCAAAGTCAGAGTCCTGTTGTCCTGCCACCACTGCCACCCAGGCTGAGCTCTCCCCAGAGTAGGGCTGCACTCGAGCACAGTGGAGGAACCTCATGTTCCACTTGACTGTTCCCCAAGCACCTGAGACACAGACTCCCCAGGATGCCCTGAGGAGGGCCCAACCAGGTGCTCTGCTGAGCTTGCAGCCTGCCGAGCTCTGCCCACCCCCAGATGCCATCCCACTGCAGATCACAGGCTGCTGTCTTCAGTTTCCATTTCTTCCCATGAAGACTGCTCTCGTGACCCTAGAGTCCTCACTTTGGCAACACCTGTGTGTGTGCTTTTCTTATCCCCCACCCAGAGCCTCGAATTCAGTCTCCCTGGAGGCTGCCTCAAAATTACTGTTTACTTTTGTCAATGGGTTGCCTGGGCTTCTGCTACCCCTGTTCCAGGCCTGCCACATCCAACTTGGGTCTCTGTGGGCACCTGCCCTTTTAAAGACTTGATTGGGGGCTCAAGGTACAGCCTGTCCTATTGAAAACAAGCATTTCACTGTTCCTCTCCAAGGCCAGCTCTGATCTCCACCACTGCCCCTGTCTCCACCACCTCTGTGGACCTGTTCTCCCTTACCCAGATGGCAGGTACATCGAATGATTTTGTTGGCACTGGTTAGGTGCCGTTCAAGGGGCGTCCTTTACAGACACTCACTCCCAGAGACATGTCTGAATTGTTGAGCTAGATGTGACCAGAGGACGCCCCCGTCTACCTGTATTTGAAAATGGATGAGAGCCCGGGTGTGGGAGTGGACAAAACTCCAGTGAGAGACACCTGTTTTCATTGCACATGGGCGACAGGGCAGTGGGTTTGGAGATGCGTGTCCTCTGACCTTGGTGGGCCATTTGTCTTCAAAATCACAGAACAGACTGGCACCTTGGAGAGGCCCGTGTGTGAGGACCCTATGGTACTGTCCCCCTAGAGACAGTGTTCTCCCAGTTCTGCTACTCAGCAGGGTCATTTGCCCAGTGTGAGAGCCATAGCCTGGTGTCTGAAAGGGGAGAGTGTATATAAGAAGAGGGTGTATAAGAAGCTCACCCAGGGGCCTTTCAGCCTGAGGACTGGAGACCAGAATGGAGCTTGCAGGCCTCGACCTGTGCTTGCTCCCTTGCCTTTACACTGCTAAACAGGTTGACAAAGCATTCCTTCAGGTCAGTTCATCTGACTGGGACACTACCCTAGAGGCTGTGATCATCAGTGGGGGACCCTGGTGGCCCCTCTGAAGAGGACCGAAGACTGTGGTATCTGTTGCAGCCAGGCTAGATGGCCTTTCTTGCCCCTGCTCACCCCCTGGGTCCAGAGGAAGCTGTCTTTTCTGGTACCCCTACTCCAGGCACCATTTGGGCCCTGGCAGTGGGTTTGTGTGGCACCAAGTAGTTTTGTCAGCTGTGGCTCAGGACACATGCATTGTGCACACACAAGCCCTCATGACGTCAAAGGCCTGCCCTTCTCAGCCTCGCTCTACTGCCCCTGCCCTTGGCGTCCCCACTCGGATGTCCCCAACCTAGAGGCCCTCCAGCTGCTCCCCACCCTCAGTGCAGCTGGTGTGAGGAGCCCCACGTGTTGGGCTGCAGGGTACGCCTGAGGGACGCGGTGCAGCTGGCAGGACCTGGCCTTTGTTGGCACTGTGATGGTGGGGCATGAATCTCTCACACTGTTACCTGCAGACACTTCTCCACTCTCCACTGTGGGAAGTGGTTGATTGCTTTGTGGTCTAGGCCATGTCAGAGAAAATGCACTTCAATAGGATGTGGAATAGCTTATCAGCAAAACATGATGATTCATAAATAAAACTAGTTAACTTTTCCAGGTGGACCATAGTGTTATTAGCTCAGTTGTGTTCAATTCTTTGAGACTCCATGGACTGTGTAGACCACCAGTGTCCTCTGTCCTTGCAATTCTCCAGGCTAGAATACTGGAGTGGGTTGCCATGCCCTTCTCCAGGTGATCTTCCTGACCCAGGGCTCGAACCCAGGTCTCCCGCATTGCAAGCAGGTTTTTATCCTTTTAGCTACCCCAGCAGCCCCTTTTCCAGTTAGAGGGCCTGTTACATTTGGTTGTTGAGGAGTGTTCCAGCAGGAAAAAGCTACTCCAGGAAAAGCAAGAACCACTCTTTGCCTCTGTCCCAGCCTGTCTTCCATCCAAACCATTAAATTCCTTCATTGCAGCCCCAACAAAGATTAAGTTGTTGATTAATGGCCAATTACAAAAAGAGATCATTTAAAGCTCAATAACACCTTAGGTTCTGGATCCTCGGTACCAGGAAAGAGAGGGCAGTTCCATGAATTTTTAGGGGCATCGCTTCAAGGGAGTGTGACCAAAGTTCTGCAGGATTCCTAGCAGATATGGGGTGGAAAACACTTCCTTTGCCCCTGTGGTCAACAGCAATGTGACAAGAGCCAGGGCTCCTCCCTTTCTGCCCCAGAAAGAGATCTCTCTGGGCTTTATCCAAGATGCAAAAGGACACCTCACAGCAATGATCCATTTCAGATGTTCCCATCACCTCCAAGACACAATGCAGTCCTGAGGGGTGCCACCACCCAACCTCATCACAATCACATCCCACAGAAGGAACCCAGCTTCCCAAAGCCCCAGACCACCCTGGCTCAAGCACAAACCCCAGGGTGTGCCTCCTGTAGCCCCACCGTCCTGCCCTGTGTTGCCTTGCTCTGTGGGACCTGGGGATGTCTCTCCAGCTTCCCCGTGTGACTCTGGCTCCTAGACCATTGCTGTAGGAGTGGGGGGTGTCCTGCTTCTCCTAGTCTTCCCACTGCTAACATGGCCTGTCAGGGAGCAGAGGCTCAGCAAAAGTCTTCGGAATAAATGAGCCAGTGGGCACGGGGCTCAGACTAATTGTCTGCTATGCCCTTAAATAACCCAGACAAATCCAAACAAACAGGGATAACTTAGTTTTTGAGACTGATACCCAAAAAGGACAGCAACGTAAATTCACTACGATCACCTTTATTATTATCTAAATCTCTCCCCATCAATATTGCTGCTAAGTAAGCTCATATTTCCAAAACAGTTCTAATTCCAATTCCAATGTATCCCTTTCAGGGTCACAAATCAAAATGGAAGAGTGCCCAATCTCTTTTACAAAAGAGCAAAACTCTTGTACTTGAACTGGGTAACCACAAACACATTTTGATCCTCATCATTCACAAACTAGGACATTAAAGGTTATTTAGCCTTCTGTTAAACTATCAAAGTTTGGAAATTTTCTAAAGAAAACAGAGATGAATCTCCATGTCATCGTAGAGAACAGGAACCCAAAGATGCTACACAGCGGTTCTGCCAACTGGCCCAGGCCCTCACTTCTGAGGAGGCTATCCATTCAGTTCAATCACAGAGGGAAGGATCGCCTGGCTGCTGCTCTGACTCAGGCCCCCTTTTCCTCCTCCCTTTCCACCACTGCAGACAGGGGTGTGAAGGCCCCCAAAGCACTTTGTTTGACTCTGAGCAGAAACACCATGACTTGCCACTTGCTGGTCTCTGCCTAAGCTTGTGAACCCCGCAGGAACTCACAGCAGGCAGAGTGGCTGCCCTCCCCAGGGGCAGAGGAGGCTGAGGGGGATGCAGCCTCCGCTGCCTCAGACCCCAAGAGCTACACCTCCACAGGGCCCTGTGCCTCACCTGGGTCCTGAATGTCTTCCTTGGCCTTGCTTGGCTTACTCGGGTCACTCATCTCGACCACAAGCATGATGCCTGGGATCAAACCACAGACAGGAGTGACACAGGGGAACAGATCGGGGCCATGGGCCTTGGCTGAGAAAGGTCAGACCCAGGATGGTCTGACACAGGCAACTTAAAAGTCTCCTCTTGAGGGGTCCCCTAAGTTCTCCCTCCGGGTTCTCACCTAAACTGCTTCAGAACCTAAGAATCTCCTCTCCAGTCTCTGAGGCCCTGCCCCTTACATCAAGTCTCCATTGTCCCTGAAACATTGTGCTCATGCAGCCACCAGAGTTGCCCTGGGATGACAGCAGGTTCTGTGACCCTGGGATGCCCTGTGTCCTCTCTCAAGGTCCTCATCTTGAGCCCTGGCACTTCCAGGGATGCCTGGAATGGCAGGGATGGGCACGAGCATGGGAGCTGAAGGATGGGGGGGGGCTGGGGGGGGGGCTGGGGGGGGGGGAAACCAAGCCCAGGACAGTGCCCATCTATACTGGGAGAGAACCAGAGCCCGGTCACTGCACTGTGAAGCCAGGGAACCCACTCTCCCTCCTCAGTGCTTCCAAGGTTTTGGTGCCCTGTGACTTGGAACTCACTACGTGCCTCTCTCCCGCTGTCCTGCCCTCCTCCTTGCTGACCTCCCCACAGATTGCGTGTGATGGATGGGTCCTCTGGGTCACCACCCCCTATCAGTAGACTGTGTGGAGACAGATGGAAAGAGCCAGACCTCTCTGACCCCCCCACATTCTGTGTCAGCAGGCTTGGAGGATGCTTGGCCATGTGGGGCTGAGGTCCGGCACAGGCTGTGAGCTTGGAGGCTGCTGTGTCAGTCTCCTGACCTTTGTGGTTCTGTGTATCCGCAGCCTCATGAGGCCCTGGGAGCCCTGGGAGGTGAAGTTCAGCTGTCTGTCCTTCTGACAGCCTTCTGCCGGTTTCATCTTAAACGGTGTCAAGCCCCTGGAGAGGCAGTGGCGCCCTGTGCTATGCGACCACTGGCACTGTACCCTGGCCGTCCACACTCACACTGGGACTGGGTGGATGTGGCCTGAAAGGAGCTGCTGGAGCAGAGGATGGGGATTAGCCCTGCCCAGATCCAGGCATTGCTGCAGGACAGGGACAAGTTCAGCCTTAGAGTGATCGCGGGCAAGTGAGGCCCTGCCCCACGCTGCCTGCATGACCCCCAGTGCTGCCCTGGATCTCACCTTGCTTTCCCAAATGATCGTTTGTTTGTGTTTGTTTGTTTTCTGTTGAACCAGTTGGTGGGGGAGGGGCTGAGATTTCTTCAGAGGGACAGTGAGTGTCCCTTGGCTGGGAGACAATGGCATGAGGTGCCTGACCACCTCCCTGGCCTCAGTCCCCATTTATGCTCTGAGCAGAGGCGGATCCAGGTCTGCACATGGCACTTTGTGTGTGTGTGTGTGTGTGTGTGTGTGTCCCCACGTGTGTCTGTGTGCCCGGCAGAGACCATGAGAGTCAATAAAGCACCCAGCCTGGGTTTAATACCAGGCAGCCAGGCCTGAGCAAGCCCCCTGACTCCCCAGGGGTAAGGCCCCAAAGCAGCACTTCTCTGCTGGTAAATCCCTTGGGGACCTGATATCTGCTGGTTCCCACCAGAGCCCTCCTTCTCTGTCCCTGTGGCCTGCAGTGGTCAGACTGAGAGCTACCCGTGGCCTGGTGGGTTTGTGGAGCACCAGGCCTCTCCCTTTCATTTCGCTCCCTCACTGGCTTGGCTTCGCACCGAATTCCCTTCACCAAGGTGAGCCCATGTGAAAATGCTCATCCAGAAGACCCAGTTCACCTCGGGTTTCCTCCGTGATATGGTCTTAGTCTCCAGCAGGCATGACTATGAATCACCTTGTTCTCCTTCTGTGTCCTGTCTTTGCACATAAGTCTTGTGGAAACTGGGGACACTTTGCTGTGCCCAGAAAACCTAGATCCCGATGCGGTAGAGGAGCTGGAGGAGCTGGATGATCAAGCCCTGCTATCCGACCTTCTCCAGAAGTACCTGACTGTGCTTGCCAAGCCCCACCGGCCGCTGCAGCCCGTCCCTGGGACGGGCGGGAAGGACATCTTCCAGGTGGACATCGCCGAGCACTTGATCCCCTTTGGGCAGAAGACCTGTTCAGGTTGGGCTCTTGAGAGGAAGGTGACCAAGAGACCTGCACATGGTGACACTGTCCAGTCACCGCTGTGCCCTGGACGTGCCCGTCTAGTTCCGTCTGAATTGGCCCCACCCTTGGGTGTGCTGTCAGCTTGGTGCAGGTTGGGGGTCTGGGACACTCCTCGTGCGGTGCTGCTCGGAACTCAGCGTGAGTCTCCAGGACTTTGACCTTCACGATAAGAGGGCATAGCCACTTGTTTTGGCCCTGCTGTGTCTAGCTGGTTGAGAGAAATGTGTTGTTAGGAAACCGCTTAGTGTTTTTCCCTTTCTTTTCTGGTCCAAACTCCCCGATGTTGGAACAGTGACCAGAGGGTGATGGGGAAGGCTGGGGGCTTGGCTGAGTGTCGGCAGGCAGAGATGCCCGCAGGCCCAGAAACAGGCTATGGTTTGTCCTTGCAGGTGACTCTTGCCCTTTTCTAGTGTGTCCCGTGGCTCACAAAGCATGTGTGTTGGATGCGGTGCCTGGCTGCCTCATGTCCAAAGACAGGCTCCTAAATATACCTGTGAGGGCAGAGGGACAAGGGCTGGTGTTCACCTTGTGGAAAGCTTGTACTTGTCTTTGGGTTTGGGGTCATGTGTTTGCAAGGCCCTTGGCGGGTGGGGTGACCCTGATTTCTGGTCAGCTTCTTGGGGGGAGGCCCCTGGATCAACAGCTGGAGATGCTCAGCTGCTGAGCAGAAACTTGTGGCATCTTTGGGGACCCAGGAAGAGTCCCTTCTGCTTCAGGGTGCATGACTCATGGAAGGTGACACCCCCAAGGTCAGGAGCCCAGCTGAGCCATCTGCTGAGCAGCAGGCAAGGCCCAGTGACGAGCCCATCCTGGACTGGCCTCAGCACTAGGCTAGTGAGCCAAACCCTTGGCCGAGCATGTGAAATGCTGCTGCTTCTGTTGAAAAGGGACCACGTGGACCAGACTGAAACCTGCCTGGGGCGTGGGCTTCCAGCCTCATCTGGCTCACCCTGTGCCATTTGAATAGCGTGAACAGACAGAAAGAACACAGGCTGGTCATTCTCATTCGATTCTTTATTTACTCATTTGTAGTTTTGCACCTCTTTATTAGAGCCAAAAACCGATTTCTGATTACAAGAGAGTACTTTGGAGTGTCCCCAGGAACCTGAGAGGTCAGGGATGGGGCTTGTCCTTGACCTGCTCACAGGGGAACTCTGAGAGCTCTCCCTGCTCCTACTCTGCCTCAGAGGCCTCGTTTGGGGCTCTGTCGGAAAGGGCTGCCGTCAGCATGGAGTAACAAGTGTTGTACAGAGCCATCACTGAATCATAATCTGGGTACTCTGGGGGGCTCTCAGGCATTTGCCCAGTACTCTCCCTCCCAGAAGTAGCTGGGGGTACAGACATGGCACTGTTGGACGTGCCCTTTCCACTGGGGCCACCCTGATTGCTGCAGAGATGCTTTACCCCAGCCTGCCCGGCTACACTGCACATAGAGCAAATGCGAGAGCGCCCAGATGATCGTCGCCTGGGGGTTCTGCGAGCAGGTGGGGTTCCCTTCTGGACTGTCTTGCCCACCTCTTGGGTGCACTGGTTGTGATGGAGTTGAGGAGAGTGTCTGGTCGCCATCACTCGCTTCTTTCTCTTTGGGATGTCCTGCAGGAGGAGAGGTTTGTCCCTCTGAAAATTGGAGTTGCGATAGATCTGAAAGAAAATGAATCACTTTAGACAGCAAGGGGGAGAAGAAGCCTTCCTCGCCGCCCTCTTCCCCATGACCATCCTGGCTATGCCTATGTATAGAGACAAAGTCTCTTCATTCTGGCAGGTTATGAGGACTTAGCATGTTTCTACCTAGAGCTGCCCCAGGGCCATCCTCACTTGAGGTGTTCCTGGCGGTCCCTGACATTCAGTGGCCCCTCAGGGTCTGGAGTCACCCCTGTGGATCCTGTCTAAGGAGGGTGCTGGAACAAGACAGACCTAGTGTTCTCCTCTTTCCTTAACCACCCTCTCATGAGAACAGCATTCACCTGGGAAATGAAACCCGTCCAGCACTCAGCTTTTCTAGGCTAGCCTCCCCAGAAGGACTCTCTACATTACCATCGTCTTCTTCCCTGCAGAGTGACACGAAGGGCGGATTTTACTGAAACCGTACAGGTTCAGTTCACGGATGAAGCCCTTGATGCTTTCTGTCTCGAAGATCTGGTCCGCACCTCTGCGCTGGAGGACCTCTGTCTGGAAGAGATCTGCCTCAATGACCACCATGTCTCCCTCATCATTCCAGTGCACAGAGGTGAAGGCCGCATCCTCCACGATCCTCCAGAGCTTCCTGGGGAAGGACAGCCCGAGGACGGCGTTGTTCTCTTCCTTGTTGGCCATTTCTGGCTTTGGGCCCTGTGGGGGCAGATTGTCATGGAGGCCTGGATCGAGGCTCTCAGGTTGGTCACCCTGTTTCTCCAAAGCCTCCCCTGAATCAACATTTGGATCTGAGGCGGAATCACAGGGGTCCCCTGTTGTGGGCTCCCCATGAGTTAATGGGGCCAACAGGGCTATGTGTGACTCGTGGGAACTCTGACTAGCCATGGAGCTCATCTAGCTCAGGAGCATTCTCTACCCCAGCAGTGAATGCGCAGGGCAGAAGGGGCTCAGGCCAGGGTTCGGGTGCCCCATAAATACTCTCTGGACATTCTAGAATCTGGGTCGTGGGCCAGGCAGCCAATTAAGTGGCCAGCTTCCTTAACTGTTTCATGATGTCACAGAGGTGATGTGGAGAGGCAGCCCTGGCCCCGTGTGTGGGGGGGGGGGTCTGGGGACAGAGATGGGATCCCCAGCTGCTCTCTTGTCTGAAAGTACAGAAAAGTTTGTTTCAGGGTGCTTGCAAAGGTTCCCATCTGCTGCCAGGCACTTTGTTTCAGGGGGCGGCTGGACCCTGGATGGGTTGATAAATGTGCCCCTGGCCCCACCCCCCTCCCTACCAATGGGCAGGCCTGTGGCTGGCTTCTGCTGAAGGGCCAGGCCTTGGCAAGTCCTGGCTTGGCTACCACTGAGAGAGATCCCAGGGGTCAGATGGGCCCCTGGCAACTGTCCCTCCCAGAAGATGGGATCCACAGCAGGCTGGTTAGCCTAGACTGTGTTGGTGGTCCCACTTCCCCACCCCACCACCCGTGGCCTTGCCCCTCTTCTGGCTTTGTTGTCTTCTGGCTGGTGCTGCCGGTTGCTAGGTCCTGCTCAGATGGCCCCAAAGCCAGAGTCCTGTTGTCCTGCCACCACTGCCACCCAGGCTGAGCTCTCCCCAGAGTAGGGCTGCGCTCGAGCACAGTGGAGGGACCTCGTGTTCCACTTGGCTGTTCCCTAAGCACCTGAGACACAGACTCCCCAGGATGCCCTGTAGGAGGGCCCAGCCAGGTGCTCTGCTGAGCTTGCAGCCTGCCGAGCTCTGCCCACCCCCAGATGCCATCCCACTGCAGATCACAGGCTGCTGTCTTCAGTTTCCATTTCTTCCCATGAAGACTGCTCTCGTGACCCTAGAGTCCTCACTTTGGCAACACCTGTGTGTGTGCTTTTCTTATCCCCCACCCAGAGCCTCGAATTCAGTCTCCCTGGAGGCTGCCTCAAAATTACTGTTTACTTTTGTCAATGGGTTGCCTGGGCTTCTGCTACCCCTGTTCCAGGCCTGCCACATCCAACTTGGGTCTCTGTGGGCACCTGCCCTTTTAAAGACTTGATTGGGGGTTCAAGGTACAGCCTGTTCTGTTGAAAATAAGCACTTCACTGGTCTTCTGTGAGGCAAGCTCTGATCTTCTTTGCCCCTGCCCCTGTCCCCACCACCACTGTGGACCTGATCTCCCTTCCCCAGATGGCAGGTACATAGAACGTTTTGTCGGCTCACAGGTTAGGCGCTTTTCAAGGGGCCTCCTTTACACACACTGCCAGGGACATGTCTAAATTGTTGAGCTAGATGTGACCAAAGGAAGTCCCCATCTGCCTGTATTTGCAAATGGATGAGAGTCTGGGTGTGGGACTGGACGAAACCCCAGTGAAAGTCACCTGTCTTCACCACACATGGGTAATAGGGCAGTGGGTTTGGAGATGCATGTTCTCTGACCTTTGTGGGCCACTGTTTTTCAAAATCACCATGTAGGGGACAGACCGGCACCTTGGAAGGGCCCGTGTGTAAGGACCCTAGAGCAGTGTACCTAGGGACAGAGTCCCCCTAATTCTGCCACTCAGCAGGGTCTTTGCCCTGTGTGAGGGCCACAGCCTAGTGTCTGAAAGGGGAGAGCTAAGAGGGTGTGGAAGAAGCTCGCCCAGGGGCCTTTCAGTCTGAGGTCTGGCAGCTAGAATGGAGCTCGCAGGCCTTGACCTCTGCTTGCTCCCTTGCCTTTGAGCTCCTAAACAGGTTGACAAAGCATTCCTTCAGGTTGGTTCATCTGACTGGGACATGACCCTGGAGGCTATGATTGTTGGTGGGGGCCCCTGGTGGCTCCTCTAAAGGGGACCAAAGACTGTGATACCTGTGGCAGCCTGACTAGGTGGCCTTTCCTGCCCCCACCCCCACCCTACTCGGGGCCCCTCCTCATCCCTGGGTCCTGAGGGAGCTGCCTTTTCTGGTCCCCCTCCTCCAGGCACCACATGGGCCCTGGCAGTGGGTTTGCATGGCACTGAGGAGTTTTCTCAGCTCTGGCTCAGGACACCCGTGTTGTGCACACACAAGCCCTCATGACATCCAAGGCCTGCCTTTCTAAGCCTCATCTCCTGCCCCTGTGCTTGGCGTCCCTGCCCCGGTGTCCCCAGCCCAGAGGCCCTCCAGCTGCTCCCCACCCTCGCTGGGGCTGGGGAGACCTGGAGCTTCGGGTGTTGTGTTATCTTCCCTCCTGTATCAGAGGAGGCTCCTGTAGGGGCCTTATCCCAGTGGGCATTGGGGCCATAAGGTCAGACCCTCCCTCCCTTCTCCTCAGTGAGGAGCTGGTCAGCCTGGCAGGTGCAGTTGGGCAGGGGGCCTCTTGGCAGCAGCAGGGACAGGGCTCCGCCCTTAGGCAGGAGGCTCTGGGATTGGACAGAGACGCCGGCCCCCGGCAGAGTCAGTTCTCAGCAAACCCCAGAGCAGCCCCACAGTGCTTCTGATTCTCCTCATCCCCTTCCTTCCACGGGCCTGCTTTTTGTCACCTCAGAGGCATTGTGTAGCACTGAGAAGAGGAAGGTGTGAGAAGTCAGAAGGTCAGCCTGTGGCCTAGGGTGGGCAGGAAGGGCGGGGGCTCCAGAGGAATTGAGACCGGGCTCTGAGCCCACCTCATCCCTCACTAGCACGTGGGCCTGGGAAGATCCCAAATCCCGTGGCCTCAGTTCTCCTGTGAAGCCAGCCGGTTTGAGGAGCCCATGTGTTGGGCTGCAGAATGCGCCCGAGAGACGGGATGCAGCTGCCAGTGCCTGGTAGCTGTTTGCACTGTGATGGCAAGGCAGGAATCTCTCACACTGTTGCCCCCAGACACTCCTCCACTCTCCACTGTGGGATGGGGTTGGCTGCTTTGTGGTCCAGGCATGTCAGAGAATATGACCCTCAATAGGATGTGGAATAGCTAATCAGCCAAACAGGATGTTTCATAAATAAAACTAAGAAACTTTTCTACTTAGATCATAGTGTTTGTTGCTCAGTTGTGTCCGACTCTTTGCAACTCCATGGACTGTAGCCTGCCAATCTCCTCTGTCCATGGAATTCTCCAGGCAAGAATACTGGAGTGGGTTGTCATGCCCTTCTCCAGGCAATCTTCCTGACCCAGGAATCGAACCCAGGTCTCCCACAATGTAAGCAGATTCTTCACCATTTGAGCTACCCGGTAAGCCCCATTTCCAGTAAGAGAACCTGTTAAATTTGGGTGTGGAGGACTGTTCCAGCAGGATCCAAGCTGCTCTAGGAAATAGAAGCAAGAACCACTCTTTGCCTCTGCCTCAGCTGGTCTTCCATCCAAACCATTATTTTCCTTCATTGCAACCCCAACGAAGGTTGAGTCCTTGATTATGATGGCCAGTTACAATCAAGATAATTTAAAGCTAATTAACACCTTGGGTTCCACATCCCATGGACCAGGAAAAAGAGGGTACTTCCATGTATTTCTTTGGCACCACTTCAGGGAGTGCGAAGGAGTTCTACAGGATTCCTAGCAGATATGGGGTATGAAATCACCTCCTTCTCCCCTGTGATCAACAGCAATGTGACAAGAGCCAGGACCCCTTCCTTCCTGCCCAGAAAGAGATCTTTCTGGGCTTTATCCAAGATGCAAAAGGATACCTCACAGCAGTGATCCATTTCAGAATTTCCCATCACCCCAAAGACACACTGTCTGCAAGTCTGAGGGCTGCCACCACCCAGCCTCATCACAATCACGTCCCAGAGAAGGAATCCAGTTTCTCAAAGCCCCAAACTGCCCTGGCTCAGCCACTGACACTCCAGTGCTCCTCCTGAAGCCCCATCGCCCTGCCCTGTGTTGCCTTGTTTAGTGCGACTAGGGGACATCTTTCCACCTTCCTCGTGTGACTGTGGCTCCTAGACCATCGCTCTATGTATGAGGGTGTCCTGCTTCTCTAGTGTCCCCACTGCAAACATGGCCTTTCACAAAGCAGAGGTTCTGTAAAGGTCTTCGGAATACATGAGCCAGTGAGCAGGGGGCTCAATTAATTATCTGCTACTTCCTTAAAAAACCCAAGCAAACCCAAATAAACAGAGACAATTTAGTTTTTGAAAATGATGCACAAGAAGGAGAGAAGCATGAATTCACTATGATTACTTTTATCATCTAATTCTTCCCCATCAATATTACTGCTAAGTAAGCTCATGTTTCCAAAACAGTTCTAATTCCAATTCTATTGCATCCTGTTCAGGACCACAAAACACAATGGAAGAGTTTCCAATCTCTTTTACAAAACAACAAAACTCTTGTTCTTGAACTGGATAAGTACAAACACACTGTGATCAACATCACTCACAAAGCTAAGACACTGAAGTTTATTTAGCCTTCTGTGAAAACAATGAAAGCTTTAAAATTTTCTAAAGGAAACAGATGAATCTCCATGTCATCGTTGAGAACAGGAGCCCAAAGATGCTACACACCAGTTTCCCCAACTGGCCCGGGCTCTCATTTCTGAGAAGGCTGACCACTCCCTCTTTAATGACAGAGGGAAGGATCAGACTGGCTGCTGTTCTGGCTCAGGCTGCCGAGTCCTCCTCCCTCACAGCCTCTGCAGACAACTATGGGTAGGCCCTCAAAACTCTTTGTTTGACTCTGAGCAGAAACGCCATGACTTGCCACTTGCTGGTCTCCACATAAGCCCGGGGACCCCACAGAAATTCACAGTGGGCAGGGTGACTTTCAGGCACCTGCAGGTACTCCAGGTACCCCTCCCGCACCCACACTTGGGTCAGCAGCTCCCTGGGCTCCCCAAAGACACAATGCTCATTCCCAAAACACAGCCCTATCTTGCTGAGTGCTCCCCAGACTGCCTCCTCAGGGGCCCAGTCTCCATTCCACATGATTAGGATGAGGAACCCAGCCTTGGGCAGGCCCTGCCCACCTCTCTACATTGCATTGCAGGTGAGGCCCAGGGTGGGGACCGTGATGTAGATGTGCTCCATGGGGTCTACCTCCTTCACCTCCACACCAAAGACCTGCTGCAGGCACTCTGAGGCTTGGCTGAAAACCACCGGGAAGTGCTCCTGGTTATCCTTGATGACCTTCTTCAGCATTTCTGCCTGGGAGGTCAAATCCTTGGCTCAATACTTGAGGAACAGGAGCTTTACCAGGTTCCTGCCCCCATCGCATTAAGAGCTTTCTGGGGCAAGGCCTCCACAAGGGTGAAGCAGGAGACTGTGGGGACAAGGCTGAGGGGGATAAAGCCTCTCCTACCTCAGCCCCCAAGAGCTGTGCCTCTACCAGGCCCTGGGCCTCACCTGGGTCCTGAAGGTCTTCCCTGGGCTTGCTCAGCTCACTCATCTCGACCACGAGTGCGATGCCTGGGATGAAACCACAGTCAGAAGTAAGACAGGGGAACAGATGGGGACCACAGGCCTGGCTGAGGGAGAGAGGGGCTGTGAATGGCCTTGATTGAGAACTGCACCCTGGGTGGTCTGACACAGGCCACTTACAGGTCTCCTTTTAAGGGGTACTCTCAGACCTCACAGGGGTGTGCCTCCAGGGCGGTCAGTCCCCTGGCTACCTGAAGGAAGAAGTGAGGTGGCTCCTTGGGGTGCAGTAAGCACAGCCTGAGGTTTCCGGGGCTGACTAGGTGGGGGTATTAGGCCCTCGTGGCGTCCCCTCTGTTCTGGGATGGGGAGCCCCTGGTGTACACTTAGGGCACACTCCTCACCTTGACTCCTGATACTGCCTGAACCTCCTCTGCTCTCTGACTTTAGGACGTGGGCCTCAGACCTCTGCCTTCGCCTCCTGGTTCCTGGAGCTCCTGTGAGAGAAATGGAGGGGGCACTTTAGGGGTATTTCATGAATTTCTCAGCCGAGGTTGCTCATAGCCCCTCTCACCCTAAGGCCGGTGGTCCCCATCTGTACCCCTGCCTCGCTTCTGTGTCTTGTTCAACCCCAGGAATCATGCTTGTTGTCAAGAAGAGTAAGTTGAGCAAGCCCGAGGAAGACCTTCAGGACCCAGGCGAGGCTCAGGACTGGGTGGAGGCACAGCTCTTGGGGGCTGAGCAGGGGTAGACCCCATCTGACTTGGCCTCCTACCCCCCAGCATCCTCCTCCTCCCCTGGGGAGGAGCTTGCCCTAGATAGCTCTGAATGAGATGATTGCTAACCTGATGAAGTTCCTGCTCCTCAAGTATTGAGCCAAGAAGCTGACCTCCCAGGCAGAAATGCTGAAGAAGGTCATCAGGGATAACAAGGAGCACTTCCCAGTGGTCTTCAGCCAAGTCTCAGAGTGCTTGCAGCTGGTCTTTGACGTGGAGGTGAAGGAGGTAGACCCCAGGGAGCACATTTACTTCATGGTCTCCACCCTGGGCCTCAGCTGCGATGCGATGCTGAGTGGTGGGTAGGGCCTGCCCAAGGCCGGCCTCCTGGTGCTGGTCCTCAGCCTGAATATGCAGAATGGAGACTGGGCCCCTGAGGAAGCATTCTGGGGAGCATTCAGCAGGATAGGGCTGTGTGTTGGGATTGAGCACTGCGTCTTTGGGGAGCCCAGGGAGCTGCTGACCCAAGTGTGGGTGCAGGAGGGGTACCTGGAGCACCAGCAGGTGCCTGACAGCCACCCTTCCCACTATGAGTTCCTGTGGGGTCCCTGGGCCCTATGCAGAGGCCAGCAAGTGGCAAGTCATGGCGTTTCTGCTCAGGGTCAACCAAAGGGCTTTTAGGTCCTTCCAACTCCCTTCTACAGAGGCTGCAAGGGAGGAGGACTCGGCAGCCTAAGCCAGAGCAGCAGCCAGTCTGATCCTTCCCTCTGTGATTGAAGAGGTATCACTCAGCTTCTCCGAAATGAGGGCCTGGCCAGTTTGGGGAACAGGTAGGTGTGTAGCAGTTTTGGGTTTCTGTTCTCTACAATGACATGGAGATTCATCTCTGTTTACTTTAGAAAATTTTCAAACTTTAATTTCATAGACGGGTAAATACACTTCAGTGTCTTAGCTTTGTGAAAGATGTTGATCCCAGTGTGTTTATGGTTACCCAGTTCACGAACAAGAGTTTTGCTGTTTTTTAAAAGTGATTGGGAACACTTCCATTGTGTTTTGCGGTTCTGAACAGGATGCAATGGAGTAGAAATTAGAATTGTTTTGAAAATGCGAATTTATTTAGAAATAATATTGAATGGAGAAGAATTATATAATAAAAGTAATCATAGTGAATTCATGCTTCTGTCCTTCTTGTCTGTCATTTGCAGTAACTAAATTATCTCTGTTTATTGAATTTTACTGGGTTATTAAAGAAAATATCAGACAATCTGAGTCCCCTGCTCACTAGCTCATTTATTCCAAAGACCTTTATGGAGCCTCTGCTCCATGAAAGGCTGTGTTAGCAGTGGGGACACTAGGAGAAACAGGACACCCCCCATACTTAGAGTGATGATCTAGAAGCCGCAGTCACAAGAGGTTTGTCTTGGGGGTGAGGAGAATCTCTGAAACGGATAATTGCTGTGAGGTGTCCTTTTGCTTCTTGGATAAAACCCAGGGAGTTCTCTTTCTGCGGCAGGCATGCAGGGGTCCTGGCTCTTGTTGCATAGCTGTTGACCATAGGGATGAAATAGGTGTTTTCTACCCACCATCTGCTAGGAATCCTAGAGAAATGTGAATCCTGCTCTTTTATATATGGCCCAGTATTCCCTGTGCTAGCCCTCCTCTCTCTGCCCTGGGAAGCTGATTACTAAGTACATTGAAATGACAGTTTATTTGGTCATATAGACTTTATTATTTTCACTTGTGAGCATGGTCTAGATTTCATTTGGATGAAATTAGTTGAAGAGAAGCTGCAAAAGTGGAAAGGACCTGCTGTGTGACCAGAATCCTGGAATCTTTGAGTGAACTGTGCCCAGCTGGGAAAGACACTGCTTCCCACCCCCAAACCCTCACAAACACCCAAATTGAATAATATATCCCCCGGGAGGGAAACACACAGAACAGCAATTTTGAGTGGTTTTCTATTGTTTCCAATTGAGCTGCCAATTCTCTGAGGTGTCTTAAAAAGAAAACAATTTCCAGAGGAGAGAGGGACAGAGTCTGAGATGCAAATAACACAAGAAATAAGTAGTAGCCAGTAAAGATGCAACATCCACCAGTATCCCTGGGTTCAGGCAGGTTCAGAAGTGTGGAAGCAGCAGAGACACAGGTTAAGGCTGTGCCTGGCATTAAAAGGCAGGAGCGACTTCCAGGCCTAAGGAGGTGGTGAGGTCACAGAAGTTGGGGTGTGGATGGGTGCAGGGGGCTGAAGGGGCAGCTCTCCATGCTGAGTGCCAGAGAACAACGGGAATAGGAGATGTGATTCTGGCCACATATATGGTAGCAGTCACATAGTCAGTGGACACTTGGAAAAGATGGAGAATTTCAAGACCCATGTGAACTGCTCAGACTCTCCTCCCCAAAACAAAGGAGAGTTTTAACTGCTTCTCTTTGTGGAGCATCTGCTAGGCAGTGTGGAATTAGAGAGGTGTCAGGTGTTCAGTAACCTCTTGTCTTCCTCTCTCCCTGCACACATGGGGACACAACCCTGCCAGGCATTTTCACTTAGGAAGGGTCATATGATGACCCAGGGTCTGAATTTTGAGCAGAAGCATTTTTGTCAACGACCATTTGTTCTGAAGGGACACGGGCACCTGGGGGTTAATCCTCAAGTCAGGACAACACACAGACACAGACCACTCCGAGTGTGGTTTCTCTTCCAGAGACTAAAATCCCTCACCTCTGACCCTTGAGAGAGGCTGCCCCACAGGGAACTGGCTGCAGGAAATCCACCCACCCCCACCAAAGACCCACAGCCCGCCCCTGCCCCCCACAAGCTGCACTGTCGGCCCCCTCTGGGATGTGTTCAGTCTCCATCAGGAGGGCAGCAGCCAGCTGCCAAGGGCCCCTGTTGGGGTTGGGGGCATCCTCCTTGTGGGGCCCAGCCCTGAGGCCCCCCACCCCTGCTGCCCACAGCGCCCCCTCTCCCCCAGAACCTGGCCTTGGGTTTTGTCCTGCCTGCCTTCTGATTGAGAGTGGCTTAGGCTCTGGTCCTGATGACCTCATGTGTGTATCTTTATCTGGAAGTCCCAGAGCAGCATCCCCTTCCACGGTGCCTCAGGTGGAGCTGGCAGGACTTGATGCAGCCTGTGGGTGAGTCTCCTGGTGGTGGGTCAGTAGTAATCATTCCCATGGAAGTGTGGGGCACATCTCTATGATCCCAAGGTGTATCAAACCATTTCCTGTGGAATCCCACATGTTGGAGTAAACTCAGGGTCTTGTGAATGTGACTGTGAGGTCCTGGCTTTTGAGCCTGAGTGTAAGAGGCAGAGGGATGTCTGGTCAGCCACCTGCACAGCCAGCTAGGACTTCGGTGTCCCCATTCTGGCTGTTTGAGCAGAGGACAGGCTCTAGCAGTTGGCAGGGTTGGTCCCCAGGACACTCTCACAGGTACCAGAGGCCCCAGACTCCAATGAGGGTTAGGAAAGGAGCCAGGCAGGAGAGGACTCTGGGATCCCAGGGGTGCAGGCTGCAAAGAGGGTCGGCCGCCCCAGAGACATGGAAGCAGCAAGCCCCTGGAGATGCCATCAGACTTGCCCGGGGCTGGCCGGGAGAGGGAGGGGGGAGCAGATGCCACTGCAGGTGAACTGCCGCCCCGGCCTCCATGAGGATGTCTGTGCTCTGGGGCCAAGGCCGGGAACACAGCCCCGGGGGCCACTCCAGGAAGGATACATGACAGCTCTCATAACAGGTACTCCTCATGCCCCTCAATGGATATGACTGTTAGGTGTGGTTGGGTTCTTGCTCTGGGTACATAAGAACCTCAGGCCTTTGGCTGCTAGGAGGTCCAAACTGCCCCCCGTCCCCACTGACTTATCTGGAGGTCATTTCCAGGATCCAGCATCTTCTGCAACAGCCTCTGTGTGGACACACACCACCCTGTTCCCAAGCTGATCTCGCCCAGGGCATCACCAATTGGACAGGCGACTCCCCTGGCTTAAGGATTCTTGGTGAATGTTCTGCTCCTCTGAGAAGTCCCTGAGTTTCCTCATGGCTTCTTTGGAGGCTCAGTGTTAAAGAATCCGCCTGCAATGTGGGAGATGTAAGTTCGATCCTTGGGTGGGGAGATACCCTGGAGGAAGAAATGGCAGCTCACTCCAGTATTCTTGCCTGGGAAATCCTGTGGACAGAGGAGCCCTGGGGGGCTACATTCACGGGGTCGCAAAGAGATGGACATGACTGAGAGACTGAACACTCACACGTACACACAGCTAAAGGTTTGCTCTGGACCCTTGTATCCTTCACAACAATCTGAGTCCTGCCTGGATCTTGACAGACTTCTTCTGTGGCAAATAACACTGGCAGATGTCTTAAAGCAGTTTTTGAGCAAGTACAGGGTTCCAGGTCTATACCTGGCCTTGATTGGGGGCTCTTGCTGTAGACCACAGCCCCAGGGGGCTCTCCCAGGAAAAGCAGGTATTCTTTGTGTCTATTCATGAAATGAACTGACTGATAGGTGACATTACTAGCCCAGGGGAAGTCCAGTAAGCATGACAATAGCAGCCACGACATATCAAGAGCAACCCAGGGCATTCTGGGGTGGGGCATTTCCCAGGGGCACCATCCTCCCCAGTAGACTCTGCATAAGCACAAACCACCCAGGCACCCAGGTCATCCTCACCAAGGCGGGGCCAAGCACAAGGAGCTCCCTGCCCATCAGAGGGGTGCTCTCGCATTCTCTAAGTGCCCTGAGCCTGCCCCTTTAAGTGCTGGTGGGAGCTGTCTTAGCCGCAGTTCTTTTCCAGAGAAGCCTCCATCCCCCAGCCACAGCTGATGCCTGCTCTGACCTCTAGCCTCCATGGCAAAGGACTGACCTCCTTTCTGGCTCTCACCTACCCTCCTCTGTGGCAAATATCACTGGCTGCTGCTTTAGGGACCTTCGTGAGCAAGGAAGGAATCCCAGGTCTTTGCTTGTCCTGGGTCCCTGAGCTAGGCCTGGGTACAGGGATAGGGCTGGGATGGTGATGGGATGCAGGATGTGAAGCCAAGGGATACTCATAGGATCACAGCTGGGTGGAAAGCCACGTGTGCTCAAGCATCCAGAAGGAGGGGCATCCAAAAGACCCACATTCTCAGACACTCACTCTGCTTTGGATGAGAGTCCACCAGCCCTGCAATCACTGTCCTTTAAAGGACAGGCTTCCCTTTGCCTGACATTCAGTCTGCCCAGGGCAGTGAGCCTGTAGGAGAATGTGGAACCCTGCAGCAGCTGGGAGAGAAGGGAGGAGAGTGGGCATGGAATGAGAGAACAGGACTGTAGCCTGAACATAAGAGCAACCTTCAGTGGGCTGTGCCTCTAACCCTCCTTGTCCAGGGGCCTTCTCCATCCTCACACTCTCTGTGCTAGATCCCACCCCTCATCCAGTGTCTCATCTTCATTCCAGGGGAGATGGTGTCTTGAGGGATTTAGGAGAGTCGCTGTGGGCAGGGTCCAATATCAGGCTCTCTATAGAATGGAGACTGTAACAGTACAACTTCTGAGCCTTGATATGAGATTATATTAGGTTCCTAGAGCTGCCCAATAAGGTACCACAAATTGGTGGGTGGGGGCGGGGGAGTGTTGTGACTTCTCTCTCTTTCCTCAAGGTTCAGGTGATTTTCTGAAAATCACAGTGCTGGTAGGGCCATGCTCCCTCTGATGGCTCTGGAGGAGGATTTTTCTTGTTTCTTCCATCTTGTGATGTCTCCAAGTGTTCCCTGATTTATGGCTGGATTACTCCAGGCTCTGCTTTCATCCTCTCATGGCTGTCTCCCCTTTGGACATGCCTACGTTCAATTTGCCCTCTTCCTATAAAGATAACAATCCTATGGGATAGAGTTCAGTTCAGTTCAGTTCAGTCGCTCAGTCATGTCTGACTCTTTGTGACCCCATGGATTGCAGCACGCCAGGCCTCCCTGTCCATCACCAACTTCCAGAGTTTACTCAACTCATGTCCATTGAGTCGGTGATGCCATCCAGCCATCTCATCCTCTATTGTCCCCTTCTCCTCCCGCCTTCAATCTTTCCCAGAACCAGGGTCTTTTCAAATGAGTTAGTTCTCTGCATCAGGTGACCAAAATATTGGAGTTTCAGCTTCAACATCAGTCCTTCCAATAAATATTTGGAACTGATTTCCTTTAGGATTGACTGGTTGGATCTCCTTGTGGTCCAAGTCTTCTCCAACACCACAGTTCAAAAGCATCAGTTCTTCAGTGCTCAGCTTTCTTTATAGTCCAACTCTCACATCCATACATGACTGCTGGAAAAACCATAGTCTTGACTAGATGGACCTTTGTTGGCAAAGTAATGTCTCTGCTTTTTAATACGCTGTCTTAGTTGCTCATAACTTTTATTTCCAAGGAGTAAGTGTCTTTTAATTTCATGGCTGCAGTCACCATTTGCAGTGATATTGGAGCCCCCCAAAATAAAGTCTGCCACTGTTTCCATTGTTTCCCCATCTATTTGCCATGAAGTGATGGGACCAGATGACATGATCTTAGTTTTCTGAATGTTGAGCTTTAAGCCAACTTTTTCACTTTCATCAAGAGGCTCTTTTCTTCTTCACTTTCTGCCATAAGGGTGGTGTCATCTGCATATCTGAGGTTATTGATATTTCTCCTGGCAATCTTGATTCCAGCTTGTGCTTCATCCAGCCCAGCATTTCTCATGATGTACTCTGCATAGAAGTTAAATAAGCAGGGTGACAATATACAGCCTTGACATACTCCTTTCCCTATTTGGAACCAGTCTGTTGTTCCATGTCCATTTCTAACTGTTGCTTCCTGAGTTGCATACAGATTTCTTAAGAGACATTTCAGGTGGTCTAGTATTCCTATCTCTTTCAGAATTTTCCACAGTTTGTTGTGATCCATATAGTCAAAGGCTTTGGTATAGTCAATAAAGCAGAAATAGATGTTTCTTTGGAACTTTCTTGCTTTTTTTGATGATCCAGCAGATGTTGGCAATTTGATCTCTGGTTCCTCTGCCTTTTCCAAATCCAGCTTGAACATCTGGAAGTTCACAGTTCACATACTGTTTTAGCCTGGCTTGGAGAATTTTGAGCGTTACCTTACTAGTGTGTGAGATGAGTGCAATTGTGCAGTAGTTTCAGCATTCTTTGGCATTGCCTTTCTTTGGGATTGGAATGAAAACTATGGGATTATACCCAGTCTAACGACCTCATCTTAATGTGACTATATCTGCAGGCCCTATTTTCCCCTTCAGTTCCCCTGTCAGCTATGGGGATGAAGATTTCAGTATACCTTTTGGGGATATAATTCAAACCCTAACAAATATGATACAAGTTGTTACCTGCATATGAAGTGGCTGACCCAGAGTAGCTGCTCAGTGACAAGGGGCTATTGTTACTGAGTATCTGAGATATACCTTCCCCCCATTTAATATTCCCACATCCATGTATGTCTTAGGATCCACTTGTACATTGCTTGATGCATATTTTTCTCTTTCCAGTTAAAATGTTATCAAACGGATGGCCTATCTCATGTCTGTGCAAACATGGTGTAACTTGTTCTATAACAAGACTCAAAAAGCCTCAGCATGTCCATGCCCTGGGAGAATGAGAGGGCAGCTGCCCACAGATAATGCCTGTAACTACTGGAAACTTAGGAAGCAGAGATCATGGTTCTGACAGAGGTGGGGGACCCAGGGTGAGATCTAGGGTGCGGGGGAACTGCTTGCTAGTATGGCTCTTGTGTAGGTTGGACTCCCAAATTCATTTCCTGAGCACCTATGATCTAAGGGGCTGCAGGGAGGCTGAGCTGTCAGGACACAGAGTTTGGGGATAGCACCACCCCCTTATAATGCAGAGAGGTCAGGGCAGGGTGGAGTGCTGTGCCTGGGGCTGGAGAAAACATTTTAGGAGGTAGCAAGATCCCACTGTAGATGGGAGACTGTGACAGAGCAATCTATCCAACTGACAAATGTCTACAGCTGCTTGACTGTTCTGAGTGGTGCTTCTCAGAGGCCCAGAAGCCTCCTTCCCTACCTGGGACGTTTTCCTGCAGCCTCTGGTGGCAAGAGAGGTCCACAGCAGAAGCCACAGGGACATCCTGGTGGCTCTAGAGGCCCAGACACAGCCTCCCTACTTGACCTTCCAACAGGAAAGGCCCCTGCTTGCTTTAGTGGGTAGCTTGCTCCAGGAGAGGTGTTCATCCACTGGCTCCCAGGGACAAGTGACAAGACAGCCAGAGGGGCCTGGACACACCCCTCCCTCTTGTCCCAGCAGTGGTCGTATGCTAATCCTAAGGGTCTCCTCCCAGCAAGGGGTGGCCCTTCTGAGCTCTGAAGGAAGATGTAGTGGGGGGGGCAAAGTTCAAGCAGAATGGAAGCCCCTCCCTGAGCTCCTCAAGCCCCCAAACCCAGCCTCTACCAAGGAGCTCTCAGCGCACAAAAGACTAGGCACTTAGGGAGTCTAGCTAAAGGAGCCAGAAGCAAAGGGCCCTCTCCAGAAGTGGGCGTGGGCGTGGGGGGGGGTGCATCATATAAGTGAAATCTTGGGGACTCCAGGGATTGTCTCATTGGTGGCATTCAGGATGTGCCCTTTCAGGAACTCAAGAGTGCAGAATTTCAGGACGAGAGGGCCAGCACAGTGGTGCAATTCACGCCCCAACCACTCAAGCCAAAGAAGCTGAAGTCAACAGTTCTATGAAGACTTACAAGACCTTCCAGAACTAACACCAAAAAAAGATGTCCTTTTCATCATAGGGAATTGGAATGCAAAAGTAGGAAGTCAAGAGATGCCTGGAGTAACAGGCAAGTTTGGCCTTGGAGTACAAAATTAAGCAGGACAAAGGTGAACAGAGCTTTGTCAGGAGAAAGCACTTGTTATAGCGGACACCCTCTTTCAACAACACAAGAGATGATTCTACACCTGAACATAACCAGATGATCAATATCTAAATCAGATTGATTATATTATTTGCAGCTGAAGATGGAGCAGCTCTATATAGTCAGCAAAAGCAAAACATGGAGCCGACTGTGACTTAGATCATGAACTCCTTATTGCAAACTTCAGACTTAAATTGAAGAAAGTAGGCAAAACCAATAGGCCATTCAGGTATGACCTAAATCAAATCCCTTATGATCATACAGTTAAGGTGACAAATAGATTAAAGTGACTAGGTCTGGTAGACAGAATGCCTGAAGAACTATTGACAAAGGTTTGCATCATTGTACAGGAGGTGATGACTAAAATAATCCCAAAGAAAGAGAAAGGTAAGAAGGCAGAATGGTTATTTGAGGAGGCTTTACAAATAGCTGAGAAAAGAAGACAAGTGAAAGGCAGAGGAGAAAGGGAAAGATGTACCCAACTGAATGCAGAGTTCTCAAGAGTAGCAAGAAGAGATAAGAAAGCCTTCTAAGTGAACAGTGCAAAGAAATAGAGGGAAAGAGTAGAATGGGAAAGACTAAAGTTCTCTTCAAGAAAATTGGAGCTATCAAGGGACAGTTTCATGCAAAGATGGGCACAACACAGGACAGAAACAGTATGGACCTAACAGAAACAAAAGAGATTAAGAAGAAGTGGCAAGAATACACAGAAGACCTGCACAAAAAATGTCTTAATGACCTGGATAACCATGATGGTGTGACCCGCTCAGCTGGAGAAAGACATCTGGGATGTGAAGTCAAGTGGACCTTAGGAAGCATTACCATGGACAAAGCTAGTAAGGGTGATGGAATTCCAGTTGTTGTTCAGTTGATCAGTCATATCCGACTCTTTGCCACCCCATGGACTGCAGCATGACAGGCTTCCCTGTCCTTCACTATCACCTGGAGCTTGCTCAGACTCATGTCCATTGAGTCAGTGATGCCAACCAATCATCTCCTCTGTCATCCCCTTCTCTTCCTGCCTTCAATCTTGCCAAGCATCAGGGTCTTTTCCAATGAGTCAGCTCTTCGCATCAGGTGGCCAAAGTATTGGAGCTTCAGACTCAATATCAGTCTTTACAATGAAAATTCAGGACTGATTTCCTTTAGGATTGACTGGTTTGATCTCCTTACAGTCCCAGGGACTTTCAAGAGTCTTATCCAACCCACAGTTCAAAAGCATCATTTTTTTGCCATTCAGCCTTCTTTATGGTTCAACTCTCACATCCATACATGACTACTGGAAAAATCATAGATTTGACTATACGGATCTTCGTTGGCAAAGCAATGTCTCTGCTTTTTTAATATGCTATCTAGATTTGTCATAGCTTTTCTTCAAAGGAACAAGTGTCTTTTAATTGCATGGCTGCAGTCACCGTCTGCCCCCCAAAATAAAGTATGTCACTGTTTCCATTGTTTTCCCATCTATTTGCCATGAAGTTATGGGACCGGATGTCATAATCTTAGTTTTCTGTTGAGTTCTAAACCAGCTTTTTCACTCTCCTCTTTCACCTTCATCAAGAGGCTCTTTAGTTCCTCTTCACCTTCTGCCATAAGCATGGTGTCATCTGCATATCTGAGGTTATTGATATTTCTCCCAGCAATATTGATTCCAGCTTGTAATTCATCCAGCCTGGCATTTCCCATGATGTACTCTGCACATAAGTTAAAAAAGCAGGATGACAATATACAGCCTTGAATCACTCCTTTCCCAATTTGGAACCAGTTCATTGTTCCAAATTCAGATCTAGCTGTTCTTGACCTGCCTACAGGTTTCTCAGGAGGTCTAATCTAAGGTGGTCTGGTATTCCCATCTCTTTAAGAATTTTACACAGTTTGTTGTGATCCACACAGTCAAAGTCTTTAGCATAGTCAATGGAGCAGAAGTACATATTTTTCTGGAATTCTCTTGCTTTTCCAATGATCCAACAGATGTTGGTAATTTGATCTCTGGTTCCTCTGCCTTTTCTAAATCCAGCTTGTACATCTGGAATTTCTCAGTTCACGTACTGTTGAAGCCTAGCTTAGAGAATTAGAGAATTTTGAACATTACTTTGCTGGTAGGTGAAATGAGTGCAATTGTGTGGTAGAGTAAACATGCTTTGCCATTGCCCTTCTTTGGGATTGGAATAAAAACTGATCTTTTCCAATCCCGTGGCCACTGATGAGTTTTACAAATTTACTGGCATATTGAGTGCAGCACTTTTAGAGCATCATCTTTTAGGATTTAAAGTAGCTCAGCTGGAATCCCATCACATCCACTAGCTTTGTCTGTAGTGATTCTCCCTAAAGCCCACTTGACTTTGTACTTCAGGATATCTGGCTATAAGTGAGTGATCACACCATAGTGATTATCTGGGTCATTAAGATCTTTTTTGTATAGATCTTCTGTGTATTCTTGCCATCTCTTCTTGATTTCTTCTGCTTCTGTTAGGTCCATACTGTTTCTGTCCTTTATTGTGCCTGTATTTGCATGAAAAATCTCTAATTTTCTTGAAGAGATCTCTTATTTTTCCCATTCCAGCTGAGTTATTTCAACTCCAAAAAGATGATGCTGTGAATGTGCTGGACTCAATATGGCAGCCAATTGGGAAAACTCAGCAGTAACCACAAGACTGGAAAAGATCAGTTTTCATTCCAATCCCAAAGAAGGGTAATGTCAAAGCATGTTCAAACTACTGCACAATTGCACTCATTTCACATGCTAGTAAAGTAATGCTCAAAATCCTTCAAGCTAGGTTTCAACAGTACGTGAAGCAAGAACTTCCAGATGTTCAAGATGGACTGAGGAAAGAAATGAGAGATCAAATTGCCAACATCTGTTGGATTATGGAGAAAGCAAGAGAATTCCAGAAAAATATGTACTTCTGCTTCATTGACTACACTAAAGACTTTGACTGTGTGGATCACAACAAACTGTGGAAAATTCTTAAAGAGATGGGAATACCAGACCACCTTACCTGCCTCCTGAGAAACCTGTAGGCAGGTCAAGAAGCAATAGTCAGAACCGAACATGAAACAATGGACTGGTTCTAAATTGGGAAAGGAGTACGTGAAGGCTGTGCATTGTCACCCTACTACTTATTTAACTTATATGCAGAGTACATCATGGGAAATGTCAGGCTGGATGAAGCACAAACTGGAATCAAGATTTCTGGGAGAAATAACAACCTCAGATAAGCAGATGATACCACTCAAATAGCAGAAAATGAAGAGGAATTAAAGAGCCTCTTGATGAAGGTAAAGAGGAGAGTGAAAAAGCTGGCTTAAAACTCAACAGAAAACTAAGATCATAGCATCTTTTCCTATCACTTCATGGCAAATAGATGGGGAAACCATGAAAACAGTGACAGACTTTATTTTTTTGGGTTCCAAAATCACTGCAAATGGTGACCTCAGGCATGAAATTAAGACACTTGCTCCTTTGAAGAAAAGTTGTGACAAACCTAGACAGCATAATTAAAAAGCAGAGCCCTCACTTTGCCTAAAAAGGTCTGTCTAGTCAAATCTGTGATTTTTCCAGTACTCATATACAGATGTGAGAGTTGGACGATATAGAAGGCTGAATGCCAAAAAATTGATGCTTTTGAACTGTGATGCTGGAGAAGACTCTTGAGAGTTGCCTGGACAGCAAGGAGATCAAACCAGTCAATCCTAAAAGAAATCAATCCTGAATATTCCTTGGAAGGACTGATGCTGAAGCTCCAATACTTTGGCCACCTTATGCAAAGGGCCAACTCATTGGAAAAGACCCTGATGCTGGGAAAGATTGAGGGCAGGAGGAGAAGAGGGTGGTAGAGGATGAGATGGTTTGATGGCATCACCAACTCAATGACTATTAATTTGAGCACACTCCGGGACATAATGAAGGACAGGAAAGTCTGGCGTGCTGCAGTCCATGGATCACAAAGAGTCAGACACAACTGGAGGACTGAACAACAACAACAAGGGCCAGCCTGGCTGAAGAAGCTGTCAAGCAGGTCTCCCAGGAACCCTGGGGCAGGCCCTGTCCCCCAGCCAGCCTGGCATTGGCTCCTAGCTGTCCCTCTCTCCACTGGAGGGACAATGACACTGGTCTGAGTCCTCTGTGTCCCCTTCATTCTGTTGCTGTGGTGGCCTGCGGGAGCAGCCCTGGTGGCACGGACAGCTGGACCACAACTATTTTGTTTCTTGACCCAGGTGTTCCACGACCAGAGTGTCTGAAGGCAGCATTGGCTCCTTTTAGGGCCCTGCTCTTCAGAAGCTCACCTTCTACCCATCACATTGGCGTCAATGTGAATGTTGAATTGGAAAAGTCACCTACTTGTCCGAAGAGTAGCATAAATCCAAGGTGGTCCTAAAAAGCATGGTTCAGATATACACTGAAGTTTCTTGAAGCCAGTAACACGTGTCCACTCCAAAGCCACATGGATATGCTTTCTGGTTTACTTGGGGTTCATGCCTTTTCAATCCAGAACCATTTCAGGCCTTTGTACGAAGATTATCCAGAGCCTTTAAGTAAGGTGGCCCTAAAATGTGGTAGCCAGTCCAGGTTGGCTAGAGGAGATAATGAAAGTGTCATCCTTTGCATGGCTCAGGGGCTTTCCTCAATGCTCGGGTCACTCATGGATTTGTCCACACAGGTCATTGAAGCTTTGGGTTGCTGCACAGGGTCAGACACTGAGTGATGGGTATGAAGTGGGCAGCAGATTGGCAGCAGGGTCTTTTGTACTTGTTGGAAAGAGGACAAGAGGGTCATCTGGATGCTCTGAATCTTATTTCCATAGGAGCCCCAGGAAAATACATGGCAGGGCCACCAGTGAAGTTGAGGCAGTCCAGGTACCTCCACTTCTCAAAGGTTCAGGATGGGAGGCTTGGGTAGTCCAATTTTTCCTATATGTCCTCATGGACAGGCCTCTATGCTCCCTTCGCAATTTGGCTTGTCAGGGCAAAAGAATACAGTGACAGTTGTTTGTGCATTGGCATCCTGTTCCCCCAGGCTAGGCAGCCCCCAGAGGCTGATCATCTTGGAGGTGGGGGCTACTGCAGACCTACAGAGCAGTGGCTCAGCTCTAAGATCCTCTGGGACCTCACCAAAGTAGTGCCTGCTCTCAAGGCTCTGGAGTCTGAGCAGCCCGTTTGGTTTCTGTCCACGAATCTCTTGAAAGGGCAACAGTACCTGGTACTCAAGTGTCTTAACTGACCAACAATCTCACTCTTAATGCCTGTTTGGAGTGAGGCCACTAGTAAGGAAGTGGTACTGACCAATCTGGTCACTGACAAGTATCTCTTTTTTTTTGCAGAGTGTGGGCTGCAGGTTTGTCAGGAACCCTAAATCCTACATCCTTAGTTGTTGGGTAGTTCAAGGCACATTATACAAGCTTTTCTGTGCCTCAGCTTTCCCTTCTGTATTTCTATGTTCATTGAGAATCTTCTCAGGGGTAGACAAAGGACTCTACTGGAAGGATGGGCTGGGGAGATAGACTCAAACTCTAGGACAGTCCTCTGGTGCTTCAAAAGCTAACAAACTTGATTCAGGTCACTCATCCTTAAAAAACAGCTCATATAATAATACCCACTCCCTAGTGGGTTTGGGAAGCCTAATTACCACTTGTGAAATGTTTTGCAAGTTCTCAGAAGAAAGGTAATACATCATGGCAAAATATGACTCTCATAATTGTGATATTCTCAAGCTGCCTCCAGGGCTAAGTCCTATAAAAATGCCATTTGAGAAACTGCAATTGTAACAAAGTATAACTATTACCCATAATGATATGAGACTAATGTCTAAGGTATTCCTGTGCCCATGGAAAACTCATATCAGCCCGGAAGTGAAGAAGGTAGACCAGGCCACCTGCTCCAGCTTATTCTGCTCTTTAATTCCAAAAGTAAACAAACTCCCTGAAGAGAGGCCCCTGCAGAAGCACCAGATAGCAACAGTGTTCTCTGAGTACCAAGTGTGCACCAGGCAGTGTGTTATGCACGCTATCTCACCAAATCTTGCCAAGTTTAGGAAGTAAGTTTTATTATCTCCGTTTTGCAGAGGAGAAAAAAATGAGGCTCAAAGATGTTGACTTGCCCAAGGAAAATGAACCCGGTAGTTATAAATAGGATGGCTCAGAGCGGAGGAAGAGTTGGGCCAGGTGGGAGGCGACCACAGAATCTAGGCAGGAGCCAAGGAGATTTTGAACTAGGTTAGCAAAGCCAGGATGACTTCCAGATTTCCAGTTTGGGCACCCCACCTTGCAACCAAGCAGGTGACTAGGTCTGCTCCCAACGCAGAGGCAACCGAGGATGGGAAGGCCGCAGGGAGGGCAGATGACTTTGGAGCAGGGTAGCCTGAGTTTGGGACGGCCAGCATATCTCCACGCGCTGCCGTGGGCCTTGGGAGGGAAGTTGAGAAGCAGTCATTGACACGTTTGACAGGTGAAGCCTGGGAGGAGATCGCCAAAATGAAACGTGTTTCCCGGGGTCACTACCCTCAAGGCTCAGTTCTCGCAGAGGGAAACCTCCAGAGGGCAGCGCGGGCCAAGGTGTCAGGGGTCAGCGAAGACCTCCCCGTGGGACTCCCGGGCGAACCGCTCCCTCCCCGTGGGCCTGCGCAGAGTCAGCAGCCCTGTTTGGTTCTCCACGCCCTCCCCCCCGGGTCCCCTGTCCCTCCGGCCTCCGTCGTCCCCGCCGTCTCCTTGGCCCGGCGCGGGGCCGAGGGCCGGGACCTTCGCTTGCCGGTAGCCAGAAGACAGGCGTCGCGCATGGCCCACCGCGCTCCTCGGGCCGGCGGGGCGGGGCTCAGGGCGCATGCGCAACAGCCTTACGGAAGCCCGGAAGGAGGGGAGGGAGGTGCGGCTCAGGTTTCTCCGGGAGGCGGCGGCGGCGACGACGACGGTTACGCGGCTAGCGCTGGCACCATGTACCCGCTGTAACGCGCAGAACGCGCTGCGCGGGGGGGCGGGGGGAGGAGGACGCCGCGGTGAGATCTCCGCCATGAACCTGAGGGGCCTCTTCCAGGACTTCAACCCGAGGTGAGGCGCCGCCCGCACGGCTTGGGGAGGCGCGGCGGCCGTGCTGCCGCGGTGGGCGACGGGGCCTGCCCGAGCCTCCTCGGAAAACCGATGGGCCTCGGCGCCGCCCCGCTGCTCCTCCCGCGTCCGCTACGTTCAACCTCCGGCCCACCGTCCCTTCTAGAACCTCTCGGCCGCGGCCCCAGCCCTGCCGGAACCCCACGCCCCTCTGCTCGCCTTCCTTTGTCGATGTCCCAACTTCCCTCTCACCACTCCATCTTCTGGCACCCACTGCCTGCCTCCGTTGCCCGGGCCAGGGCCGCTTCACTTGACCCGACACCCCTACCCCTCACCCCAGCTGTTTCCTCTAGTTCCTCCCAGCCCTTGAGGTTTGCCATGGACGTTTGCCCATACCTCGCTTGTTTGCTTCTTTGTGGAACTGATATCTGAAATACTGTTGAATCCTTGGAGTCCGTGTCAGGGTATGGTGGGACCTTATGTAATGCTTTCTGGGGGGTAAACCTGACAGTTTTCCGTGTGTGTTGTCTCAGCAGTCTTGATTATATGTTTATTTGCAGGAAGTAGATATTGCCGTTCTGTTTCCCAGATGGGGACTAGTGAGTGGACAGGATGGAAGGCACTCAGGCTAAGGAATCGAGCGTCTCTCCTTGCACTTGCCCAAGTGTTCTGTAACTCTCTTACCTCCTCAGACTGTAAACTCCCTAAAACAGAGACGGTCTCCTGCTCAGTTCTCTTCCCAACAGGCCCGGTTGTGTCTGACACACATAGGAGCCACTTGTAAAATGTGGAACTAAACTGAGCCCAAAGACCTGGATTGGAGACCAGGCCATATGTAACTGGGGGCTTCTCTGCTTATGTGAAAAATAAGGAGTTGGTCTAGCTGATCTCTGAAGTCCACTGCCCTGTGAAGGGAGTGCCGTGTCTCATATTTGCTGATTGGAAGCCACGCACTCGATGAACCTTTCCTATGCTGGGTTCTGGGCTTGGGGTTTCAGATGCTGGGAGGGCCCATGGGAATGGAGAAGGGCAGGGAAATAGACGACTTACGGCAGTGTGCAGTGTTGTACTGTGGCAGCCCAGGAGAGACCACTGTCCAGGCTGCTTGTGGGGGATGCAGGGAAGTCTTGGGGGAGAGATAGAGGATGAGTGTGTGTGTGTGTGTGTGTGTGTGTGTGTGTGTGTTGGGAGTGCCATCTCCTTAGGGATGTGTGTGTGTGTGTTGGGAGTGCCATCTCTTTAGGGATGGTGGCATTTTAAGCTGCGAGCCATTGTGACTTCCTGAGCGCTCTTACTCCTCTTTGAGCACTGTCCTGTTCATCTTCTGTCTAGTCTGACGTGCCAGTGTGCCCATCCCAGTGCAGTCATTATCACTGTTGGCCTTCAAGATGCTCTGCATAGAGGAGCTTGTTGAGAGCAAGTAGCAGAGAACTGACTACATGCACCGCCTTCCTCTGCTGCTCCTAGGTAGGGATTAGGGTTGATCTCCGGGATAGCAGAGTTGGATAGGCCTTGTGTATTTGGCGATGGTGATGAAAATGATAAGATCTGAATTGTTTTGTGTCCTTGGGCCACTTACTTATCTATTTTATCCATAGCAGAATAGGGAGGCCAATTAATGATAGAGTGCAAAGCACTTTACAAATAGAAAGCTCCAGGACAATTTTGCAAGGTGACAAGAGCTTTCTAAAGCTACAAAGAGTTGCCTGGAGTGATCAAACTAACAGTTGCTGAAACAAAACCGTGCTGCACAGATAATGTCCTTAACCACTTTTTTCGGTAGCTTCTCCCCTCGTCCCCCAGAATTTACACATGAAAATTATAATCAAATACCAGCTATCTAAGGGCTTCCCAGGTGGCACTAGTGGTAAAAACATGCCTGCCATTGCAGGAGACCTAAGAGACGTAGGTTCGAGCCCTGGGTTTGAAAGATCTGCTGGAGGAGGAAATGGCCACCTAGTCTAGTATTCTTGCCTGGACAATCCCCATGGACAGAGGAGCCTGGTGGGCTACAGTCCATGGGGTCACTAAAAGGGTCAGACACAACTGAAGCAACTTAGCACACATACATGCACCAGCTATCTAAACAGCTTTATGGTAAACATCACCATATTTGTCAGCCCTTTAGTTCTCCCGGGATTGAGATGCACAACTCCCTGGGAAGTGTAAAGGTGTGGTGGGTCAGAGGAAGTGAGCAGTGTTTCCTCACGGCGGAGACTGCTGTGACGGTGGCCAACTCATGTTGGCAGCTGCCAGTTTTCAGCTGGTGGTGTGTTATGTCTCACGGGCACACCTTGCTTTTGACACTGTTCTGTCATTTTTAGTCTTGCTTCATGCCGAGGAGGACCTGCCAGAGAGCTCGCGAGCGAACTGAGGGCTTGTGCCAGGGCCTCCAGCTTTGCCCCCTGCCTGGGATTCAGAGCCCATTCCACACCTGCCTCCTAGCCCAGCACCTTGGCACACACTGTTCTCTTTGCAGGGAATGTTCCCCTCTCCTCCTGACCTAGTGAACCCCTGTTTCTCCTTGAGATCTCAGCTCACTTGTTGCTTGCTGAGAGCAGCTTTTTTGCCTTCTCGGACCAGCCCACTGAGCCCTGTTTGTACCCCTGTGCAGAGGGTGCTATGCTCCTCCTCCATGCTCTCGCCTGGACCCTTGTGTTTGTCTGTGTACTTGTTTGATTAATGCCTGTCTGCCCTGTGAAAAGGTAACTGTAGCTCTGTTGGGGCAGGGACTTGACTCTGTGCTTTATAGTCACCTGCCTACCTGGCTCAGAAAGTGTTTGTGGGAGGGATGGATGAATGAATGAACGACTCACTCTGCAGAGTCACTGTCTTCCTCATGGTTTGCGGCCTGGTTCTCTTTCCTGTCACCCCCTTCCTCCTTCAGAATGCAGCCCTTCCATCGGAGAGCTGGGAACACCGTGACACCAAGCTGACTGTGGCTGCCTTGACTTTGCAGATTGTGTATGTCACAGGAATAGTCACTGTCAATAGTCAAGGCAGGGGCCATGACTCCAAATCTCCTTTCCAGCCTTTTGATCTTGGTGAGTCTGAATCTGCTGCTGTATTGCCAACGCTCTGGGAAATGGCACGGACAGAATGATTTACAGCTGTCAACTCTCAGATGTGCAGGAGTGCCAGCTGACCTTCTGCCTCGTTGCATCTGGCTCAGAACTGGTTGATCATGAGCTTCTTTTTAGTTATAGAGGTTAAAGCTTGCTGGTAATTAACAAAAGGGAGCTGCCTGGCCTTTAAGAGGTGTTTGTAAAGTATAGTAAAGCATTTCTTTATCAAATGTGGAGATGCAAGCCAGAGATGTGCTGGGTGCTCAGAGTACAATTGTGAATGGGACATGGTCCCTCGCCACGCTCCTCAAGCCCAGCAGAAGATGCAGAAATGGAAATAGATTAAAATTCACACAGGATGAGGTGTTCCAGGGACAGGAACCTAAGAACTATATGCTGTGGGAACACGAGGGGCAGAGCCACGAATTCTGTCTAGTTCAACAGGGAGGGTTCCACAGCCTGGTCCTGAAGGATAGACTTATAGGCTTTTGTCAGACCAGAGGGCAGGGAGGGTATCTTAGGAGGGATGAAGTATGCAGAGGTCCAGGGTCATGGGAAGGCCTGGTGTGTTAAGACAGTGGTGAAAGGTCAATGTGGTAGGGGCATTGCAGACAACACCCATCATGTTATTTTAAAATACTCTATCTACATAGTGCTCACAATTCCTGTAAATATTTTTGGCACATTACTGTTTTTTTTTTTAATGATGCTTCAGATGCATCAGTGGTGAGTGTATGTTGGTACTGTTAATGAACTCTTAACCTCCCAAATGTCTATTTATTTGTTGTTCTGTCATCTCAGATTACCTATAGTAAGAAAACCCTGTTGATTATAGTGAGGTTATTGTTAATAATAGCTATGACTTATGTGACGCCTACCATGTGCCAGGCACAAGGTCAGGACTCTGTACCCATTATCTTGAATCTTTCCAGCAGCCCTGTGAGTTTGATATCAGCCTTGTTTTGTAGAGTCTTAGCTTGTGACTTCCCTAAAGCCACACAGGCAGCAAGGGCCCAAGTCAGGATTCTAAGAGGTTGGTCTCCTTCTGAAGCCTTTGCTCTTTTGGGTAGACCATGCATGCACCCCCTCTAATTTAGTGACACGCCCCCCACCCCAATCATGGCACAGTAGGTCCAATATACTAAGAAGCCTTCTATTTATGAGTGGTAATTAAACAAAGCAAACCTTGTGTTTGAGCTGACACATCCAAATGAGTGTTATCTTTCAAAGAAGTTACTTAGGGAAAAGGTAAATATATACCTGTTGCATTGGTCATACCCCTTGTTACTCATCTGAAATTTTCCTTTGAAGCAAATCATCTAAGAAAATCTATCTCACTGCTTTATAATCATATACAATTGTTTAACCAAAATAGTGCCAATTAGTTTGATCACACTTCCTATTCACTAGACTTAGCTCTGACTGACTTTTGGCCATTTCTAAAAATCCACTGTCAGTGAAGATTTGGCACCACTGAGGGTATTCAAAAGAACAGACTGTGGGTTCTCAAGGCGAGTCCAGGAGGAAAGGTCCAAAGATGACTTGAGCCCTGAAGTGGGATTAATGCCCTGCCTCCCAGGGGAACTGTTTAAATGAGACCAGTCTCACTTGAATGCAGAATTTCTGGTTTTGAAAATATCATTCCCATTACTTGCTAATTACACACACATTTTTGTTGGGTACGAGTTCTTTGAAGAGCAGGGTGGTGAGGGGTTCGATAAATGTGTAGAGTGTTGGGTACAGAGAGATATGAGCCATTGGAAACTCTGTTATAGGAGAGAGACAGTGGATTAGAGGCATTTTAGATAGTTTCCTAGGACTTTAGAAGCGAAGCTTCCCAATATTGAGCTTGGGGTTTCCAATTGCGTCGCCTGATCATAGGCCATACCTGTACAAGGAGACTAGAATTTAAGATGAAATCCCTGAACTCTGGAGATAGGCTCTATTTAACTGACGATTTGTACTTTGTCACCTATGACCTAATAGTGAGTAAAATGATTGCTAAATGAGCTTGTTACAACTGGTTTCTTTGGTCATACTAGAGGTAAAATTCATCATTTACAGGGACTTTCTTATCCCCTTATCTTAATGAGTGGATATATGAGCAATCTAGTGTGGAGAGAGTGACCCCTACCCCACAACCACAAAGCTGGAAAACAGTTCCCACAGGCCTGGGCTCTATCTAGTCCTCCTCAAGAGTCATTTGCTTTTATTTGGCTTTTGTGTGTTCTTGCCAGTAAATGACTAAATTTTGTAAGATTCTGCTCAGTGTAAGAGGCGCAGTTCCTTTAAATGTTGGGAGAGTGTCAGCAGCTTGTCAATTGGAGCCATTCTCTGAAGTTATAGACAGGTGCTCACAGGGATGTGTCACCCAGAGCATGTATATGTGTGTGTGTGTGTGTGTGCGCCTGCTCCAGGTAAAGCCAGTGGCTTTCACTGGAAGAAAAGTATGAGTCCAGTTGCATTCTTTTGACTTGTAGGAAAAAAAATAATAAACCTTTATACTGACAGTGTCATCTCTTTACTTGGTATATTTCCTCCATCCCTAAATCCTTTTCCCCTCACCCCAAGGTGGAGAGAGGGGATTTGAGCCTTAAGCAGAGAGCTCCTTGTACATTTCAGAGAGGATACTAGCTTTGTAGTTTGACTCATGTGACTGTACTTAGTGATCTTGTATTGGCATTACAGATTCAGATGAGAGTGTAGTAAAACCATTTTTAAGGTGTAATTGGAAGAGTGAAATTGAGGAAGTGGTGGTTCGGTGCCAGAATATCCACTGGAACCTCGATTTGCTGATTGGTGGAGAATTGAGCAGTCTGTTTTTATACTTGGATTCTGGTCTGAAAGTTTCTTGAAAAGTAACATACTAGTTTAGGCTCTTAATTTTTTTTTAATGATTTTTTATTGTGGTAAGAGTCACAGGATATAAAACATAGTGTTTTAACCATATTTATCTGTACAAGTCAGTGGCATTAAGTATGTTCACATTGTTGTGCAACTGTCACCATCATGTGTCTCCTGAATCTTTCACCTTCCAAAGTTTAGATTTTTTTAAAAAGTAAACTTTCCTATCACTGTGTTACTGCTATGTCATAATCTCTTCCTGCCAATAAGCTTTGAAATTTCCTATTTAATAGGCAGTCATCTTTTTCTCTTGGATTTAAATGTATTGGTATTGTTGAGATATTATTATTTTTCTTGCCAATTAGAAGCATGTGTAAATTCAATATTCTATAATTTCTGATGGCATTAATTTGTTTTATTTGATTGACTCTGGAGTTGTTTGTTTTTTCAAAGAGCCAGCTATTCATGTTACTTATTGATTTCATTTTGGTTCCACATTTCTATTTCTACTTTTATTATTTCCATATTTTGGCTTCTTTGGTTTTTTCCCTTAAAATTCTTGGAGAGGAACTCAATTCTCTGGTTTTCCTTTTGTCTCTTTTATTTTTTGCTTTGATTTACACTTTTCGAGTGGATACATGTTCTCTGAGCTTTGCTTTGGCAGCTATCTGGGCATATTGATATTTCAGTTGTTTAGTTGTATTTTAAATATTCTGTATTAATTCTGTTTCAACCTTGGTTTAGTCATTATCTAAGAAAGGAAACTAACATTTATTGTGTATTACCTGCTTGGTGCCAAGCCCGGCAATGGTGCTTTCTATATATTTTTAAAAGAAATATTGTCAGATTAGTTCCATACCTTATGGTCATGCTGTTAGGTTTTCATTATTTAGATTTTCCTTATTCGTCTTTTGAATGCTTTTTGCTTTGAAATCTAGTTTATCAAATTACTAGTAAATTGCTTCTCTTTTTCTTACTCAATAATGATAAACCTGTGTTGTCTCCTTTCTTGTAGTTGGTTTGACTTTTGACATTGGTTGCAAGTGTGACTGTTGACTGCAATAGATTTAGATTTTATTTTTTAATCCAGTAAGTGATCTTTCTTATTTTAGGCCTGTGATAGCAGAATAATGACACCTATCCCCCAAATATGCCCACATCCTAATCCTTGGAACTTCGAAATACATTCCATTACACAGTAAAGGGAAATTAAGGTAACAGCTGGAATTATGATTGCCAATCAGTTAACCTGAAAATAGGGGAGATTATTCTGGATTTTCTGGCTGGGCCCATTATCCGAGGTCTTAAATGTAGAAGAGGGAGGCAAAAGAGGAAGTCAGAGTGAGTCAATGTGGGGGGGAGGTGTGCTGGAGCTTTGAAACTGGAGGGGGGGGGTGGGGGGGTGGGTTACTAGCCAGCTCTGAAACAGCTTCTGTGTGTGCATGCTAAGTCGCTTCAGTCGTGTCTGACTCTTTGCAACCCTAGGGGCTGTAGCCCATCAGGCTCCTCTGTCCATGGGATTCTCCAGGCAAAATACTGGAGAGGGTTGCCATGCCCTTCTCCAGGGGATCTTCCTGACCCAGGGATCGAACCTGCATCTTTTATGTCTTCCACATTGGCGGGCAGGTTGTTTCCACTAGAGCCACCTGGGAAGCAGCTTCTTAAAGCTAGTAAGACAGGGAAACATTCTCTCATAGAGCCTCCAGGAGACTCAGAACCCTGGTGACACCTTGATTTTCACCCAGTGAGACAATTTCAGACTTTTGACATTCAAAACTGTAAAGATACTATTTGTGCTTTTTAAGCCACTAAGTTGGTGCTAATTTTGTATGGCTGCAATAGAAAACCAATACCACAACTCTTTATCCTCTTTAGATTTCTCCAACAACAATATTTGAAGAAGTTATATTTTGTTATTATTTGTTATTATACGTTATTATTTGTCCTCTTGTAAGGTCACCTTGTTTTCTTTATATTTTTAATTTTTCATGTAATAGACCCAGAACTCTTAATATCCCTTTGAAAAGTTAAAGTCAAGTTGCTCAGTCGTGTCTGACTCTTTGGAACCCCATGGACTGTTGCTCACCAGGCTTCTCCATCCATGCGATTTTCCAGGCAAGAGCACTGGAGTGGGTTGCCATCTCCTTCTCCAGAGGATCTTCCCAACCCAGGGATCGAACCCAGGTCTCCTGCATTATAGGCAAACGCTTTACCATCTGAGCCACCAGGGAAGTCTAATATCCCTTTCAGTTCAGTTCAGTCGCTCAGTCGTGTCCGACTCTTTGCGACCCCATGAATCATGGCACGCCAGACCTCCCTGTCCATCACCAACTCCCGGTGTTTACTCAAACTCGTGTCCATCGAGTTGGTGATGCCATCCAGCCATCTCATCCTCTGTTGTCCCCTTCTCCTCCTGCCCCTGATCCCTCCTAGCATCAGGGTCTTTTCCCGTGAGTCAACTCTTCTCATGAGGTGGCCAAAATATTGGAGTTTCAGCTTCAGCAATTCTGACAAAAATTATTAAATACTTTTCCAACATTTTAATTTTCATTATTTCCACTGCTTTTTCTTCTATTAAGTAATAGAACTCTTTTAGGGAAAATAATGTATTTATCTTACAGGGTTTACTCTCCCCCACCTCATTTATTTATTGTTTTATAGTCTGAAACTCTTGGAAAATTTTTGCCTCTGCATATTACCTAATTTACCTAAGAACCTTGTGTTTGTCATTGTCCTTGCATTTGTTAATGTTCTAATCCACTTTTTTCTTTTAAAAATCCTTTCTGTTTTCCAGTCCATTGTTTCTGGTAATGATATATGTAGCTGAGGGCTTTGGTTAACAAATTGGTTCTGATTTTCTAGATTGTGTGATATCCCCCTGTGCTATCAGAGAGAAAAAGTTCTCTCACCTGGTAACTTTCTGTTTCTGGTGATCACTCCATTTCTACTAGCTCTTGAATCTCCCTCAAACCCTTTTCTTTGAAGTCTAGGAACATCATTCTTCTCTTGGAATCTTTCAGTTGTTGTGCTTTCCCTCTGTGTGGCAGCTTATAAAGGCCTCCCCTTGTTTCTGAGCATGAATAATCATAACTAACATATATTTAGTGCAGGAGTTATCAAACTGTTTTTCACAGACCCCCTTGGGGCCTTGAGAAACTTTCCAGGGATCTGCGAGGTCAGAACTATTTTCATAATAATACTAAGACATCCTTGTCCTCTTTTGCTGGGTTGCCATTTCACTCTGGTGAGTAAACTGCTGGCACCTGAGCACAAATCAAGCTGGTGCCAGGAAATGTGAAAGTGAAAGTTGCTCAGTTGTGCCCAACTCTTTGTGACCCCATGGACTATGGTCCATGGAATTCTTTAGGCAAAAATACTGGAGTGGGTTGCCATTTCCTTCTCCAGGGGATCTTCCCAACCCTGGGATTGAACCCTGGTCTCCTGCATTGCAGGCAGATTCTTTACCATCTGAGCCACCAGGGAAACCCTTCTGATAAAATGGGTTGTGATAACAACTAATGTGCTTTTTTTGTTGCTGTAATATAGTGAAATGTGTCAGCATTTAAAGATCTTCATTACTCAGTGTGCTAATATTTTCTGGTTGACCTATATGGAGTTAAAATCATGCAAGGATAAAAGATTCATCCAAAGTGCAAGACAGACCAGTGTATTTTAATGTAGCAGACTATAAAAAATTCACTGAAGGAATTCCCTGGCGGTTAGGACTTGGTGTTTCATTGCCAAGGGCCTGGGTTCAGATCCTAGTCTGGGAACTAAGATCCTGTAAGCCTTGCAGCATGGTCAAGAAAAAAAGTTCATTGATAGTGTTTTGGAGTCCACATCAAGGAACCACTACTTATTGGGTTTTGGTGTCCTATTGAAGAAAAATATCCAACATTATCTAAAAGACCAATTAAAATACTGAGTTTTTTTCTGATGACATATCTCTGTGACATCAGCTCTTCTTCACATGCTTGAACTCAGACAGTGTCAACAGAATGAATGCAGACATAAATATTATAATCTAGGTATCTGCTATGAAGCCAAACATTTTATTTTTTTCTGATTTAAAAAAAAATTTAATTGAAGGATAATTGCTTTACAGTATTGCATTGGTTTTTACCAAAGAGGAACATGAACCAGCCATAGGCTTACCCATGTCCACTCCCACTTGAACATCCTTCCCACCTCCCTCCCCATCCCACTGCTCTAGGTTGTTATCCAGCCCTGGTTGGAGTTCCCTGAGTCATACAGCAGATTTCCATTGGCTATCTATTTTACATATGATAATATATGTTTCCATGTTACTCTCTTCTTACCTCCCACTCTCTCCTTCCTCCACCCAGCTGTGTCCATAAGTCTGTTCTCAATGTCTGTGTCTCCATAGCTGAACTGCAAATGGGTTCATCAATACCATCTTTCTAGATTCCATATGTATGCATTAGTATATGGTATTTGTTTTTCTCTTTCTGACTTATTTCACTCTGTATGATAGGCTCTAGATTCATCCACCTCATTAGGACTGACTCAAATGTGGTCTTTTTTATGACTGACTAAATATTCCATTCTATATATGTACAATAACTTCTTTATCCTTTGATCTGTTGATGGATATCTAGGTTGCTTCTATGTCTTAGCTATTGTAACTAAAGCTGCAGTGAACTTTGGGTTACAGGTGTCTTTTTCAGTTTTGGTTTCCTCAGGGTATATGCCCAGTAGTGGGATTGCTGGGTCATGGTGGTTTTATTCCTAGTTTTTTTAAGGAATCTCCATACTATTCTCCATAGTGGTTGTATCAATTTGCATTTCCACCAATAGTGCAAGAGGGTTCCCTTTTCTCCACACCCTCTCCAGCATTTATTGTATGTAGATTTTTTTGATGATGGTCATTCTGACCTGTGTGAGGTAATGTCTCATTGTAGTTTTTACTTGAATTGCTCTGATAATGTGCGATGTTGAGCAGCATTTCATGTGTTTATTAGCCATCTGTATGTCTTCTTTGGAGAAATGTCTGTTTAGGTTTTTTTGCCCAGTTTTTTTTTTTTTTTTTTAATATTATTTTATTAGTTGGAGGCCAATCACTTTACAACATTTCAGTGGGTTTTGTCATACATTGACATGAATCAGCCATATAGTTACACGTATTCCCCATCCCGATCCCCCCTCCCACCTCCCTCCCCACCTGACTCCTCAGGGTCCTCCCAGTGCACCAGGCCCGAGCACCTGACTCATGTATCCCACCTGGGCTGGTGGTCCGTTTCACCATAGATAATATACATGCTGTTCTTTCAAAACATCCCACCCTCACGTTCTCCCCCAGAGTTCAAAAGTCTGTTCTGTACTTCTGTGTCTCTTTTTCTGTTTTGCATATAGGGTTATCACCACCATCTATCTAAATTCCGTATATATGTGTTAGTATACTGTAATGTTCTTTATCTTTCTGGCTTACTTCACTTTTTTGCCCAGTTTTTGATTGGTTTTCTTTTTCTTGATGTTGACTTGTATGAGCTGCTTGTATATTTTGATATTAATCCTTTGTTTGTTGTTTCATTTGCTCTTATTTTTTCCCATTCTGAGGGTTGACTTTTCACCTTGTTTATAGTTTCCTTTGCAGTGCAAAAGCTTTTAATTTTAGTTAGGTCCCACTTGTTTATTTTTGTTTTATTTCCATTATTCTAGGAGGTGGATCATAGAGGATCTTGTTGTGATTTATGTCATAGAGTGTTCTGCCTGTGTTTCCTTTAGGAGTTTTATAGTTTCTGGTCTTACATTTAGGTCTTTAATTCATTTTGAGGTTATCTTTGTGTATGGTGTTAGGAAGGGTTCTAATTTCATTTTTTTTTACATGTGGCTGTCCAGTTTTCCCAGCACTACTTATTGAAGAGACTGTCTTTGCCCCATTGTATATTCTTACCTTCTTTGTCAAAACTAAGGTACCCATAGATGTGTGGGTTTATCTCTGAGCTGTTTATCTTGTTCCCTTGGTCTTGTTGTTCAGTTGCTCAGTCGTAGCTGACTCTTTGCCACCCCACAGACTGCAACATGCCAGGCTTCCCTGTCCTTCACCATTTTCCTGAGCTTGCTCAAACTCATGTCCATTGAGTCAGTGATGCGATCCAATCATCTCCTCTGTCATTCCCTTCTTCTCCTGCCTTCAGTCTTTCCCAGCATCAGGATCTTTTCCAATGAGTCAGCTCTTTGCATCAGGTGGCCAAAGTATTGGAGCTTCAGCATCAGTAATTCCAGTGAATATTCAGGATTGATTTCCTTTGGATTGACTGATTTGATCTCTTTGCAGTCCAAGGGACTCTCAAGAATCTTCGCCAGCACCACAGTTCAAAAGCATCAGTTCAACACTCAGCCTTCTTTATGGTCCAACTCTTACATCCATACATAACTACTGGAAAAACCATAGATTTGACTATATGGATTATTGTTGGCAAAGTAATATCTCTGCTTTTTATTATGCTGTCTAGGTTTGTCATAGCTTTTCTTCCAAGGAGCAAGCGTCTTTTAATTTCATGACTGCAGTCACTGTCTGCAGTGATTCTGGAGCGCAAGAAAATAAAGTCTGTCACTGTTTCCATTGTTTCCCCATCTATTTGCCATGAAGTGATGGGACTGGATGCCATGATCGTATTTTTTTGAATGTTGAATTTTAAGTCAACTTTTTCACTCTCTTCTTTCACTTTCATCAGGAGGCTCTTTTGTTCCTCTTTACCTTCTGCCATAAGGGTGGTGTCATCTGCATATCTGAGGTTATTGATATTTCTCCCAGCAGTCTTGATTCCAGCTTGTGCTTCACCCAGGCCGGCATTTCTCTTGATGTACTCTGCATTTAAGTTAAATAAGCAGGGTGACAGTATACAGCCTTGACACACTCCTTTCCCAATTTGGAACCAGTCCATTGTTCCATGTTCAAATCTAACTGTTGTTTCTTGACCTGCATACAGGTTTCTCAGGAGGCAAGTAAGGTGGTCTGGTATTCCCATCTCTTTGAGAATTTTCCACAGTTTGTCATGATCCACACACAGGCTTTAGTGTAGTCAATGAAGCAGATTTTTTTTTTTAATTCTCTTGCTTTTTCTATGATCCAACGGATGTTGGCAATTTGATCTCTACTTCCTCTGCCTTTTCTAAATCCAGCTTGTATGTCTAGAAGTTCTCAGTTCATATACTGTTGAAGCCTAGGTTGGAGAATTTTGAGCATTACCTTGTGAGCGTGTGAGGTGAGTGCAATTGTGCAGTAGTTTGAACATTATTTGGCATTGCCTTTCTTTGGGATTGCAATGAAACTGATTTTTTTCAGTCCTGTGGCCACTGCTGCATTTTCCAAATTTGCTGGCATATTGAGTGCAGCACTTTCACAGCATCATCTTTTAGGATTTGAAATAGCTCAGCTGGAATTCCATCACCTGCACTAGCTTTGTTTGTAGTGATGTTTCCTAAGGCCCACTTGACTGTTGAAAGTTCTTGCGTTTAATGTTGTCCCAGAGAACTCTGAGGCTATCCTCAATTCTTTTCATTCTTTTTCCATTATTCTGCTCTTCAGCAGTTATTTCCACCATTCTATGTTCCAGCTCACTTATCCATTCTTCTGCTTCCATTGATCTACTATTGGTTCCTTCCAGAGTATTTTTAATTTCAGTAATTGAGTTATTCATCACTGTTTGCTTAATCTTTATTTCTTCTATGTCCTTGACAATTGTTTTAATCATGTTGATCACTTCTTGCATTTTCTCCATTCTGTTTTCAAGGTTTTGGAATATCTTTGTTATCATTATTCTGAATTCGTTTTCAGGTAGTTTGCCTATTTCCTCTTTGTTTAGTTGGTCTTATCTGTTTTTAGTTTGTTCCTTCATTTGCACCATACTTCTCTGCCTTTTCTTTTCTTCTTTATTTTTTTTTAAATTTATTGTGTTTGAGATCTCCTTTTGCCAGATTTTGAGGTCAAATTCCTTCTTCCTCTTGGTTTCTGCCCTTGATGGGCAAGGTTGATTCACTGGTTTGTGTAGGCTTCTGTTGGGTGCGACTTGTGCTTGTGATCTGGTGGGAGAAGGTAAGTTTTTTTTTTTTTTCCACTGGTGGTCAGGACTGTATGAGGTGGTAATCCTGTTTGCTGGTGATTGGGTTTGTGTCTTTGTCTTGTTTGTTGTTTGGGTGAGTCTTCCTGCATTGCATTCTGCCGGTAGTTGAGTACTGCCAGGTCTTATATACAGGAGGAGGCCTTTGTGTGAGTTCTTACTAATTAATAATCCCTGGGTTAGAAGTTTTCAGGTAGTCTAGTATCTTGTCAGTGCTCCCACTCCAAAGGCTCAGGGCCTGATCCTGGCCAGAGAACAGAGATTCCACAGGTGGTTTGTTATGACATTAAAGGGGATTAAAACAAGAAACAAAATGCAAACCCCAGACAATTGGCAAATACAAAATCAGACTAATACTAACAAAAATAATGGAATATATATACACACACATATACAAACAAAACCAAAACAGTCCAAAAAAAAAAAAAAAGAATGAAAGAAAGTAGAAGAGATTGACCCTGCGAGCAAAGGAAGGCAAAAATGATATCCACCAGGTAAAAACAAAACTAATTAAAGCATAAGCTGGAAAACAAAGCCAAAGCAATATGCCAACTGGGGAATAAAGCAATGAAAGCAAAACAGACTGATAAACATGGTGAGAAAAAGAAAAGAAAGTAAGAATAGAAAATCAAAGTTAGAGGTAGATAAAGGAGATTTTTGTATATATTAAAGAATAAATATGACAGGAAAAGAATAAGAAAAGCAACAAAATAATTATGTAGAAAAATAATAAATTTTTAAAAATTAAAAGTCTGTTCTGTACTTCTGCGTCTCTTCTTCTGCCCTGATTCACATCAATGTATGACAAAACCCACTGAAAAATAAAAAAGAAAAAAAAGAAAAAAAATAAAAATAAAAAAATAAAAATTAAAAAAGAAAAAAGAAAGAAAAAACCCTCAAAATCATGAGAGGCCACCATAGATGCAGATGTATTTAAAGGAAATAAAAGGTGTGATTAGCAAAAAAAATTCTCAGAAGTGTAAATAGATTTAATAGTACTGTTAAAATCAACAACTACAGCAACAGAGGGAAAAAAAAGGAAAAAAGAAAAAATCCAGAAGCAAGTACAGAACAAGTAAAAATATAAGAATAATAAATGTTTTTCTTTGATCTCAGTTGTCAATGTCTTTTCCCTTGCTGTGAGTCACAGTCCACCTCGCCTCCCTAGGATGCCCTCCAATACTGGGCTGGTCTCTTCACCTGTTGCTGGGGAAGCTCAGACTCTAATCTAGTCCTACTCCTGTGTGTTCTTGACTCTAATGTCCACATGTGCCCGTGCTAGTGTGTTTCTTTTGAGGGACTTCTCATTATGCTTTTATATATTCCATAGACACACAGTCAAGCCAGACATTTTAAAAAATTGCAAAACTCTAAAAACAATTTTGAAAAAGTTTTTTCATTAAAATTATGTTGTTTATGTTACTATAATGTTTATTATTTTTATTTTTATGAAGTAACAAATATTTTGAATAATGGTTTTAAAATCTATATAGTAGATAGCAATAGCAAACATATAATCTATATAAACAAAGCTCTTTAGAGTCCTCAGTCACTTTTAAGAATGTAAAAGAATTTTGATACTAAAAATTTTGAGAACCACCAATTTAATGCTTTACACAAAGCACTTTTCATATTAATTATATTATATTCACAGTCACCTTATGAGGTACATATTACTCTGGTTTTGTAGCAGAGAATGCTATGAAAGTATTAGTAATATTCTAAGAAAAGGCTGTATAGATACACTAGTTAGAAACCTCTCCAAGTTTGATGGTCCTCCCACTGTTGTTTATACTCTTGGAGGTTAGCTTCTGAGCTAAATTTTGTGGGTCCTTGTTGTTGTTATTTAGTCACTAAGTCATGTCTGACTCTTTGCCACCCCATGGACTGCAGCATGCCAGGCTTCCCTGTCCTTCACCATCTCCTGGAGCTTGCTCAAAGTCATGTCCACTGAGTCGGTGTTGCCATCCAACCATCTTGTCCTCTGTCATCCCCTTCTCCTCCTGCTTTCAATCGTTCCCAGCATCAGGGTCTTTTCCAAGGAGTCAGTTCTTCACATCAGGTGGCCAAAGTATTGGAGCTTAAGCTTCAGTATCAATCCTTCCATGGAATATTCAGGGTTGATTTCCTTTGGGATTGACTGGTTTGATCTCCTTGCAGTCTAGGGGACTCTCAAGAGTCTTCTCAGACACCACAGTTCAAAAGTATGAATTCTTCAGTGTTCAGCCTTCTTTATGGTCTGTCACATCCATACATGACTGCTGGAAAAACCATAGCTTTGATTATATAGACCTTTATCAATAATGTTTCTGCTGTTTAATACACTGTTGAGTTTGGTCATAGCTTTCTTTCAGGGAGCAAGCGTCTTTTAATTTCATGTCTGTAGTCACTGTCTGCAGTGATTTTGCCCTGAAGTGATGGGACCAGATGCTATGATACTAGTTTTTTGAATGTTGAGTTTTAAGCCAGTTTTTCCACTCTCCTTTTTCACCTTCATCAAGAGGCTCTTTTGTTCCTCTTTGCTTTCTGCCATTAGGGTGGTGTCATTTGCATATCTGAGGTTATTGATATTTCTCCTGGCCATCTTGAATCCATCTTGAGCTTCATCCAGCCCCCATGATGTACTCTGCATATAAGTTAAATAACCAGAGTGGCAATATACAGCCTTGACGTACTCCTTTCCCAGTTTGGAACCAGTCCATTGATCCATGTCCAGATCTAACTGTTGCTTCTTGACCTGCATACAGGTTTCTCAGGAGGCAGGTAGGGTGGTTTGGTATTCCCGTCTCTTGAAGAATTTTCCACAGTTTGTTGTGATCCACACAGTCAAAGGCTTTATTATAGTCAATGGAGCAGAAGTAGTTGTTTTTCTGGAATTCTCTTGCTTTTTCTGTGATCCAGCGAATATTGGCAATTTGATCTCTGGTTCCTCTGCCTTTGCTAAATGCAGCTTGTACGTCTGGAAATTCTCAGTTCACATACTATTGAAGCCGAGGTTGGAGGATTTTGAGCATGACCTTGCTAGTGTGTGAAATGAGTGCAATTGTGCGGCATTTTGAATATTCTTTGGCATTCCCTTCTTTGGGGTTGAAATGAAAACTGACCTTTTACAGTCCTGTGACCATTGCTGAGTTTTCCAAATTTGCTGGCATGTTGGGTGCAGCCCTTTCACAGCATCATCTTTTGGGATTTGAAATAGCTCAACTGGAATTCCATCACTTCCACTAGCTTTGTTCGTAGTGATGCTTCCTAAGGCCCTCTTGACTTTGCACTCCAGGATGTCTGGCTCTAGGTGAGTGATCACACCATTGTGGTTATCCAGGTCATGAAGATCTTTTTTGTATAGTTCTTCTGTGTATTCTTGCCACCTCTTCTTAATCTCTTATGTTTCTGTTAGGTCCATACTGTTTCTGTGCTTTGTTGTGCCCATCTTTGCATGAAATGTTCCCTTGGTATCTCTAATTTTCTTGAAGAGCTCTCTAGTCTTTCCCATTCTATTGTTTTCCTCTAGTTGTGGGTCATATCACCTTGAAATCCCCCCCTTTTTTCCAATTGAAATTTCTTATGTTGTTTCTCATAATACAAGGGTAGGGCATGTATGTATCAATCAATTCAGTTCAGTTGCTCAGTCGTGTCCAACTCTGTGAGACCCCATGGACTGTATGTAGCACACCAGGCTTCCCTGTCCATCACCAACTGCCAGAGCCTACTCAAACTCATGTCCATCGCGTCAGTGATCCTGTGCAACTATCTCATCCTCTGTCGTCCCCTTCTCCTCCTGCCTTCAATCGTTCCCAGCGTCAGGGTCTTTTCCAGTGAGTCAGTTCTTCACATCAGATGGCCAAAGTATTGGAGTTTCAGCTTCAGCATCAGTCCTTCCAATGAATATTCAGGAATGATTTCCTTTAGGATTGACTGGTTGGATCTCCTTGCAGTCCAGGGGAATCTCAAGTCTTCTCCAACACCACAGTTCGAAAGCATCAATTGTTTGGTGCTCAGCTTTCTTTATCGTCCAACTTTTACATCCACATATGACTACTGGAAAAACTATAGCTTTGACTAGACAGACGTTTGTTGGTAAAGTAATGTCTCTACTTTTTAATACACTGTCTAGGTTGGTCATAGCTTTTCTTCCAAGGAGGATGTGCCTTTTAATTTCATGACTGCAGTCACCATCTGCAGTAATCACAGTATGAAAAGGCAAAAAGTTATGTATCAATACCTTGCCGAAAAATCTGCAGTCATAGCAAGAGTGAAAAGACTGTCCTTAATTCTCTCTACTGGAGATCTTGGTTAATCACTAGCATGTATTTACCTAGATGCTTTTCCAAGAATTTTGAATGATTAAAGTGAGTATTGAATAGTACTCAATTAGAAGGACTTTGGAGTCAAATGGATCTTAATTTGAATCTCAGCCCTGTGAGCTACTATCTGCTTGGACAGGTTATTTAACACCTAAGCCTTCATTTCCCATCTGTACAAAGGGAATAGTGAAAGTGCTTCCTTCATAGTGTTGCTGTGAGACTTAAGTGACACTGCCTGACTTTCTGTAAATAGGCATTGATGTGTAGATAGATCAATAGATAGGCCAACATTATTGAAGTATGTGTTACATGCAGTAAGTTTTATCATTTTTAGTGCTCAATCCTATGAGTTTTAATAATCCCATTCACTTGTGGAAGCACCACCTAAAGACAGAAATATGGAAAAGTTCCATTACTGCAGAAACTTCCCTTGTGTTCTTTTGTAGTCATCCTTTCCCCCAGCACAGCCATAGGTAACTACACTGATCTATTTTCTGTCCCTACACTTTTGCTTTTTCCACAATGTCAAATAAATGAAGTCATACAGTGTGTTGTGTTTTCAGTCTGAGTTATTTTACTTAGCATAGTGCATTTGAGGTTATCCATGTTGTTACATGCATCCCTAGTTTGTTCTTTTTTACTGCTGACTAGTAGTATTCCGTTTGAATAACCATATCACAGTTGGTTTAGTTATTCACCAGTTTTTGGACATTTCGATTGTTTCCAGTGGCTATGATAAATAAAGCTGCTTTGAGCATTTGCATACGAGTCTTTTTGTGGACATAATGTTTTCCTTTTTCTTAAGTAAATACCTAGGTATGGGATTGCTGGGCTGTAGAGGAACTGTATACTTAACTTTAGGAGAAACTACCAAAGTGTTTTCTAAAGTGGCTGCACTGTTTTGCATTCCTACTAGCAATATATGAGGGTTCTATTTGCTCCATGTCCTTAGCAACAGTTGTCATATGCTATGAGGTTAAGAGTCTAGGTTCATTATTCCTATCTATCCAGTTGTTTCAGCACCATTTATGGAAGCCCAGTTCTTTCTCTGCTGAATTGCCTTGGCATCTTTGACCATGTATGTATGGGTATGTTTTTGGACTCTATTCTATTCTCTGGGTTTCTCCTGATGTTAATACTGCATTTTCTTGATTACTGTAGCTCTATAGTTAAGTCATGAAAGCATGCCGAATAAGCACATAGTATAGTTTCTCCAACTTTGTTCTCTATCATAATTGTTCTGCCCATTTGAAGTCTTTTGCATTTTCATATAATTTTTAGAATTAGTATGTTAATTTCTCCAGGAGAGGCTGCCTGGATTTTCATTGGGATTGCATTGAATCTTTTTTCCTGTATATTTATAGCAGCTTTAATCATAATTGGCAAAACTTGGAAGCAACCAAGATGTCCCTTGATGGATATATGTGTAAATAAACTGGTGCATCTAATGGAATATTGTTTAGCACTAAAAGGAAATGAGCTATCAAGCCTTGAAAAGACTTGGTGGAACCTTAAACGCATACAGGCATACTTTGTTTTATTGTGCTTTGCTTTATTGCCCTTTTCAGATATTGCATGTATTTTTTTCTTGCAGTTTTATTGAAACATAGGCGACATACAGCACTGTCTTAGTTTAGGGTGTACGGCATAATTATTTGACTTACATACCTCATGAAATTATTACCACAATAAGTTTAGTGAACATTAATCATCTCATATACAAAAATAAAAGATAAAAATATTTTTCATTGTGATGAGAACTCTTAGGGTTTACTCTCAACAACTTTCATATATAACATACCACAGTGTTAATTACATTTAACATGTTGTAAAATTCCTCTCTAATACTTATAAAGGAATTTTCTATGTTTTGACTACCTTCATCCAACTCCCCCTTGCCCCACCCCAACCTCCAGTAACCACACATCTAATATCTTTTTTTATAGGTTTGTTTGTTTTTGAAGTATAATTCACCTACAGCATTATGTTATTAAATAGTTCCTGTTGTACAGCATAGTGATTTGATATTTCTATATATTTTTAAATGGTCACCACAATGTCTAGTTACCATCTGTCACTATTCAGAGATACTATATTACTTTTGTTTAGCACTAAAAGGAGACTATATTCCCCACAATGTATATTTCATACCCATAGCTTCTTTATTTTGTGGCTGGAGGTTCTACTTCTGAATCTCTTTTACCTAGTTCTCTCCTCCCTTCCTCCCACCTCCTCTGGCAACCACCTGTTTATTCTCTGTACGCATGACTCTGTTTCTGTTTTGTTTATTTCTTTTTCTAGAGTCTACATATAAATGCAGTTACATTATATTTGTCTTTCTCTAACTTATTTCACTAGTATAATGCCCTGTAGTTTCATCCAAGTTGTCACAAATGACAAGATTTCATTATTTTTTGTGGCTGAGTAATATTCCATCACACACACACACACACACATACACACACACACACACACACACACACACACACAGAGTTCCCACATGTTCTTTAAACAGTCATCTCTTCATGGGCACTTAGGTTGCCTGTATATTTTAGCTATTGTAAATAAGGTTGCAGTAAACATAGGGATACATATATCTTTTCGAATTAGTGTTTTTTTTCTCCAGATAAATCAATCCCCAAGAGTTGAATTGCTAGAGCACATGATAGTTCTGTTTTTAAGTTTTTAAGGAACCTCCATACCATTTTTCATAGCGGCTGCAGCAGTTTACATTCTTGCCAACATTGCATGTGGATTCCTTTTTCTTCACATCTTCACCAACACTTGTTATCTGTTGTCCTTTTGATAATAGTCATTCTGACAGATGTCAGATATTATCAAACTAGACTACTTCCTCATACCATATACAGAAATGAACTCAATTTTGATTAACAACTTAAATGTAAGACCCAAAACCATAAAACTTCTCAAAGAAAACATAGGCAGTATGGTCTTTGACATCAGTCTTAGCAATATTTTTTTAATATGTCTCCTCAGGCAGAAGAAACAAAAACATAAATAAGCAAATGGGACTACTTGCATTGACTCTTCAGAATAATGTGATGAGTATGGTAGGCTAAATAATGTCCTTCAAAGATATCTACTTACTAATTCATGGAACCTGTGTATATTACCTTCTCTGGCAAAAAGGTGAATATTACCTTATGTGGCAAAAGATATGATTAAGTTACAGATCTTGAGATGGGAGAATATCCTGCTTTAACAAGGTGGGCTCTAAATACATTCATGGGTTTCCATATAAGAAGGAGGCAGAGGAGACACTATAAAGAGAAGACAATGTGATTGAAGCAGAGAAAGATATTTGAAGATGCTACCCTTCTGATATTAATAATGGAGGAAGGAGCTCAAAGGAATGCAGGGAATGCAGCTCTAGAAACTTGAAAAGGCAAGGAATGGATTCTTTCCTAGTCTCTGGAGAGAGCATGACTCTGCTGATACCTTAGTTTTAACCTGCTACTGCTACTGCTAAGTCACTTCAGTCGTGTCCGACTCTGTGCGAACCCATCCCTGGGATTCTCCAGGCTAGAATACTGGAGTGGGTTGCCATTTCCTTCTCCAATGCATAAAAGTGAAAAGTGAAAGTGAAGTCGCTCAGTGATGTCTGACTCTTCGCGACCCCATGGACTGCAGTCTACCAGGCTCCTCCATCCATGGGATTTTCCAGGCAAGAGTACTGGAGTGGGGTGCCATTGTCTTCTCTAGTTTTAACCTAGTGAACCCCATTTTGGACCTTTAGCCTGCAGAACTATAAGAGAATAAATGTGTGTTGTTTTAAACCATCATGTTCATGGTAATTTGTTATAGCAACCATAGGAAATGAATAGAGGATATAAATTTTAACAGTATTGAATTTTTTAATCTGTAAAAATTGTGGATCTCTCCATTTGTTTAGATCTTTAATTTTAAGACTTCTCAGGTAGTGCTAGTGGTAAAGAACTCTCCTGCCAGTGCAGGAGACGTGAGAGACACAGGTTCAATCCCTGGGTGGGGAAGATCCCCTGGAGAAGGAAATGGCAACTCACTCCAGTATTCTTGCCTGGGAAATCCCATGGACAGAGGAGCCTGACAGGCTGCAGTCCATGGGGTCACAAAGAGTCAGATATGACTGAAGCAACTTAGCAAAGCTACAAAATTTTTTCGGCAGTGTTTGTTAGGTTTCTGAATCTAAGTCTTGCAGATATTTTGTTAAATTTGTCTCTAGGTATTTCATACTTTGATACTGTTGTAAATGGTGGTTTTTTCATAATCTTTTGATTTTAAATATTGTTTATAGGAAATTTGCAGTAAATTACAGTTTTTAAAAATCTGTGTCCATTTTCTCATTGCTAGCATATAGAAATGCAGTAAATGTTTTCATTTATTTACCTTGTATCCTGCAACTTTACTAAATTCACTAATTAGGTTTAGTAGCTTTTTTGGTCGAGTACTTAGGATTTTCTACATAGTCACATTGTCTGCAAATATTAGATTTACTTCTTCTTTATCCTTTTTATTTCTTTTCTTGTATTATATTTGTGGCTAGGGCTTCCAGTGCAGTGTTGAATAGTTGTATTGAAGTGGACCTACTTCTTGTTTACTGTCTTAGGGGCAAAGTATTTTTAGTCTTTCACCATTAAGCATTTTAACTAGGTTTTTTATAAATGTGAAAGTCGCTCAGGCATGTCCTACTCTTTGCACCCCATGGACTATAGTCCATGGAATTCTCCAGGTCAGAATACTAGAGTGGGTAGCCGTTCCTTTCTCCAGGGGATCTTCCCAACCCAGGAATTGAACCTAGGTCTTCTTCATTGCAGGCAGATTCTGTACCAGCTGAGCCACCAGGGAAGTCCAAGTCCAAAGGCCCAGAGCCCTTGGCAGCAGACACTGAAGGAGACTGTGTCAGGTTTTTTCTAGATACTCCTCTATTCCTAATTTGCTTAGAGCTTTTATCTTGGATGAGTAGTGAGTTATGTCAAATGTTTCCCCTGGAACTATTGAAATAATCATATGACTTTTCTCTTTCATTCTATTGATACAGTGAATTACATTGATTTCGAATGTTAAGCCAAACTTGAAGTCCTGGCTAAAGTACACTTAGTCATAATGCAGTATTCTTTCTATATAATGTTGGATTCAATTTCATGTTTTTTAGGGGTTTTGCATCTGTCTTTCATGAAGGATGCTGGTTTGTAGTTTTATTTCTTGGTCAGGTTTGAGTATCAGGGTAATGCTACTAGCTTCATAAAATAAATTGGGAAATGTTCCTCTCTCATCTATTTCTGCAAGAATTTGTGAAAAATTGGTACTATTTCTTCCATATGTGTTTGGTAAATTTTGTCTGGGCCTGACATTTTTTTGTGAGACTGGTTCTAACTACAGTTTCTGTTGTATTTTAAATAGATAAAAGAATTTGAAAGTATTTCTTCTTTTGTGAATTTTAATAATTAATTATTTCAAGAAATTTGCTTGCTTGAAGCTGTTCATAATATCCACTTTTAATGCCTGTAGGATTTGTCATGATGTCCCTGCTTTAATTCCTGATATTAGTAATTCATGTCTACTGTTTTTTTCCTGATCACTCTAGCTATTGAAAGGTTGTTGCTGGCCCACGAAAAGACACCAGGATTCTTGGCCTCTGGAGGAGAAGAATTCAATCCAGGGCCAGAGATGAGGCTTGATCGCTCAGAACTTTTGTGTGATAAAGTTTTATTAAAGTATAAAGAAGATAGAGAAAGCTTCTGACATATGCATCAGAAGGGGGCAGAAAGAGTACCCTCCTGCTAGTCTTCAGCTGGATGTTATATAGTCACTCAGTTGTGTCCAACTCTTTGTGACCCCATGAATCACAGCACGCCAGGCCTCCCTGTCCATCACCAACTCCCGGAGTGTACTCAAACTCATGTCCATCGAGTCAGTGATACCATCCAGCCATCTCATCCTCTGTCGTCCCCTTCTCCTCCTGCCCCCAATCCCTCCCAGCATCAGGGTCTTTTCCAGTGAGTCAACTCTTCACATGAGGTGGCCAAAGTATTGGAGTTTCAGCTTCAGCATCAGTCCTTCCAGTGAACACCCAGGATTGATCTCCTTTAGGATGGACTGGTTTGATCTCCTTGCAGTCCAAGGGTCTCTCAAGAGTCTTCTCCAGCACCATAGTTCAAAAGCATCAATTTTTCAGCGCTCAGCTTTCTTCACAGTCCAACTTTCACATCCATACATGACCACTGGAAAAACCAGAGCCTTGACTAGATGGACCTTTGTTGGCAAAGTAATGTCTCTGCTTTTTAATATGCTATCTAGGTTGGTGATAACTTTCCTTGCAAGGAGTAAGCGTCTTTTAATTTCATGGCTGCAATCACCATCTGCAATGATTTTGGAGCCCAAAGTCACTAGCAGTCTGTTAATAAGAGAAAGGAATGTCTTAAAACTCAAAATGGCACTAGGCCCCTCATCCATAAGATGTATTTTGGGATAATCTTGGCACCAGACAATTCATCCTGGGCCATTAAATGATTGACTTGAATCTTGTAGAAGGGCAGATTACCATACAAATAGTTTCCTTTACATAGATTAGGGGAACAATATCTGAGTATAACATAATGGTTTGTCAAGTAAGTTCTGAGCCATTAGGCAGAACTTGAAGATGGAGTCTGGGGTAAATGCATAGTACATTAACATAGCTTAAGCCAAACATTTCCATAAGAAAAATGCATTGGTTAACTCAAGGCTTGAAAATAGTTAACTTCAGGTGAAACCAAGTGTCATTATGGCAACACAGTATTTTAAGAGAAACCTTTTAAATTTGTATAGAGAAGAAAAAAAATAAATATCACTAGTTTGTTTCCTCCTGCTGCTTAAGAGAGATAAAAATGTCTGACACTTGCAGCCTATTTCCTCCATTTGGAGACCCCTGGCCTTCCTGCCTGTTACCCTGTCACTATCAGCTCAGTTCAGTCATTCAGTCGTGTCCAACTCTTTGCAACCCCATGGACTGCAGCACACTAGGCTTCCCTGTCCATCACCAACTCCAGGAGCCTTCACAAATTCATGTCCATTGAGTTGGTGGTGCCATTCAACCACCTCATCCTCTGTCGTCCCCTTCTCCTCCTGCCTTCAATCGTTCCCAGCATCAGGGTCTTTTCCAGTGAGTCAGTTCTTCATATCAGGTGGCCAAAGTATTGGAGTTTCAGCTTCAGCATCAGTCCTTCCAAAGAATACTCAGGACTGATTTCCTATAGGATGGACTGGTTGGATCTCCTTGCAGTCCAAGGAACTCTCAAGAGTCTTCTCCAATACCACAGTTCAAAAGCATAAATTCTTTGGTGCTCAACTTTCTTTATAGTCCAACTCTCACATCCATACATGACTACTAGACAAACCATAGCTTTGACTAGATGGACCTTTGTCAGCAAAGTAATGTCTCTGCTTTTTTTTTTTTTTTTATCTTTTCAAAGAACCAGCTTTTAATTTCATTGATTTTTCTCCAACATCTTTCTTATGTAGTTCATTGATATTTGTGTATATATTTATTATTGAGTTCCATTCATTTTTTAAAAATTTCCTTCTCTTTCTAGTTTCTTAAGGTGGATCATAGATTGTTGATTTGAGATCTTTTCTACTAAGCATTGGGTCAGGAAGATCTCCTGAAGTAGGAAATGGCAACCTGCTCCAGTATTCTTGCCTGGAGAATTCCATGGATGGAGGAGCCTGGTGGACTACAGTTCATGGGGTCGCAAAGAGTTGGACATGACTCTGCAACTTTCACACACACACAGAATATTTACATTTGATGTAATTGACAATAGGGTTAGATTTTAACTGCCTTCTTACTGCATTCTGGAATTTGCCTCCAGGCAGTAAGCTGGGGCATTGATAGAGTTTATTTCCTTTTTTTAAAAATTTCTTTCTGCCATCATGATCCTTCACTGCCTGTTGCCCAGTGTTTAAAAACTGTTGTTTCATATATTTCATCCAGTTTCTTTTTAAGGTGGGATGTTTAACTCCATTCCTCTTATTCTATCAAAGTTGTAAGTAGAAGTCCTTAACAATGTAATTTCTAATTAATGTTTTAAAACATCCTCTTCATGAAGTCTGTTTTATGTAAAATATGAGTGTATCTATGTGTATAATTCAGTCACCAAAAGACTAACGCATGGATTAAAATATTACTGTATATGAATATGGCAGGTGGCTACTTTTTAAAAAATAGAATCAAATAATTAGTGACAGAACTTGACCATATCTTGAACTGTCAGCTTTTTTCAGTCTCCATGTCTTGATGGCTAGTTCTTTCTGCTTGGAATGCTTCCTCATCTCATATCCTTTCCTGCCTGGTAGCTTTCCATGTGTCCTCCAGACCAGCTTCAGGCTTATCACTTCTGTGCTTCCCAGTCCCCCCAGGCAGAATCCATGTTTCCTCTGTGGGCTGCCATCACATTCTACCCATAGAATCATTCTGACATATGCATGTTATATATGTTTCTGTATGGACTTCTCTTACCAGGAAGCCCTGGAAAGCAGGGAACTTGTTTTAGTCTTCTTTATATTTCTCCTATTCTCTAACAACAGTATGTTTTCTACATAGAATTTTCAATATATGATTATTGAATTGGTGATTCTTTTCACATGCTAAAAAGTAATGCTGTTATCATGCCTCATTTTAATATCACCTATTTGTAATGTGAATCTTCTTTAATTGTTTTGTTTTTCTTCTAGTAAATTCCTCATCTATGCCTGTCTACTGCTGTTCTCTGTGTTGCTGGCCCTTCGTCTAGATGGCATCATTCAGTGGAGTTACTGGGCTGTTTTTGCTCCAATATGGCTGTGGAAGTTAATGGTCATTGTTGGAGCCTCAGTTGGAACTGGAGTCTGGGCACGAAATCCCCAGTATCGGTAATACTGCTTTATAAAACCTGTTGGTCTCTACACTGGGCAGGTGCAGGGGGGATTATCTTGTTTTTCACTTCTCATAAAGTAAGGAGTATTTTCTTTTCTACCTGTCAGAGGTTTTAGAAGAGTTATAAGCAAGCTCATTTCTGTTCTAAGTTTATTAAAAATTAAGTGTTTGATAGCCATTGTTAAACAAAAGCACTGTTATTTTAGGTACTTAAGTTCCTAGCCAGCCCACAAAAGCTTATGTAATCTAAAATTCATCCAAAATATAGAACTGTTACACCATGCTAGACAAGGAAGTATGGAACCATCATGTTTGTAGGAGCAGTTCTACAAATCAAAGTTCTAGTTTTGGCCATCAGGGGTATATCCTTCTCCATTAATTCCTGGAACTGGGTCTGCCCTTACCCAATCTCCTAGTCCTGGGATTTTAGGCCTATTAGTGGTGTGGGAGAAGCAGCTTGGCCAGGACACAGTGAGGCCCTGAGACTGGAAAAGATGAGACCCAGATGCTGTGAAGGAGAATAGCTTCTGGCTATTTCTGACTCCTGGGGGCCAGGAAGAGGTGCACTCTTATACTTCACCCCTTCCCCTCACACCTTCTTGGATGCCTCAGTGGGTCCAAGTTCCTGTCATGGGCTTAACTCCAGTGCACACCCTGCTGCTGCTGCTGGGGCCCACAAGAGTCTCTCTGCTCTCCCTTGCAAAGTCTGCCACTTTGGAAAGGAAAAGGGGAGACTTGGGAGGGCTATTCTAAACCATCACCAGGCAGATAAGGAGTGACAGTGCCCAGTAGGCAGGTGGGGAGAGAAGAGGGGGACACATGCAGCTGCTCATATGAGGAGAGTGTATAAGTTGGGACCATCTCAACTTGTTTAAATCTTCATTATGAACTTTAAAAATAAGATTTAGATCATCTAAAATATCTTACCATATATGTACCTAAGAACTTGAAAATAGCCACACAGAGAGCCTTAGCAGATGGGGGACTTAGATTTTTTAAAATTCTTAGATTCTTAGATTTTTTTTTAAGATTACATGTGTGGCCACAGATCTTTTTTTTTATGAGATATTTTCAGATATCTAATGTTTGCTCATTCTCTGCTGCCCCCTTCTCCTTTTGCCTTTAATCTTTCCCAGCATCAGGGTCTTTTCTAATGAGTCAGTTAAATAGCATCACCAACTCAATGGACATAAGTTAGAGCAAACTCCAGTATATAGTAAGGGATAGAGGAGCCTGGCATGCTGCAGTCCATAGGGTCACAAAGAGTCAGACATGACTTAGTGACTTAACAACAACCTTTGCTACTCAAAAAATGAAAAGTGAAATTGCTAAACAGTTTAAGTTCCACTAGTTGTTTAGAAACTATTTGACCTGGTTTAAGATACCTTTCAAGATTCCCTTAAGAAAAGGAATTGTATGTGTGTAGTTGAATGTCCTGAATGTATAGACATGGTCATTCTAGCATCAACATTGTCCAGTGGAACATTGTTGGGTCTTACAGAATATAACTTCTGATCTCATTTTCTCTGTGTCCTAAAGCCACACCAACGTGATGCATCACAAATGTTCACCTGTATGTTGAATTAGGTGCATTGTTTGCCTTGCAGATGCATTTTTAACCATTTTCCTGATTAGTGGCCTTATTATTTTTTAATTGTTACCCTATTAAGTCCATGCATGATCCATAAGCAGCTTAAACTGATTTAAAGAATAGCTTTAATGGTTCTTCTTTAGCATCTGCAGGTGTTAGTTTATCCTAATGGAATAGGAAGGAAAATAACATTCATAATTTTATTTGCATTTTAAAATAGCACCTAACAACAGTTGCTATATTTTCTTGAAATATAACAGACACTTATGCAATAAAACTATAGAGTTTTTTATTGTATTGCATGAAATGTAATTTACATAGTTTTTAATTCTTTGAGAGACGGGATCATGAGATTTAAGGGATATGTGTCAGCTGTTAGCAGTAGAAGCAGTAGCTTAAATAATCTTGGAAGTAGTTGAATTTAAATTTATGAACAAAAGTGTTAATGTACACTGTCAGGAAATAACAACTGTGGTATTGCTTCTGAGAATATTCAGTTAAAACTCCTAAGTCTGGTTTGGTTGTAAGTGTTCATTTCTTGTTATGTAGTAGTTCTTTGATGTATGAAAGATTGCCCCTTAAAGAGGAATGTTAATTTAGCTTTCTACCTGATCTTCCTTTGCCTTTTGTCAGATTTACAAATACAATCCAGAGTATCCATGTAAGTTTGTGTGCTGGGCTGCTTGCTCGCTGTGGAGATTCTGAACTGAGGATGTTTTTTTCTTCTTCTTCTGTCCCTCTTTAGAGCAGAAGGGGAAACGTGTGTGGAGTTCAAAGCCATGCTAATTGCAGTGGGCATCCACTTGCTGCTGCTGATGTTTGAAGTGCTGGTGTGCGACAGGATTGAGAGAGGCAGCCACTTCTGGCTCCTGGTCTTCATGCCGCTCTTCTTCGTTTCCCCCGTGTCTGTGGCAGCTTGTGTTTGGGGCTTTCGCCATGACAGGTCGCTGGAGGTGAGATTTCATACATTTAGGAAGGTTTTAAAAATCAGAATCTTTTGATCAGTTACCGTGATAGAAGAGGTTGATCACTAATGCTAGGTCGTGGTATATAAGGAAATGAAAGACAATGGAAATAGTCGTGTTTCTCTTTCTTGACTTAAACATTGGTTTTTCACTCAGGCCATCAGGCTTCTTCCTGCTTCATGTCTTTCCCTGTCCACCTGGATCAGCCAGCTTCTCCTGAGAAACAGGCCCAATAGGATAGATGCAGATGGAGATGTAGATGCAGATATGTAGATAGGTGTTCACATAGGAGGCTTATTGGAAGGTGCTGGCTCACGTGCTTATGGGGGCTGGAGATTCAGCAGGATTGCTCCCTCTCCAGGAAACCATGGTCTTTGCTCCTAAGGCCCTTTAGCTGATTGGATGAGATCTAGCCATACCATCGAGGGGAATCTCCTTTAGTTAAAGTCAGTACCCTCACAGCAATACCTAGACTATTTTTTGATTAAATGACCAAGTACTACAGCCACACTACCTGCTTTGGCACTGCACCACCACCACCCCACCCCCGTGTCCTGCAGCCTCATCTGGAGGCCTTTGGAACCCTCATCTAGCTGACCACTGTGCAGCTCCTGACACTCTGGGTCCCTACACCAATCTAGCTACCTCAGCCTGTATTCAGCTTCTTCACTGAATTCTTCTTCCATCTATTCCTCACAAGTCGCTGTTTCTTAGGATCCTCAGTTCAGGCACTCAGTTGTGTCTGACTCTTTGCAACCCCATAAACTGCAGCATGCCAGGCTTCCCTGTCCATCACCAACTCCCAGAGCTTGCTCAAACTCATGTCCATCGAGTCAGTGATGCCATTCAACCATCTCATCCTCTGTCATCCCCTCCTGCCTTCAATCTTTCCCAACATCAGGACCCTAACCTTGGGCATTTTCTGTCCTCCCTGTGCACACTTCCTCTGAATGATCTTGTTCACACTTCCTGCCTCCACTGCCACTTCTGTATTTTCACTTCCTGAATCTGCATTTCTCAACTCTGATTTCCATACGAGCTCCAGGCTCCTACCTCACTTCCCCCAAATTGTATTCCCCGTATTTGTTGAAGGTACCATTTCCAGCCAGTCACACTTACCTTTCCACCTTATGCCTCTCTTGCTTCACATTCTTTTCTATTATCTGAGCAAATGAAGTAACAATACCACGGTTTAAAAATCATTTGTATATTAAACAAAATCACTGACATTAAACTTTCTAGATTTTGCCTATTTGGGGCAGTGTTTCTCAGTGGGGGCTGGATATGCTGTTGGCCTTTGGGATAGGAAATGTCTTCTTGAGCAGGACTGTCCCCTGCATTTCAGGTCACTTACTGCTGATGTCTGCCTAGTAAGCACTAGTGGATGTGCTCCCGCAGGTTACTGTCACATCCAGTAGGTTCTGTGCACATTTCCTAACTCCTCCCCAGGCAAGCAGCATTATCCAGGTTGAAAAGCACTGAGAAAGTTATGTAAATACTGTTGGATGGGAGCTGAGGAAGAGGTTAAAGAAAACTAAAAATTTGGAACTTTGTTTCTTAGAAAATGAAAGCATATACCAGGGCTACAACTATACTAGGCATAAAACCATATTTTCCTAATGCAGAGTTCTAGAAAATATGTCGCTCATAGGGTCACACTCTTGGCAATCTACCTGCAAGAAGAAACCCATGTGCCAAGACTTGAGCCCCCTCTTGGTTCTTGTGTCCCAGGAAGAGGAGTACTCATTGGCTAGGGGTTAGTGGGCCTAGGCTCCCCCAGGGTCATGCAGGAGGAGTCAGGGTGTGGCAGGGTGCCCTGTGCAGGTAGGAAAGGGGATGGTATTTTTCAGGCAGAGGAAGTAACACATAAGAAGCCATAGACGTAGAAGAAAGTGTGTTATGTTGAGTGAACCAGTGGCTCAGATTTGACTGGAACACAGTTTTGCAAGATGCAGAGAGTCCTGGAGATGGAAAGTGGTGATGGTTTCATAGCCATAGTCATACAGTAGTAATATGAATATACTTAATACTGTTAAACTGTACCCTTAAAGAGAATTAAGATGGTAAGTTTTACATTATTTGTATTTTTCCACAAAAAATGCCTGGAGCATAAAGTGTAAATGAAGGAACTAGGGAGAAGTGGGGAGGCTGTAGAGAGGGATTGGGCTGGCTAAGGGCCAGTCCTTAGTCTTCAAGGCGGTGCCCAGCTGCCCAGGGCATCACAGGGCACCATGGGATATTGGGCATTTTTGAGGGAGAAGCAGTGATCCCTGACATCTGTGGGGACACATGGTGAACTACTAGCTCCACATAGTTTGGATTTGTTAGGTCACACTACATTCATTTCAGTGGTGTCATAGAAGAGTCTAGGATGTTGACTTTCTCTGTGATGAAGGCAGTGCTGTGCAAAAATCTACAGGGGGCTACGTAGGATCTAATGACTTTAGTCATTACTGCATGTAATGTAGGATCTAATGACTTTAGATCTAATGACTTAAGTCAGTGGAACCATTCAATGCTTCTTTTGGCCCATAGGCCTTGGAAGGAATGGCTGAATCACTAACTGCCCAGGGAACTGGGAGCTTTGGGGCAGCCCTGGGCCAGGTTGGGTAGTGTCCTGTGATTTTCGTTCTGTGGGTGGTGGTGAGCTGTTGAAGAGCAGCAAGTGCTGGAGCCAGCAGGAGGGCCACCTGTGGGGCACTGGGACAGAGACTGGACTAGGGACCCTAGAGAAGTCTGCATGGTGGAGGACACAGGCAGTGACTGAGCCTAGAGCATGGGGAAGGGAATGCAGCTGTGCGCCCGTGTCCTGACTTGGGGAATCCAGGCTGTGGTGGCTCCGGTGAGACAGGAGGCTGTGGGAAGCTATGGCACAGGGTGAAGGAGGCCAGGTGTGGGGAATGATCGACTCCCTAGGGGATGGCCTTCAACTGAAGTGCCTCAGGGAGAGCCAACTCTGGGCCCTGGCAGGAAGGCTGCAGTGGAGACGGAGGTTGCAGAAGTGAGCAGGAGGAGGGTGTGCCTGCCAGGGGTGTGGAGGCTGGCTCTGCTTGCCACCCAGAACGGAGCAACGGAGTCAAGAAAGCATGCATGTTTGTGTCTGTGTCTCTTTAGTAGGTAGAGAAGGCAGACTTCAGGGGCCATCACCATTTAAAGACAGGAAAAGGCACCTGACAGGGAAGTTTCAGAGACCAGTAGATTGGCGAGATGACACACTGGGTTCCTCAACGAGGGAAGAGTGGTGGACAGTGTCACTTGGTGTGGCAGCACCCAGTTGGGTGCCAGTGTCCTCAAGGCTGCAGAAGTGACTGGGGACCTGGAGGAAAGCAATTTCCAGATGGTTGCGGGGACCGAGGCCAGTGCACAGTGGACCCTGGAGCTTGGAGTGGCAGGGGAGGCCATGGAGACTCGAGTGTCCATGGTGTCTCACAAAGCTCTGTGGTGATGGAAAGAAAGAACTAGGGCTGGTAGGGTTACTGGATCAAGAGAAGTGTGGGTTCATTTGGTCTTGGGGTTATTTTGTGTCTAATGGAGATGAGTTGAACATGTGCTTGCAGGAAGGATCCATGGTATGGTGGGGTTCAAGATGCAGTAAAGCATCCACAAGTGGCATCTTGATGTGACAAGGTCCCCCAGGATCCAGAAAGGAAAGTGTGGGGTGCAGGCAGAGTCCCAACACAAGAAGAAGGCAGGACAGTGATGGTTAGGAACCATCCTAACATAGATGCATGTGGTCAGGGGCAGGAAGGGAGCTGGGGGTTCCAGCAAAGACTGCCTCTAGATTGCAAGCCTGGAAACAGGTGACCGCATGGATGAGCTTAAAGGGCCAAGCAGCCACCGAGAGCAGAGAGGACAGGACACAAGGCTAGGGCCAGGCTTCTCCTTGGCACAGCACTGCTTTACTCCTCTCTGCTGAAAATCAGGAGGTTCCAAGTGTGATGTAATAAAACTTGTGCTGCATTATAATTTGCATTGCCTTTTTAAAATGTTAACCAAACAGCTGTTGTATTGAATACAACTGTTACTTTGTTTAATTGATTCTTCTCTTCATTTTTAGTTAGAAATCCTGTGTTCTGTCAACATTCTCCAGTTTATATTCATTGCCTTAAGACTGGACAAGATCATTCACTGGCCCTGGCTTGTATGTAACTTTTTAAATCTTTAAACTTTTTTTTATTATAAAACTCATGTTCATCTTAGAAATCTTGGAAAAGACAGATAAACATAGGTAATAGGATAATAATCACCCATAATCCACTGGCAGATAACATGGTTAGTGGTTTTTGTTTCCTTGTTTGGGGGTTTATTGTTTCATAAGGATAATTGAGATCATACTGCATTTATAATTTGGTATCCTGCTTTGTTGTCCTAATGTTGTGTCATAAACATTTTTCCATGTCAATAAATGCTCTTTATATGCATAACTTTGAAAGTTTAATTGATAACAAAATATTCTTCAAATACATTTACCAGACTGTCCTCTCATTTCTGAATATTGAACTTGTTACCAGTGTTTTTACAATTATAAATCATGCTATAGCATATAATTTTGTGTAGGTAAATCCTTGCCTGTTTTTTTATTGCTTTTTTTTTTTTAGGAAGGACTCCAAAAACAGTATTACTGGCCCAGAGAGTAAGAGCTTTTTGGGATTTTGAAATACAAACTGCATTGCCAACTTCTTTTTCAAAAAAACTGTGCCTCTTTATACTTCTGCCAGGGATGAAGTCTAAGTCACGTTAATGGCCTCTGACTTCCATGAATGGGTGTTTGGTTAAAACTGATTGTGCTTACATAGGTAGGAGAATGGGTGGAGCTATACACACACACACACACACACACACACACACACACACGCGCGCGCGCGTAAATGGCTCCATCCATTCTCGGCAAGCTGCAAATTAGAGACTACAGCACACTTTCAACTAGTAACACATAGTAAGAAGATGAGAGAAAAGGTAGAAGACTTATGTTGCCTCTGTGAGATGAGGTCTTGCCAGGGTATGGGATCCCGTCCCCCACTGCTTGTTGGGTACTTTTGTACACAGGACATTTTCTGTGATGAACATGATTTACCTTTAAAAAAAAAAATAACAAAGGTAAAAAATATACTGAAAAAAAGAAAATACTCATTTGGAGACAAGAAAATAAGGGAATAAAAGATGCCTTTATAGTGAATAAAGATAAGCTCTATCACTTCCTCCTAAAGTCTTTCATAAAACATTCATAATAAAAACTATTGTACAGTCATCCATCTTACAGCTTCAGGGTTCTGTATCTATAGAATGGTAGTTGGGCTCAGAGCTTTCTCTTATGCCATGGCGGACACAAATCCGAGTAAGACCACAATTTGAGTGTAAGATACAATCAGAAAAAAAAAGATTAGGAAAAACTGTGCATGTTTTCTATAAATAAAGGAATTTTTCCTGCCCCAGTGCTGTGCAAGTTATAGCAGATGAAACAGCCTGACTGCAGGTTTCCCAGTGTTCAAGAGAAGCCCAGTGAGGCTGCTCACTGACATTCTACCCATCAGGGCCAGGCCGCTGTGTCTGACCCCAGATGTGCTTTAGGAGGAAGACCACAGCAAACCTCCAGGCAGGAAGTCCAGCCTCTTCAGGAGATGAGCTTAAGTCCTACGTCTAAAAATAAAATGTGAAAACCAAAGAACTGTTAGGAGGAGACAGTCTTTGGGATCTGGAGTTAGGTGAAGAGTTCCCAGAAATGATACCAACAACATGGTCCATAAAAGAAGCTCAAGATTAAAGTAATATTAATGAAAAGACATGTTGCAGACAGGAGGAAATACTCATAAAACACATGTGTAACCAAGGACATATATCCAAAGCATCTAAAGAACTCTCAAAACTAAAAACCTCAGCAACCAAATTTTAAAATTGACAGAAGACTTGAACTAACTATTCACAAAGAAGATAGACATATGGTGAATATGCATATGTAAAGGACATCATTACCCACTCATTTCAGTTCAGTTTAGTCATTCAGTCGTGTCCAACTCTTTGTGACCCCATGAATCGCAGCACGCCAGGCCTCCCTATCCATCACCAACTCCTGGAGTCCACTCAAACACTAGGGAAAAGCAAATAAAAACCAGAATGAGGTGCCACAATACCTTCATCAAAATGGCAAAGATAGCCACAGTACCAGGTGTGCTAGGGCAGACCCAAGGGACGAGGACAGTTGCCCATTGCTGGTAGAAAGGCCAAACTGGATAGACGCTCTGGAAAATGTCTTGGCAGTTTCTTATAAAGTTAAACATAGAGTTGCCATGTGACCTAGCAGTGCCAATCCTGGGTGTTTCCCTTGGAGAAATGAAAATGTACAACCACACAAAAACCTGGGCACAATTTTTACAGCAACTTCATTTGCAACAACCCAAAGCAGGATAGCACCCACATTTCCTTCCCAGGGTGAGCAGATAAACAGGCTGGGGTGCATCCATCCAGTGGAACACCGCTCAGCAGTGACCGATAGATACACACAACAGCCTGGAGGCGTCTCAGAGATATCCTGCTGGGTGGGAGAAGGCAGCCTCAGAAGGTGATGTGCTGTATGAGTCCATGTCTCTTGAAGAGACAAAAGTGTTGTGTCAGAGGACAGAGCAGTGGCTCCTGGGGGCTGGGGGAGGGTAAGGTGGTGACACAGCAGAGACAGAACATGAGGGAGTGTGGCATGGTGAGGGAGCTCTCCCCTGTCTCGCCCAAGGCCCCACAGATCTACACATATGTGTATGAACCATCATGGGACTGGCCACCAATGGAAAACAGTCAATTTTACTGTTTCACAACGAAAACAAAGGGGCGACAGAGATACCCAAGGGGCCATTGAGAAGGGGGAAAAGGTCAAACGGAGGGAGCTTGGTGAGGCCCCCGGGACTCATCTTCTGGGCTTATATGGGGGGTGAAATGAAGTCTTTCTCGTATGACAGCAACAGACACAGAACCCGTCTGGGCGAGGCAGCAGGGAAGCCTCCTGGCCTCAATGTGCAAGTTCACGGAGGGCCTGGGTCCCCTGGGCAGCCTGAGTTGCCAGGGAGCATGATCCCCAGCCTCTGGCTACATAACCCCTAGCAGGATGGGCAGTGCCTGGGAAGAGGGGACATGCTCATGAGCTGGGGCGGCCTCACTACCCTTGGCAGGTGGAGGGGAGGTGGGCAGAGTGCAGGCCAGCTGAGTGAGCTCAGGATTCAGGGAAATGGCTGCTCTCCACCCTGAGGGCAGCCCCGGCTGTAGGGATCCCACCAGGAGCAGCGGGTCCTTTTTACACGCTGGCCACATCCAGGTCTGGCACCCACTTACATGCAGAGATCCAGGGTGAAGTCAGCCATGCCTCCCCTAAAGACCTTTCTTCTCTCCTCTTGCCCTCAGGTCGTGTGTGTCCCCCTGTGGATTCTCATGTCCTTTCTGTGTCTGGTGGTCCTCTACTACATCGTGTGGTCCGTCCTATTCCTGCGTTCCATGGATGTGATCGCAGAGCAGAGGAGGACACACATCACCATGGCGCTAAGCTGGATGACCATCGTCGTGCCACTCCTTACTTTCGAGGTAAGCTCTCTGGCAAACTGTGTCTCCCCCAGATGACACCCCATGGGGCTAGGAAGGAGCACAGGACAGTAGAGCTGCCTTTCTTTGGAGGCCTGGAGGCTGGCAGTGGGAAGTGGACCTTTCCAGCTACCAAGCATCTGAATATATTGATTTGTCTTCTAGAAAAAGAAAGTTGGATGTGGTGTTTTGGTATTTGAGCCCTGTGGAGAATTAGAGAGTGGGCACTGTTGACTCCTCCAAAAAAAACACCAGGAAGAGTTTCCCATAACAAGCCAGATGTTGGAAATTTTCTAGGTGGATGGATTCTGCTTCGTCCTGAAGAGCCATGTGAAAGCTCTTCTCATCCTTTCCCCCAGAATGGAGGGTTTCCGTTATTTCCTGTGGTGTGACCTATCCCCCTTAGGAGGCCTGATGAGGGAGGGTAACCTGGCTTCAGACAGGGTCTGTTTTCAGACGCTCCGTCGACAGAACGTTGACTGTTTCTTTTTCCTTAGATCCTGCTTGTTCATAAGCTGGATGGCCACAACGCGTTCTCCTGTATCCCCATATTTGTCCCCCTTTGGCTTTCCTTGATCACTCTGATGGCAACCACCTTTGGACAGAAAGGCGGAAACCACTGTATGTACTTAGTGTTTCAGAAGTTCTTGAATGGTGTTTGTGCACATCTCTGTCTGGTGTGTGGCTATATGGGTGTGTGTGGCCCTGCTCTATGAAAAAACGAACCTGAGGACCCCAATCAAGGAGTTTCCCTGGGAAAGCTGAGACTGGGGAAGACCTGGAGTCTTCCAGGAAAGGGAGCACTGTTAACCCTGTGACTGGATAACTGAGCATGGCGGGCGGCCTCTCTGAGTCCATTCACTGTGACATGGGAAACATTATCCCTTCTAGCCAGGGGCTCCTGAAGATTCAGTGAAAATCCACATCATCTCCCAAACCCTGGACTTCTTCTGGGATCTGTTTCCTCACTCTTGGCAGCATCATTCTTGATATCACTGACTCTCACCAGTGGTGCCTGGCTCGCTCACTCTCACTATCCACTGTGATGATACCTGTTTAGAAGTGCTCTTTGATAAGAGCCTCGCCTCACTAGTCCTTGAGCTCCTTTGCATGTAACCCTAGAGCACACCCTTCTGGAAGCTAATGTGACAAGATGTTGTACCCGAGGAAAGCCAGCTCTGACCTGACAGTTTAGTGGTACCCAGTCAGGAAGAGCAGGCCTTGTAGAAGGAGCTTTGAGGTGGCCCTGTGAGCTCAGGCCACCTCCTGGCCTGAACCAACACATGCCTATTATCTTCCCAGACTCCAAGGGTGACAGAAACCCTTTTCTTGGATGACATTCCTTGTTGCACATGCTTTTCTCCTGGGCCAGGAAGATTGAGTGGTTGACATTATCTAGGTGCCATAGGCATTTGAGATTCACTAGGGCAGTAGGTCTCAAACTGGAGGACCCATCAGAGTCCCAAGACCCCACCCCCACCCCACACACAGAGTTTCTAGTTCAGGAGGTTTGGACCAGGGCCCAAGATCACATCCCTGACAGGCCCCAGGGAGACATCCTGGGGGCTGCCAGTCCAGGACCCCCAGCTACAGAGCCACAGAGCTACAGGGCATCCTTCTGGTCCTTGTTGGTATTGAGGCCTTGCTCAGGCTTCATTCTAAGACATCAGGATAAAGCAGTACATTATACAAGAAAAAACTTATCTTCAGGAAAGAAAAGCAACCTGAGATTCAGGGGAGGCTAGTGTTTGAGAGAGTACATTTCTTCTATTTCAGGGTGGTTTGGGATTCGCAAGGATTTCTGTCAATTTCTGCTTGAAATCTGCCCGTTTTTGAGAGAATATGGAAACATCTCCTATGACCTCCACCATGAAGGTAGCGAGGAAACTGAAGAAACGCCAGTTCCAGAACCTCCTAAGATCGCTCCTATGTTTCGAAAGAAGACCCGGGTGGTTATCACCCAGAGCCCTGGGAAGTACGTCCTCCCACCTCCCAAATTAAATATCGAAATGCCAGATTAGACCATGCTCCCAGGGCAGATCAAGAGTGCACCTGACCCGCCCTCTTTTCCACCTTCTTCTGCCTCTCCGTTCACCCCCTCCCTCCCACCCTGAACTGGAGCTGGAACTGGGTCTCCAGGGACTTCCATCTCATGCCTTGTTTGCACTCAATGCCTACCCAGTGACTCACCACCACGGGACATGTGGCTGGCAGGTGCCTGGAACATGCAGCGTGGTGTGGGGTGCACATCAGCAGCTTTGGACCTGATGGAGGGAGCATATGGAGACAGAGGAAGCGACTCCCTGTGGGCAGGTGCCTTCAGAGCTGGCTTGGGCCTGAGAAGGAGTGGCCACACAGCTGATTTTCTAAGTGTGAAAATTCCCATCAAAAGTGTTATTGAAAAATGTATTATTGAACGAAGCCAGCCTGGCCACCTAGCTCAGAAACTCCAGTTGTGATGTGGTCAGGGGCCCTGACTAGGCCTCAGGCCTCACATGCACCCACACCGCTGTGATTGGCTGTGCTCCTGCCATGCACATCATTTCTCTCTGGGTTTTTACTGACCCCGTTGGTGAGCCCTTTCTAATGGAGTGACTCTGTGCCTGTATAGTATTTATACAAATATTTTAGCGTTGTAATATACCGTGTTAAATCCTAGTTCTGTACAGTATATTCTGTTAAAGTATTTTTTTACAAGCTTGTACTGGAGACATACATGTTCTGTTGCAGAAGTAGAAGCCAGTAGCACCACACCCCTGTCCTGACCACCGGAGTGCTGTCCCCTTCATGGGACAGTGCCATCTCCTCTTCAGTTTCTCCATATACATAGTAGCTCCTGCTGCCAGAACCACCACAGTAAGCAAGAAACAGTTCATACTTTTTCTACCATAACTGGGAACACTGACTTGCAGAGAACCGTAAAGCACGCCTGGAAACTGGAATGCTGGACAAGGGTGCCAAGACTAGGAATGTCCAGCAGGATGTACAGGTTGAGATGTGGGGCTTGTTGTCCATCACATGGTGGGCCTGTGCTTTTAGCTAGGAGCTTGGGGTATAACCAAGAGTCAGAAGGAAAAAAGCAAATGTGATACAAACAAGATGGCCATGAGTAGAAGAGGGTAAAAGGAGCCCTGGCTTTGTCACCCAGGAGCAGGGGAGAGGGGGAGAGAGGGCAGCTGCTACCTTGTGTAAACCGGGCTCCACTGATGTACACTGCACCCACCACTCCATCCTGGCACCAGCCTGGAGCAAGCCTGTGCTATCTGCAGGGGGACACTTGGAATGGTGTTGCCTTTCCTGCTTGGTATGTAACAAATGTAGCCCAGTCCACTCTTTTCCTCCCCTTTAGCTGTTCAATAAACTAGTTCTTCATTTTCCATGTGCACTGTGCAGGTCTTGCTTTAGATGAGGACCAAGATGCTGGGAGTCCTCTCAGCCAGCACAAAAGGGAATCTCGAGCTGCCACGGCCAGCTGATGGGAGCAGGGGTGGGTGAGCATCTCTCAGGAGTATGCAAGGGCAGCCAGGACATACAAAGAGGAAAGGGCGGGCCCAGGGATTCAACCATTGGCAGGGAGTGCCCTGCCACAGTCCTGACAGCTGAGGACACAACCAAGAGTGTTTGCAGGGTCCCAGACAGTCTAAAATGGAACTTGGCTTTTCAGGGGTCCGAGGCATCCCCAGGTCATGTGGGAGGGCACTGAGTCTGTGGGAAAACTGGACAATTCTATCTAGCTCACCCGAGCTGTGTCTAGAGACATTTAACTCAGGTGGTGTTTCAGCCCCCAGTTTGCAAGAATCGACAAGGAAGCCCACCCCTCAGTGGTGATGGGAAGCTTCCATCATGGAACCTAGGTCCACCGGGAGATCAGTGCTTACGCGCCTTAGATGCAGACTTGCTGTGAGACACAGCATGCTTCGCCGTAACCACATGGCAGACTTAAGTGTCAGGAACCTCACCACCTCCTGTACCTCCCCTGAGTCTGCAGGATCCCGTGAAGCAGGTGCCCCTAGGATTATCTGTGTGGGGAAGCAAAGGCTCAGAGTGGGTAAGCCAGGCAGCTGGGGATCAGCAGGGCAACCGTGCCCACCTTGGCATCTCCTCACCCGAGCCTCTCTCTCACCCACTGAGCCAGGCTCCTGGGCCGGATGGCTGAGACCTGAAGGTCAGAGGCATTTCTGATTCTTGAAATCTCGAGAAGATCTTCAACCCCAGGAGTAGAGTTGAGGGGGGCGGGTATTAGTGGGGTGGGCTGCCCTGCATGGACGCTTCTTTGATGCTAGAGCACCAGGCCGTAGAGCAGGATGGCAGCTCTCACAGCCTGGACACAGAGCCGGACGGAGTTCCCATGGACGGCAGTCACAGGAAAGAGAGCCACACTGTTTGCGAAGGCCCAGGGTAACCACCCCCTCCCATGTGCCTGGGACCATGGTATGCAGAGCAAGGGCGGTCTGGGGTAGACATGGACAGGCTGCAGAGCCCAGAGAACGGCAACCTGTCCTCCTTCTGTGTCCCTGGGACCTCGTCCATAACCTCTACATCCCCCACTCTGGGGCTCCTGCAGACTGACAGCAGGGCCCAGAGAGGGTCTGTGTGGGGGACTGGCTGCCCAGCCAGTGACAGTGCACAGAGGGCCAGGTGGCTGTACCCTTGACTGTGGACCCCCACCCTGGACATGGCTGTGCTTGAGCACAAGGGTGCCATGCCGAACCCTCAAGGCATGTATGAACACAGAGGAGGGGCTGACTTTGAGGGTCACACGTCTGTCAGTGCACATCTGCCCAGCCCTGGGGCTCCAGGACCAGAAGGCCATGCCCGGTTTGCATGAGTGCTCAGCCTGGGACTTCACGCCCATGCACAAGTGTCATGGGGCCCACTGCCATGACGAGTGTGGACCGGGAGACCGATATGCTGACCAGCATGGGTGCAGCCAGCCATTTATTAAGTCACTTAATAACTGCCTTGTGATGTCAGCCCTGAGGAAGCAGAGGCCTTTGATGAGGGGCCAAGCACCCTTGTGAGTCTGGACTGCTCCTGGCCATTACACTGTCCCATTTCCAGGAAGGAGGGACATACCACCCTCCATGTTGCTGTGGACAAGGAAGGTGCCATGATGGACGGGGTGCCCAGCTTCTGGGGGGCTCCCTTTCTTCCAAACACAGGGCCTCCAGCCCTCGGCTCAGGGAGCTGCAACCCTCCCCGCGGACCTTTCGGTTGTCCTGGCTCAGCCTGTGCCCATGGACCACCGCAGCTTCAGGCTGATGCTGGAAGACAGCACTTTCCAGGCTTTGAGGGAAGAGCCTTTGTTCAAGAGGCTGCACACCAAGTGTGCTGCCCTGCCTGGGGGAGAGGGCAGCCTCCTCTCCCTCCCCTTTCCCAGGAAGAGGTGGACCATCGTCAACAGTCACCGCTTTATGTCCTTCTGGTGGGAGGAAGATGGCACTTGTGTAGGCATCAATGAGGAGCTCTTCGAGAACACGGAGAGGGTGGACTCAAATAAGTTATTTGAGACAGACTGCATGAAGACCTTCATCTGCCAGCTTAGCCTGTATGGATTCAGCAAAGCGCACCAGGATGTGCTCACCTCCCTCTGCCTGACCACCCTGCTCATGGAGGAGCTGCCTGTCTGTGTCCTGAGCAAGGTAAGGGTGGGGGAGTACCTGCTGGGCCCTGGGGGCGGGGTGGGTGCCAACCTCAGGGCCGCCGGGGACCGTGGCCGGCCCGCAGGGAAAGCTGTGTGTAAAGACAGAACTGGGGACCAGCATGACTGCCGGAACTGCCAGTGCTGTGTGCTGTTTTGGGGAGTTGTGAGGGGGAGATCCTAAGCGTTCTCAGCACAAAGAAGTCACTGCCCCTCCTCTCTTTCTCTGGTGGGGATGTCTGTGTGAGATGACGGAGGTGAGCTGAATGCACAGTAGGGATCAGGTCAGGATACCCGGGGGCCAGGTATCACGGTACCGCTGACCCATGGGCCCTTAGATCGCAGTCACATCGGGGAAAGAGATGACACTGCTCAAATGCTGGACCTGCCTGTCCTCCAGCCAGGGCACAAATGGGCCCAAGGCAGAGGCAGGTGGGGGGAGGGGTTTGTGTGCCCCCATGACTCCCTCACAGCTCAGACCTGAAAGAACCCACCTGTAAGGCGGGAGACCTGGAGTCGATCCCTGGGTTGGGAAGATCTCCTGGAGGAGGGCATAGCAACCCACTCCAGTATTCTTTCTGAGAGAATCCCCATGGACAGAGAAGCCTGGTAGGCTATTGTCCATGGGGTCACAAAGAGTCAGACACGACTGAGTGACTAAGCACATGACTCCCGTAGCTGTGGAGAAGAAGTTTAGTGCAGGGAAGCACAGGTCCTTTGCTGGGAAGTGTCTTGGTCAGCCGAGGAAGTGCAGGCCAGGGGTCAACACCTGCATAGAAAACAGAGAAGCTTCTGCAGTCTGCCTGCTGCAAATGCCAAGTCCCCTCTCAGTACCTTGTATGGATACTCTTGGGCCACTCTGAGTCATTTTCCAAGGGCAAGAGGCGATGGTGAGTTAGTGAGTCTTGAGGATGGGCAAGCTGGGGCACTGCCTCCTGTGGGACAGGTTCCCGCTTTCACCATGAGGCCTGGGGATGGCTGGGTGAGGGCACCCAGGGGCCTAGCTGGGAGAGTACTGGTTTCAGTAAGCCTTTTGAGACTTGGATTTTGCTATTTTCTCTTTTGGTGAACCCCAGTTACAGTTCTGCTGCAGTTTCCTGTTTAAGAGAGAGAGCCCACACCTCCTGCGGAAGATGAAGAGGAGAGTGGGCGTTTAGTCTGCTTCTCGGCAGGTGAGGGGCAGTCGGCAGCCCTGGGCATCCCTCCTGCGCCCAGCACCGTGCAGCCACAGGACGGCCTGTCACCTTGCCCTGAGGTTGCCCAGGGGACCGCGAGCCACCTGAAACTTGTCCCTGCCACTGGCCTGACCAGGACCCATGTCACCCCTGCTGCTGGTCTGGGGACAGCAGCCCCACTCCCCTTGATGGGTCCTGACACCTGGCAACCCAAGGGCCTGCAGGTTCCAGTCTCTCTAGTCCCTGTCCTGACAGGTGGCCCTGCCCATTGAGAGCCCAAGGCTCTGCTTCACCTGGTCTCCTGCCCAGATGGCTCCTCCCGTGATGGTGGTGGGCCCCACCACTGTGCCCACCCAGATCTTCAGCCTGCCCCCTGGGCAGCTCCCAGTGGCCATGCTGGTGCCTCTGTGCACCACCTGGATGTCTGTCGTGGCTGCCGGACCAGACCCCAAGCTGACCTTGACTGCTCAGGCCCAGAACCCCTTCTACTACTGCTCAGGCAGCCCCTCTTTCCCATAATCTCCAGCCATTCTTTCCTGTAATCCCCACCCCCCTCAGGTGTGCCCCCAGAGGACCCCAAATATGTGCCCTATTCAGACAGATAAGAGGCTGCCCTGTGGTCAGAACACTGCAGGGCAATAAAGAGCCTAAAAACAAGAGGGATTTCCCACCCAGCACACGTCTTCAGCGCCTCCATGCTGGGCCTGGCTGAGCATTTGAGTCCCCTCAGGCAGTTGCTTGCTCGGGAAGGCAAGACAGATGACCGCTCACCCCTGGCACAATGCAGGCACCTCATACACACCCAGGGAAACTGCTCAGATGCCCTACACCTGATCATTGAAAAGACCCATCAAGGGCTGGACAAGAGTCTGACTAAGTGGCTTCATGGGCACAGGGACACTGTCCAGCAGGCTCCTCACTTGACAGATGAGAAGTTAGGCCTCCCCTTATCGGGAATCCCAAAAGGGCCCTTACTGTCCTAATATGCACAGGGCTGGAGCCTGTGGTCCCTGTCCTGGGCCTGCGGGTATTCAGTTTGGGGACTCGCTGGTGTCTGGACAGCAGGCCTGAGGATTTGCTTCATAGCAAGTTCTGTATCAGGTGACATTTTCTTGTTTCTCTTCTTTTCCTTTTTCAGCTGAGCACTCCGAGGGTGTCACACCTCAGCACCCTCTGATCACTGGGGTGTCCAGTTTATAACACACTTTCTCTTAAAAGAGTGTTTGTCCTGAGGAGCATAGCAAAGAGCCCTCCAGGGTCGTGCTGCAGAGACAAGGGCTCCGAGGTCAGGAGAGGGGAGAGCGCGCACACCAGTCCACCAGAAACGAAAGGCTGGGTCTCCCTTGTTGGCAGTCTGGTGCAGGCAGAGGAGGCCCCTGAGAAAGGACATGGGGCGGTGCAGGCCAGGCCTCTGTCAGCCCCAGCACTGAGCTGCCATGACGCCCGACCAAGCTGCTCAATTCCAAGCCAAAATGCAGCCCCTTATGAAGGTTTGCTGCCTGGGGAACGCCTTAACTTTTCAGAAGATTTCATTTGTTTTTTTGTTTTGACTTCCGTATGCCTCTTGACCTGGAATCACACACAGATGCTGCTATTTAAAAACCACGTTCCCAGAAACCTCAGCATGTGTGGCACCTGCTTACCTGTAAATCTATGGAGAAAGTGGAGATGGGCAGATTGCAATCTCAAGTCATCTGCTTGTCACAAAAGGCACCTTTTATTTACAAAGTCAAGGCTTCCTGACATCAAAAGACCCATGTGGTACTTCACTCCCACTGCTCAGTCCTTGGTAGCTTTTGACTGATGTCTGCAGAGTGAAGTGGCTAAGCACGTGTCCTGGTTCAGGCTGAGGCAGCAGCCTAAGGTCACACAGGAGTGTAGGGAGGGAGCGTGGACTTGATGGGCTGGCCCTGGACAGTCAAATTGTCTCGAGCCCCAGGCGTGCCTAGGTCACCAGAGGAGAGTCCAGGCGGCTCCAGCAGCACAGGGTTAGTTCTGTCCCCAGGGCTGCACAGGCAACAGTGTCTAGGACAGTGGAAATTTAATTCAGCCAGACAGGGTGTCTCAGAGAGGGGGCCTGCCTCACAAGTGCTCTAACTAAGTAAGGGTGATCCTGGAGGCCCAAACGGGCAGACCCCGGGGAGCCGGTGATCCATGGCCAACTCACTTCCCACCAGCACTGCCAGAGCCTCCCTCGGCCCAGTGCTCATCTTGGGTCCTCAGTGACTCTTTCGTCCCCTGGGCTCCCTTGCTCTGTCGTTTCACAAAGGGAGATGCCATGGCCAAACAGGAATGAGGTGGGGAGGCTGGAAGAGTCTGATTACTGGATGACAGAAACAAGGCTTAGCCTGTGAGGAGCAAAGCTGGCGCTGGTCTGGAGTACCAGCTGTCTGCAGGAGGAACTGCCTGGGACTCTGTAGCAACTGTCATGAGGAAAGGCCCTGGGATGAATCGAGCTACAAACCAGCAGGGGAGGCTGATGAGATACCATGGCCTGGGTCTTGTCCACACCCAACCCACAAGCAAGGCCTGTGACCGGGCAGCAAAGTGCTTGGCCATCCACTGACCTGTGGAAAGGGAGAGAAGGTCCCCATCTCCAAGGTCTGAGGTCTTGGCCAGGGGGCCCCTTAAGGCCCCGTGAAAACCCCCAGATGACGAGCTCTGTACATTCCCATCCTCAGGAAATCTGGGGACTCCCAAGCCTCGCTCAGGCAGCACCTCTGGCCTCCGAGGGGGGCTGGGGCAGCCAGGCCATCATGGAGGCTGGGCTGGACTGCAGTGAGGCTGAGTTCCTGGCCCTGAGGGGCCCCAGGAGCAAGGCAGGCCAGTCACCCACCCTCCTCCCAAATGTCTCTCCTTTCTGGGGAAAAAGGCCAGTGGGGACTTAGAACCCATGACTCACAAGTTCTTGGCCCCCGAGAGCCCCTCTGGCCACTCTGCATAAGAAGGGCCCGTGGTGGGGGGTGGGCATCAGTGCAGACCAGTGGGGAGAGAGCCACCAGGAGACGACCCTGGGGATACTCCAGAGAGGAGGAGTGTGAAGTCTCTATGAGCGGCCAAAGGCCATCTCCAGGTTGTTGAGTTCTTGCTAACTCACCTGCCACTCCTCACCCTCTTCAGCTAAAACATCATTTATACAAAAGTTTCCAAAGTCTGGTGATGCTGAGGGGCCCCCACGGGAAGATGAGTGGTTCCCTGTGCTCCCCCAAGGTCATGGGTGCAGCAGGCCACCATCTAGCATCTGTGCTAGGACTGCGGCCTTCTCTCAAGGGTTAAGGAGGCCCCCACCTGAGTGAGGATGTGGGTGTGCAGTCACCCTGGAACAGAGGGTCCCATAGAACACAACTCCACACCTACTGGGACTCCTGGGAGCCTGGTCTGGGCTGTCAGGCTGAGACACCACCCCCCCTCACTTCCTCAGTGAACTTGGGGATTCAGGGGCTTGGTCTTTGGGGTGCAGTCTCAGGTGGGCAGAGGGAGGTGCCCACAACCTGTGAAGACTCAAGGTGAGGACCAGAGGAGACTGAGGGTCCCCAGGGCATGCATGTGCAGCCCTCCCAACAGCCCTGGGGGACCATGCGTCGTGGCGTCCAGATGTGACGTCACTGATCCTGACGGGAGGGGAGAAGTGAGGGCCTGGGTCAGGTGCCTGTGTTCAGATCAGCAGAGTGAAGGGGCCCGGCTGTGCTAGGAGTCAAGGTAGAACCCTGAGGGGGGCTCTGGGACCCCAGGACATCCAGGTTGTCACTGCTCTCAGCCCTGGGAGACCCCGGCAGTGTTGGGGTAATGAGCCCCCTACTCCTGCTTGCCTCTCAGGGGTCCTGGCTGGGGGCCTGGTTCTAAAGGGAGCAATGTCGGGATGAGAGGGTGGTACCCAGACCTGCTGAGAGTCAAAGTGAAGAGCAGGAGGAGGGTTGAGGAATGCAGGGGGCATCATCTCAGCTCTGGGAAGCCCTGGGTTTGGAGTCCTGATATCGTGTCCGCAGATTCCCCCTGGGGGTCTCAGGGCAGTGATGGCCTGGTGTGAGGGCCCTGTCTCCGGTCAACAGAAGGGGCATCCCCAGACCTGCCAGGGCTCAAGATGAGGACCTTGAGGGAGAACACAAGGAACCCCACAGGTCCTGGCACCTGTAGTCATCCCTGGGTGACTCTGGTGGGGGCATGAACTCAGGGTCTCAGGGACATTGGAGACTTGATACAAGGGGCAAGGACTGAGAGTTTGGAGGGGAGATTCTTAGGTTCTGAAGGAGTTTAGGTGAGGTCCCTGAGTAAGGTCTGAGGGTACCCAAACCCCAATCAGAGGAGACTTAAGTTGGTGCCTGCTGTTGGTCCTTGGCATCCCTGGGGTAGGATGAATGCAACAGACATGGTCAGACTTCATGACATAAGGGTCTCAGACTAGGAAAATGATATGGAGGAGGACTTCCTGATATCTGGGTCTCGCATAGACTGAGACCTCACACATCGGGTGGGGACTCAGGAGGGCAACTTCCCAGGTCCTGTGGGGTGTCAAGTTGAGGACCGTGAGGAGGGACTAGGGGACCATGGACCCCAATCGGAGGAGACATCAGAGAAGCCCATCTCTGTTGTCAGTCCAGGACGACAGTGGAGTAGAATGAATGAAACAGGCGTGGTCTGACTTCCTGACATCCACGTCCTGGAGAGACTGGGGCCCTGGTATAGAGGGCGAGGCTTCAGTTGGGGAGAACGAGAATCCAGGTCCTGCCCGAAGGCAAGTTGAGGTGCCTGAAGGAGGACTGAGTGGACCCTGAGGGAGGATTGACGGAACCCTACAGATCCCTGCCCCTGAAGTTGGCCATGGGAGCCCTTGGGGTAAGAAGAGGACACTAGGCCTGTCTGCCTTCCTCACATGTGGGTCTCAGAGAGACTGGGGACCTCGTGAAAGAAGCGGGGTCTCAAAATGGTGGACGGGACAATGCCCGGTCCTGCCTGGAGTCCAGGCTCCATGCAAAGAAGAACTGAGGTGGTTAAACCCCAACAGGGAGGGATCTTGGCCCTTGTGGGGACTCTTGGAGTGCCCAGAGCAGAGTGAGCAGTTTCTTGACCTCTGGCTTAGGGACCTCAGGACCTGAGGTGATCAGGAGGAAGGCTGAGGTTTCAGGTCCACAGAGGGTGGACTCCCCAGACTCCGAGGGAGGACTGAGCAGATGCCCACCCCTGTGGTCAGTGCTGGGAGGCCAGGCAGGACATGAGGAGGAGCTGGGAACTGAGCATCTCCCTAGCCTAGGACCTGCAGGAGGCCCTGGGCAGGTGTGGCGGCATGTGGGGCCCCTCAGCGCTTTCTGTTCAGACTCACGTCTTGTTCTGAGTTTCCATGAAGGCCACCAGAGGGAAGCGACCAGGTCATGCCAGGGGAAAGGTGAACACTAAAAGTGAGCCCTGAGGGGACCACCCACCACACAACTGGGGGACTTCAAAGAGTCCACCCCTTGTACTGTCATGGAAGGCTCAGGGATGTGCTACAGGATACCCCTGAGGTGTACCCTCCATGTCTCTCACAGGGGATCCAGGAACCAGGAGGTGAAAGCAGAGGTCTAAGGACCGTGTCCAGAGGACAGAGAACAGAGGAGGTCCAGGCAGTGCCAGGAGTCAAGGTGAGGAGGGTGCCCTGAGTGTGCACCAGGGGCTCCCCATCCCAGAACAGAGGGGATCCCACAAGGGTCTAATCTCCACACCTTGTCAGCCCTGGAAATCTTGGGCTGTGCTGACTGCACCTTGGGGAGCCACCTCACTTCCTCCTTCAAGTAGCCAGGGAACTGGCCACCCCAGAGGCATGATCCTGTGAGGTCTGAGAGCACCCATCAAGAGGAGACCTGTACATGGCCTGTGTCAGACTACCCAGGATGTGGTTCTCAGCAGAGGCCCCTCTCATTCTCTCTCTCCCCCAGGCCCATGGTCCCCATCTGTCCTCCTGCCTTATTCCTGTCTGTGCTTCAGTCCCAGGCCTTGCACTTGGGATTGACATGCGTGAGCTGAGCAAGCCTAAGGAAGACCTTCAGGAGCCAGGCGAGGCCCACGACCTGGAGGAGGAGCAACTCTTGGGGGCTGAGGCGGGGGAGGCTGCATCCGCCTCGGCCTCCTCCCTGCCAGTCTCCTGCTCCACCCTTGCAGAGGCCTTGTCCCAGGAAGCTCTGAATGAGATGCCAGTTAACCTGATGAAGTTCCTGCTCTTCAAGTATCAGGCCAAGGAGCTGACCTCTGAGGCAGAAATGCTGAAGAAGGACCTCAGGGATAACCAGAAGCACTTCCCGGTGGTCTTCAGCCAAGCCTCAGAGTGCCTTCAGCTGGTCTGTGGTTTTGAGGTGAAGGAGGTGGACCCCATGGAGCACATCTACATCATGGTCTCCACCCTGGGATTCACCTGCGATGCAATGCTGAGCAGTGGGCAGGGCTTGCCTAAGGCCAGTCTCCTGGTGCTTGTCCTCAGCCTGATTATGCGGAATGGAGACCGCACCCCTATGGAGGAGGTCTGGGGAACACTCAGCAGATTGGATGTGTGTCGGGAGTGAGCACTGTGTCTTTGGGGAGCACAGGACACTGCTGACCCATGTGTGGGTGCAGGAGGGGTACCTGGAGTACCGGCAGATGCCTGACAGTGACCCTCATCGATATGAGTTCCTGTGGGGGTCCCTGGGCCTATGCAGAGACCAACAAGTAGGAAGTCACAGAGTATCTGCTCAGAGTCAGCCAAAGGTTTTCCAGGGCCGTCCCACCCCTGTCTGCAAAGGCTGTGAGCGAGGAGAAGAGGAACCCTGACCCAGAGAAGCCGCCAAACTGATCCTTCCCTCTGTGATTGAAGAGAGAGTGGTCAGCCTTCTCAGTAGTGATGGCCTGGGCCACTTGGGGGAACCCGGTGTATAACATCTTTGTGTTCCTTTTCTCTATGATGATGTGGAAATTTATCTCTTTTTTTATGAGTTTTTCAAATGTGTTTTTTCAGCTTAAGCCTTAATAAACTTCAGTATCTAACTTGGTGAATGACATTGATCACACATGTATTTGTACTTAACCAGTTTAAGGACCAGAGTTTTGCTGTTTTGTAAAAGAGATTGTGAACTCTCCCGTTTTATTTTCTGACCCTGAGCAAGATAACATGGAATTGGAATTAACAACTATTTTGGATATGTGAACTTACTAGCAGTATATAGTTGGTGGAAGAATTGGAAAAAAAAAAAAATGATTGTTTGAATTCTTGATTCTTACAGGTTTTGTCTGTCCTTCTCTACAGCTAATCCATATCTGTTTACTTGGATTTTGCCAGGTTATTAAGAGAGCAGGAGAAAATAGAAAGATTAATAAGCCCCCTTCTCACTGGCTCATTTATTCCACAGAACTTCATGGAGCCTCTGCTCTGTGGAAGGCCCTGTGTTAGCAGTGAGGACACTAGGAGAAGCAGGACACCCCCACACCCAGAGCGATGGTCTAGGAGCCACAGTCACACAAGGAAGGTGGAGAGACATCCCCTAGTTCCACAGAACAAGGCAATATGGGGCAGGGAAGTGGGACTCAAGGAGGAGCACTCTAGTGTTGGTGCCTGAGCCAGGGTAGTTTGGGGCCTTGGGAAGCTGGGTTCCTTCTGTGGGAGATGATGGTAATGAACCTGAGTGGTGGCAGCAGTCAGACTGTAGATGGGGTCTTATGAATGAGAGGAAAGTCTGGAATTGGACATGCACATTAGAAGTTCATCTTCTCTCCAATAAATCTCCTGGGTCTGAAAAAGAAAATGCACTTTGGTCAGAACAGGTAGACACCTGGTTTTTCTGCCTGAGTCTAAATACACTTGAAAGTTTCCAAATGGGAAATGAGTGAATTTTGTTTGGTGCACAGTCTATTCAATTTCAGGGCATATAGTTGAAGACATTTCGATTACCACAATCAGTCTTCTGGTAAGATATTAATGGGGTTCTTCTTTGAAACTGGCAGTTGGACACTTCAACTGTTGGGTCAGCTTTCCTAGGTAGTCAGACCCCAAAGCCATAAAAACTGCACTGAACTTGAATTCACATACCTCAGAATCCTCCTTGGAGGTGAAGGCTGGTGCATTGTGCTTATCCTTGCTGGATTTTGTAAAGAAAACTCCCACTGTCCTTTTTCTCCCACTGTCACTTATCTGATACCTGCCCCCCATGAAGGTCATGGCTGTTGGGGAGCCTATGGGCACCTGTGCAGGTGCTCAGGCAAGTTCTATCCTGTGAAGGTAGCCAAGTCTCTCAGGCTACACTCCCTGTCATCAGGAGGGAGGGCCACATATTCACTCTGCTGAGACTGTGGGTGGGTATCACTGCAGAGGGAAGGGCAGAAAGAGAACTGGAGGGAGTGGAGGTGGAGACCCCCTCCCTGACATTTACAAGAGCCTTGGAAACTAAATCAGATCTTGCATTTGAAAGTGCTGATACAGAGTAGTGATACAGAAACAGCTGAAGATTCAAGGCATCTTTGGCTTTCTCAGAAACTCAACACAAGAAGGGAATTGTCTTTATCATAAGCTATATCTACCGGCTCCTATCAGTTGAGCACCGAGTACACTGCAGGGCAGGGGAGAAGCTCCAGGTCCTTGTTCACATCTCTTCTCCCTCTGCTTTCTGGAAGTTGCCTGCAGGGAACATGTGATTCTTATGTAAACCTACAACAATTTGGAAATAAATACATGATTAATTCACTGATTTTAATACAAAGATAGAAAAAATGGTCCATCTAAATAACAATAGCATGTTGTTTGGGGCAAAAGCAACCCATTGGTGTTGATGTCTGGGGTGGGATGGAAAGGTATTTTGGATGCAGGTGGTGCCACATCCATGGGGCTGAGCTCCCAAGAAGCAGGAAAGGCTCCTGCCTGACTGATGGAAGATCTGTCCAGGTGCAATCCATTCAGAGTCAAAGGTGAGGACCTGGGCTCCTCCCAGTGGCACAGTCAGAAGGTGGGTGTTTTTAGGAGAACTACTCTCTTCCTAGAGCCCTCCAGGACAGTTGTGATGTAGACAGGGTGAAAGAGGAAGGATCATTTTGGATTCTTGGCACTGCAGATGATATCTTGGGGGTGTACAGCCAGATGGACTGAGGAGGGTGGAGAGCCCTGGGAGCGAGGGGCAAGGATGCAGCCTAGGATTCTGGAGCTGAGGTTCAAGCCAGAACCACATGAGGACCACACAGTCTTCACCCTCTGCCCTCCTTCTGGGGTCCATCCTTCTCTCCATTTCCCTTCATCATGTGGCAGGTCCGGGTCAGGAAAAGAGGAGACACGTGGATGGGGAACTGGTGCCTGAACCTCTATGGAGAGGAACACAAAGTGCCAGGTGGGAACCATGGCTCATAGGTCACTAGGACTGTTATGATATCTCCTGGGGGAAGATATCTCCTTTTGAGAAGAAGAGCATGTCCTGTCACCACATGAGGCTGGGTATTGTGAACTCACATGTGCTTAGAGTGCCCCAGGCCTGCTACCTTAATATAATGCGAAGTCAAATGTAAATAGTTAGAAGTGGCTAATGGCTAGATAGTTGTGCTTCACAGGGGCCCAGAAGCACAACTTCCCCTGTGGGTCACTGGGAGTGGTGGTAGGTGGGATCACTGTTCCCTCTGGTTCCAGGGCCATGTATCTTACTTAGTGGGGGAACTAATGATGACAGATGTGGAGTTTGTCCAGTCCCTGGAGGGTGAAACCCCAGCACCACGGGCTCTCATATCCCAGTGTGCACCTCACATGTGCTTCGTAGAGGCCATTCCTCTGCTCCAGGAGACAAGCAGCTCTAGAAGCTGTGGTCTCAGAGCAATGAGGGATTTGGTGTGAGGGTCCAGCCTTGGGTCAAGTCAGGGACATCCTGTACCTTGCAGAGCTCAAGATGAGGATCCTGAGGAGGACACAAGGACCCCATGGATCCCACCCCTGCTGTCATCCCTAGGCATCCCTTATGGTGGCATGAGCACTTGGCAGCATGTCCCTAACTTTGGCATTACTGTCTCTGACAGGTTGGGGACCTGATATAAGGGGCAGGCCTTAGAAGGAGAAGGGGAGGATAGTAGGTTCTGAAGAAGTCTGGGTGAGGACCCTGAGGAAGGACTGAGGGGATCCTGGACCCCATCACAGAGTGGGCTCAGGGAGCACATAGGGTGGGATGAGCACATGCCGCATTTCCTGACATCCAGGTCTCAGAGAGACTGGGGAACTCCTATAGGTGGCGGGGCTTCAGGTGGGCAGAGAGGAGAATTCCAGGTCCTGTGGGGTAACAAGTTGAGGTCCCTGAGGGGGGACTAGGGGGCCCTTGACCTCAGAGAAAGCTGTCTCTGTTGTCGGTCCTTGGCGGCCGTGACGTAGGACGAGAACAACAGGCATGGTCTGACTTCCTGACATCCGGGTCTCAGAGAGCGGTATAAGGGGCGGGGCCTCAGCTGGGGAGAGGAGAGACTCTGAAGCTCTACTCGGAGACAAGGTAAGACCCTGAGGGAGGACTGAGGGGACCCCCAGGGAGGACTGCTGGAGCCCCACAGATCCCTGCCCCTGTCATCAGCCCTGGGAGACCCTGGGGTGAGAAGAGCACACTGCGCCTGTCCTGACTTTCTGAGTTCCGGGTCTCAGCGAGACGGGGGACCTGGTGTGAGGAGCCGGGCCTCAAACTGGGGGAGGACAGAGCCCCGGTCCTACCGGGAGTCAAGGTGAGGACCCTGAGGGAGGAGTGAGGGGAGCCAGACCCCAGAACAGAGGGGACCCAGGTAGTCCCCAGGCAGGACGACCTCGTGCCACATGACTGGGAACCGGGTGAGAGCGGTGGGGCCTCAAAATGGAGGACGAGCCAGTTCCGGGTCTTGCTTGGAATCCAGACTCCAGGCAAGGAACGACTGAGGCAGAGGGTGGAGGCTTCAGGTCCACAAATGGTGGACTACCCGGACAGAGCTGAACCCACTCTTGTGGTCAGTGCTGGAAGTCCAGGCTGCACGTGAGGTGAGGACCGAGCATCTCTCCAGCCTAGAACCCGCGGGAATGCCTGGTCAGGTGCAGCCTTATGTGGAGCCCCTTTGTGCTTTCCCTTCAGACTCGGGTCTTGTTCTGGGTAACTCTGCAGGCCCCCAAAGGGCAGGGTACAGGCTGCGGCTGGGGAAAGGTGGGCACTACAAGGGAGCTACAAGAGAATCATTTCCCCCACAACTGGGGGGACCTCAGAGCCCAGGCCTGTGCCACAATCTACCCCTGAGTTGCCCCCTCCATTTTTTTTACAGGGGCTCCAGGAACCAGGAGGCAAAGGCAAAGGTCTTAGGCCTGTGTCCAGAGTTCAAGAGCAGAGAAAATCCAGACAGTACCAGAAGTCAAGGTGAGGAGGGTGCCCTGAATGAGCACCAGGGGCTCCCCATCCCAGAACAGAGGGGACCCCACAAAGCCCTAATCCCCCCACTGTGTCAGCCCCAGCACCTTAGGCTGTGCTGGCTGCCCTTCCCTCTTCAGGCAGGGGTCAGGCCACCCAGGACGAGGGCCCTTGTGAGGCCCTAGAGCACCCCTCCAGAGGAGACCTGTAAGTGGCCTATGTTGACCACCCAGGGTATATCTCTCATCTGAGGCCCATGGTCCCCAATGTCCCCTGCCTCACTCCTGTCTGTGGTTTGATCCCAGGTATCGTGCTCGTGGTCGAGATGAGTGAGCTGAGCAAGCCCAAGGAAGATCTTCAGGAGCCAGACGAGGCCCAGGGCCCGGAGGAGGCGCAGCTCTTGGGGGCTGAGGGGGGGGAGGCCACATCCCTCTCAGCCTCCTCCCCCCCAGTCTCCTTGTCAGCCCCTGTGGAGGCCTTGCCCCAGGAAGCTCTGAATAAAATGGTGGCTGACATGGTGAAGTTCCTGCTCCGCAAGTATCGAGCCAAGGAGCCAACCTCCTACACCGAATTGCTGAATACGGTCCTCAGGGATAATCATGACCACTACCCGGTGGTCTTCTGCCAAGCGATTGAGTGCATTCTGCTGGTGTTTGGTGTGGATGTGAAGGAGGTAGACCCCAGGAAGCACATCTACATCACGGTCCCCAACCTGGGCCTCACCTGTGATGCAGGGCAGAGAGGTGGGCAGGGTCTGCCCAAGGCTGGCCTCCTGGTCGTGGTCCTCAGCCTGATCCTCCAGAATAGCGATCACATCCCTGAGGAGGAGATCTGGGAAGCACTCAACAAGATGGGGCTGTATGTTGGGAGGGAGCACTCCCTCTTTGGCGAGCCCAGGGAGCTGCTAACCAAAGTGTGGGTGCGAGAGGGTTACCTGAAGTACCGGCAGGTATCTGACAGTGACCCTGCTCGCTACGAGTACCTGTGGGGTCCCCGGGCCTTTCTGGAGACCAGCAAGGAGAAATTCATGGAGTATCTACTCAGGGTCAGCCGAAGGGCTTTTATTTCCTTCCCACTCCCTTCTGCAGAGGCTGTGAAGGAGGAGGAAGAGGGGGCCCTGAGCCAGAGCAGCAGCCAGGCTGATCTTTCCCTCTGATTGAAGAGGGGGTGGTGAGCCTTCTCAGTAGTGAGGGCCTGGACCACTTGGGGGAACCCAGTGTGTAGCATCTTTGTGTTCCTTTTCTCTCTGATGACATGGAGATTCATCTCTGTTTTCTTTAGGAATTTTTCAAATGTCTATTTCAGCTTAAGGCTTAGTAAACTTCAGTATCTAACTTTGTGAATGCCATTGATCACACATGTATTTGTACTTAACTAGTTTAAGGACAAGAGTTTTGCTGGTTTTTAAGAGATTTGGAACTCTCCCATTTTATTTTGTGACCCTGAACATGGTAACATGATACTGGATTTATAACTATTGGAAATGTGAACTTGCTTAGCAGTAATGTACTTGGTGAAAGAATTAGAAAATAAAATGCTATTATAGCGAAATATTGTTTATTGTACTTTTTCTGTCATTTTATACAGCTAAGTTATCTCAGTTTATTTGGATTTTCCCAGGTTATTATTTAAGAAACTAGGAGAAAATTAATCCGACTAAATAAGGCCCTGCTCCCTGGGTCATTTATTCCACAGAACTTCACAGAGCCTGTGCTCTGTGACTGGCCTTGTTAGCAGTAGGGACACTAGGAGAAGCAGGACACTCCCACACCTGGAGTGATGATCTCAGAACTGCAGTCACATGAGGAAAGTGGAGAGACATCCCCTAGTCCCACAGAACAAGGCAACATGTGGCGGGGCGGTGGGGTTCCAGGAGGATCCCTTGAGTGTCGGTGCCTGAGCCAGGGTGGTCTGGGGCTTTGGGAAGCTGGGTTCCTTCTGTGGGAGGTGATCGTGATGAGGCTGGGTGGTGGCAGCAACCAGACCTCTCGACGGTGTCTTAAGGGTGAGAAGAAAATTTGAAATGGGACATGTCCATTAGAAGTTCCTCTTTACTTGGAGATGAATCTTCTGGGTCCAAAAGAGAAAGTGCAGTTTGATCAAGTAGACACCTGGTTTTTCTGCCTTAGAGTAAATACACTCGAAAGGTTCCAAATGAGACATGAGTGAATTTGGGTTGGCACACAGTCTTCTCAGTCTTGGGGTACATAGTTGAAGACATTTCAGTTACCACTCTCAGTTTCCCTGTAGGATTTTAATGGGGATCTTCAATTTTTTGTCTAGGTTTATCTAAGTAGATCGTAACCTTTAATGTGGCTATTGGTCATTTCACATGCGTTTTTGTTTTTTTTCAACATATGGTCCAGAGCAATTTCATTGTCTAAACATACAACAATTACAACAAAAGATCTTTAAAAATAAGATTGTTATCACCTGCTGCTGGCAGATTTTGCTTTTAAAATGGCTGATGGCATTCTAAGTCTGGCACAGCTCAGAAAACTCACGTTCTTAACAATACAAGGACTTGTCTGAAATCACACCATAGCATCACCTAGTTATTTCCATAGTTACTTTATTTTGTTTGTGCCAGAAGTCTTCTTGGAGGAGGTCGCCATTAACCCCACGATAGGGCTGCCAGGTGTGCGATTTTTAAACTGGAGAGCAATTACACCAAAGAAGTTCTGGCACTGTTGAGAAAACTCTAAGCCCCACAACAAACTTCCCAACCTGGGAATCTGACAAAGGGATTGAGAATCTCCAGGGAAACTGACTTTGAAGATCAGTGGGATTTGATTATAGAACTTCCTCCCACAGGACTGGGGAAACAGAGACTCTCAGGGGGCAGAAACAAAACCTTGTGTGCACCAGGACCTAGGGAAAAGGAGCAGTGAACCCACAAGAGACTGACCAGACTTCCCTGTGAGTGATCGGGAGCCTCCGGTGGAGGCCTGGGTCAACAGTGACCCGCCGTGGGGTTAGGGCCACTGACAGCAGCAGCCCTGGGAGGCGCAGCATGCTGGCATAAGTCCTCTTGAAGGAGGTTGCCATTATCCCAATCATAGTTCTGTCCCAGGTCAAACTGCAGGGAGGGAACATAGCCCCACTTATTAGCAGAAAATTGGATTAAAGATTTACTGAGCATGGCGAGCATTGCCCACCAAAACAAGACCCAGTTTTCCCCACAGCCAGTCCCATACATCAGGAAGCTTGCACAAGCCTCTTAACCTCATCCATCAGAGGGCAGAGAGAATGAAAACCACAATCACGGAAAACTAACCAAACTGATCACATGCTTTGTGTAACTTAATGAAACTATGTGCCATGCCACATAGGATCACCCAAGATGAATGGGTCATGGTGGAGAGTTCTGACAAAATATGGTCCACTGGAGAAGGGAATGCAAAATCACTTCAGCATCCATGCCCTGAGAACTCCATGAACAGTATGAAAAGGCAAAAAGATATGACACTGAAAGATGAACTCCCCGGGTTGGTAAGTGCCCAATATGCTTCTGGAAAATAGTGGAGAAATAGCTCCAGAAAGAATGAAGGGGCTGAGCCAAAGCAGAAACACCAGGCAGAGTGGAAGTGTCTGGTGGTGAAAATAAAGTTTGATGCTGTAAAGAACAATATTGTACAGGAACCTGGAATGTTAGGTCCATTCCATAATTGTGAGAAGTGTTATTCCTTGGTTGAAATTTTGTTTGTTGCTCTGATTGAACTTGAGTAATAGAGGAAAATTTATATTTAAGGCCAAGGTGAGAGCTGGCATTATTAACTGATAAGGTGAGGGGATCTTATAATATTAATAGTGGCCTGAACATGGCTATAATTTTTTTTTCATTTGAGATAGATTTCCCAAGAGTCTCCAAAGCCTTGGAGAGGAGAAACCCACCAAAGTAACCCAGAAGTGCTAGACACAAATAACTGATACAAACTCAATAATTGGATTGATTTTTAAAACTAGCATATGGTCATGCCTATGATAAAAAAACATTCGATTCACTTGCAAAGGTCCAAGAAGTCAAAAAAACAGTATGAAGACTCATACAAAGCAGGTCGAGGATCTTGGGTAAGTTGTCTACTTCTGGATGTCATCATTTTTTTTCTCATGTGAGTGTAGTTTTTCCTCTGAGCATTGTTTTAAGGTGATTTTGAGATCAGCAGTCCTCTCTACAGGCCAATCCATACCAGGGAACCTTTGTGAGTGGAAATTAATTGAAGAGTTAATTCCCTTTGGTTATACTGTGCATGAGCTTGTTAACAGCATCTTAAGTTAAGAGGAACCTGATAAGGCTCCATCTGTCCAGGTCGGTGATAGTCTTTTGTGTTTTTTTGTTTGTTTGTTTGTTTGTTATTTATTTTTAGTCTTTTGAATTATGCCTTTTTCAGAATCCTCTGGTTACAGGTCATGGGGCATCTGATCTTTAACCAAAAATAGATTAATGTGTTAAGTTTTAGGAACAAATTTAGAGTGTCCTTAAAAGCTCAATTACACTTTTTAGCAATGTAACACAACAGCAAGGAACTAACTGGGAAGTGAGTCTTGATAAACACAGACCTTAATTAGCAAAGCTAGAATTTAATATCTAGTGAAACAAAAAATTTTTCTTCATTGTGAGGGCACTAACCTCAAAATCAGGGAATACTTTACACCATCAAATAAAAATGAGTTTTCTCAGGTGGCTAGGAAAAGCCAAGCGGCTGTCTTGGATTTCCCATAGACCTGACTGGCTGATTTAAACAATAGTTATTCACTTAGCCACAATAACAATGGAAGATTTCAAAGGCAGTTCAATATCTTAAGAAAACTTGTTGCTGCTGTTGTTGTTGTTCCATCGCCAAGTCGTGTCTGACTCTTTGTGACACCATGGGCTGTAGCACGCCAGGCCTCCCTGTCCCTCACCATCTCCTGGAGTTTGCCCAAATGCATGTCCATTGAATTAGTGATGCCATCCAACCATCTCATCCTTTGTTGCCCTCTTATCCTTCTGCCTTCTATCTTTCCCAGCATTAAGGTCTTTTCCAAGAAGTCAGCTCTTCGCATCAGGTGGACAAAATATTGGAGCTTCAGCTTCAGCATCAGTCCTTCCAAAGAGTATTCAGAGTTGATTTCTTCTAGGATTGACTGGTTTGATCTCCTTGCAGTCCAAGACACTCTCAAGAATCTTCTCCATCACCACAGTTTGAAAGCATCAATTCCTTGTTGCTCTGTCTTCTTTATGGTCCAACTCTCACATTCACACCTGACTATCGGAAAGACCATAGCTTTGATTATATGGGCCATTGTCAGTCAATTGATGTCTTTGCTTTTTAATACACTGTCTAGGTTTGTCATAACTTTCCTTCCAAGAAGCAGTCATCTTCTAATTTCATTGCTGCAGTCACCATCCCAGTGATTTTAGAGCCCAAGAAGAGGAAATTTGTCACTGCTTCCACCTTTTTGCCTTTTATTTGCTTGAAGTGATGGGACTGGTCGCCATGATATTAGTTTTTTTTTTTCTAATTTTGAGTTTTAAGCCCACTTTTTCACTGTCCTCTTTCACCTTCATCAAGAGACTCTTTAGTTCCTCTTCACATTCTGGCATTAGAGTGGTATCATCTGCAAAACTGAGGTTGTTGGTATTTCTCCCAGCAATCTTGAATCCAGCTTGTAACTCATCCAGCCTGGAATTTCCTATGATGTTCTCTGCATATAATTTAAATGAACAGGCTGAAAATACACAACCTTGTGGGACTCATTTCTCAATTTTGAATCAGTCAGTTGATCATTATAAGGTTCTAATTGTTGCTTCTTGACGTGCATACAGGTTTCTCAGGAGACACGTAAGATGGTCTGATATTCCTATCTTCTTAAGAGTTTTCCACAGTTTGTTATGATCCACGTATTTGGGATTCTCTGATAGCTTAGCTGGTAAAGAATCCACCTGCAATGGAGGAAACCCCAGTTCGATTCCTGGGTTGGGAAGATCCGTGGAGAAGGGAAAGACTACCCACTCCAGTATTCTGGCCTGGAGAATTCCATGGACTGTATAGTCCATGGGATTGTAAAGAGTCAGACACGACTTGGTGACTTTCACTTCACACAGTCAAAGGCTTTAGTGTATTCAGTAAAACAGAGGTAGATGTCCTTCGGGACTGCCCTTACTTTCTCTATGATTGAAGGAATGTTAGCAATTTGATCTCTGGTTCCTCTGCACAGATGCTCCAGCATGTTTGGCTCTAAGGAGCTCCCTTGGGAGGTCCAAGAGCAGCCCTCAGGAGGGGATCTGTAAGTGGCCTGAGTCAGAGCAGGCCAGGGTATGTCTCTCAATTTATCATTTACCACCCACACCCCTACCAGGCCCGTGGTCCCCATCTGTTCCCCTGCATCACTCCTGTCTACAGTTCAATCCATCATCATGCTCATGGTCGAAACGAGTGAACTCAGCAAGCCCAAGGAAGACCTTAAGGGCCAAAATCAGGCCCAGGGCCCAGTGGAGGCACAGCTTATGGGGGCTGAGGCAGAGGAGGCCTCAACCCCTCTGGCCTCTTCCTGCCCAATCTCCTCTTCCTCCACCACCACCCATGCGGAGTCCTTGCTCAAGAAAGCTCTGAATGTGATGACAGCTGAACTACTGGGGTTCTTGTTGCTCAAGGATGGCGCCAAGGAGCCAATCTCCCAGGCCAAAATGCTGAATACGGTCCTCAGGGATAACCAGGCCCACTTCCCGGTGGTCTTATGTGAAGCCACACAGTGCCTGCTGCTGGTCTTTGGCGTGTATATGAAGGAGGTAGACCCTGGGGAGCAAATCTACTTCCTGGTCCCCACCCTGGGCCTCACCCTCAATGAGATGCAGAGGGATGGGCAGAGCATGCCCAAGGCTGGCCTCCTGGTGATGGACCTGAGCCTGATCCTTCTAGCAGGGGACCTGACCCTGAGGAGGAGGTCTAGGGAGCACTCAACAGGATGGGGGTATGTGTCTGGAGTGAGCACTACATCTTTGGGGGCTCAGGGAGCTGCTGACCCAAGTGTGGGAGCGGGAGGGGTACCTGGAGTGCCAACAGGTGCCTGACAGTGACCCAGCTCACTACAAGTTCCTGTGGGGTCCTCAGGCCTATGTGGAGACCAGCAAGTGGCAAGTCAGGGCGTTTCTGCTCAGGGTCAACAAAAAGGCTTTGAGGGCCTTCCCACCCCTGTCTGCAGAGGCTGAGGGGGTGGAGGAAGAGGGGGCCTGAGCCAGAGCAGCAGTCAGATGATCCTTCCGTCTGTGATTGAAGAGGAAGCAGTCGGCCTTCTCAGAAGTGAGGGCCCGGGCCAGTTGGGGGAACCAGTGTGAAGCATCTTTGTGTTCCTGTTCTCTGTGAAGACTCACAGATTCATCTCTGTTTTCTTTTGAAATTTTTCTAACTTTGTCTGTCTGAAAGGCTAAATAGAAGCTAATATAGAAGCTAATATGAAAGGTTAATATAGAAGGCTAAATAAACTTCAGTGTCTTAGCTTTGTGAATGATGCTGATCACAGGATGTTTGTGCTTACACAGTTCAAGGAAAAGAGTTTTGCTCTTTTTTAAAAGTGACTGGAAACTCATCTATTTTGCTTTGTGACCCTGAACAAAATGGAATGGAATTGGAATAGAACTATTTTGGAAATGTGAAAATACTTAACAGTAATATCATTGGGGAAGAATTAAGAGATAAAACATAATTGAGGTGAGTTCTCACTTCTTATATTTCTTGTCTGTCATTTTATACAGCTAAGCTATCCATGTTCAGTTGGACCTTTTTAGGTTATTATTTAAGAAAGTACAAAAAATCTGATCCAACTAATAAGTCCCCTGCTCACTGGCTCATTTATTCCACATTTATTACTTCATGGAGCCTTTACTCTGTGGAAGGCCCTGTGTTAGCAATGGGGACACCAAGAGAAGCAGGACAACCCCACACCTAGAGTGATGATCTAAGAGCTGCAGTCTTCTAAGAGCTGCAGATGATCTAAGAACTGAGGAAGGTGGAGAGACATCCCCTAGTTCCACAGGACAAGGCAATATGTGAGGTTGGGGGGCAGTGGGACTCCAAGAAGAGTACTTGAATGTCGGTGCCTGTGTCAGGGCAGTTTGGGGCTTTGGGAAGCTGGGTTCTTCCTGTGGGAGATGATTGTGATGAGGGTAGGTGGTGACGACAGCCAGAGTTATACACAGTGTCTTATGAGTGAGAAGAAAATCTGAAATTGGACATGTACTTAGAAGATCCTCTTCTGTTCTAGATAAATTCCTGGGGCAGGAAGGGAAGGTACACTTTAGCCAGGAACAGTTAGACACTTACTTATGCTGCCTGATCTAAGTACACCAAAAATTTTCAAAATGGGGAGGGGTGAGTGGACTTTGGTTTGCTGCACAATCTACTCAGTCTTGGGGAATATAGCTGAAAAAGTCTTGATAAACACCCCCAAACTTTTGTATGATTTTAATAGAATGCCTTCTTTACAACTGGAGGTTGGGCACTTCAACTGATGGATCAGCTTTTTTAGGTGGTCAAACCCTAAAGCGATAAATGAAGAGGGGTTATGGAAACCACAGTGGCAAAATCTGCACTGAACTTGAATTCACACACTTCAGAATCCTCCTTGGAGCTGAAGAGTGCTGCATTGTGCATATCCTAGCTGGATTTTATAAAGAAAACTCCCACTGTCCTTGTCCTCCCATTGTCTCTCATCTGATACCTGCCCCTCATGAAGGTCAAGGCTGTCAGGGAGCCTACGGGCACCTATGCAGGTGCTCAGGCAAGTTCCATCATGTGGAGGCAGCTGGGACTCCCGGAGGGAGACTGTGTCCTGGCATCAGGAGTCAGGGGCACATCCTCAGCCCGCTGAAATTGTGGGCAGCATCGTTGCAGAGGGAAGGGCAGAAAGAGCACTGGAGGGAGTCAGGGGGACCCCTCCCTGCCATTCACAAGAGCCTTGGAAGCTAAACCAGATCTTGCATTTGAGAGAGCCAACACAGAGTAGTGACTAGAAATAGTTGGGGATTCAAGGCATCTTTGGCTTTCTCAGGAACTCCTCAATGCATGATGGGAATTGTCTTCATCACATGTTATACCTGCTGACTGCTGTCTGTTGAGCACTGAGTACACTGCAGGACAGGGGAGAAACTCCAGGTACTTGTTCACATCTCTTTTCCCTCTGCTTCCTGGAAGCTGCCTGCAGGGAACTTTATGTAAACCTACAATATCCTTATGTAAATCTACAATAATTTAGAAATAAATATGTGACTAATGCAATGTTTTTTATTTAATTCATTGGAAGGACTGTTGCTGAAGCTCCAATATGTTTTCCATCCAATGTGAAGAGCTGACTCATTGGAAAAGACCCTTATGCTGGGAAAGATTAAGGGCAGGAGAAGAAGGGTGACAAAGGAAGGGATGGTTGGATGGCATCATGAACTCAGTGGACATGAATTTGGGCAAACTCTGGGAGATAGTGAAGGACAGGGAAGCCTGGCATGCTGCAGTCCATAGGGTGGCAAAGAATGGGATGTGACTGAACAACAAATTCACAGTTTTTAATACAGACAAAGGTTTTATCTTAATAACGATAGCATGTTGTTTTGGGGGCAAAAATATACCATTTGCACTTTGCCTGGAGTGGGGTGGAAAGATACTTTGGCTGCAGGTGGTGCCACATCCATGGGGCTGAGCTCCCAAGAAGCAGGAAAGGCTCCTGCCTAACTGACTGATAGAAGCTCTATCCAGGCACCATCCATTCAGGGCCAAGGGTGAGGACCTGGGCTCCTCCCAGTGGCATAGTCAGAAGGTGGGTGTTTTTCCAAGGACTACTGTCCTCCTAGAGCCCTCTAGGACAGTTGTGATGTAGACAGGGTGGAAGAGCAAGGAGGATTTTGGATTCTGGGCACTGCAGATCATATCCTGGGGGTGGTACAGCCAGAGGGACTGAGGATGGTGGAGAGCCCTGAGAGCAAGAGGCAGGGATTGAGAGAGTCAATGCCTAGGCAGGTTGATAACAAGTCTGGGTTCCCCGAGAAGGAGAAAGGGGTCTGGGACTCCAAGGAGGAGATAGGGGTCTGAAATTCTCAAGGAGGAGGAAAGGACAAATGTGATTTTTTCCCCTCTACATTTCTTAGTTTTAGTCACATAAAACGTGTTTTTTCCTTTAAGCCTAAACCTGATGATTACACAGCAAACAACTCAGTTTAAACTCTGTACTAGGGATTATATAGCAGCAATGTATCCTGCTTGAGAAGAGCTTCTCCTTCCTGAAAACCTTCTGACTAATCCTGATATTTTACAATGTATACTATGGGAGTGGGTCTGGTAGGATCTATTGTTAAATTCTAGTCCTGTTATCCTAAAATGTAAATTGTGAGAGTGGGTCTGGTAAAATTTTTACAACCTTGAGACATTCTTTTGATTAACTATAATAACCAATTATTAAAAAGTATATAACTCCCTTGCTAACACCAGCAAGGGTGGACTCTCCGTCCCCCTTCTGATGTCTATATCAGAAGCTTTCTCTGTCCCTTTTCTTACTTTAATAAAACTCCGCTACACAAAAGCTCTTGAGTGATCAAACCTGGTCCCTGGTCCCGAAGCTAAATCTGCTTCGGAGATATGAATCCAACATCATTCACCGTAAGCTATCAGGATGCAGCCTAGGAGTCTGGAGCTGAGCTTCAAGCCAGAACCACATGAGGACCACACAGTCCTCACCCTCTGCCCTCCTTCTGGGGTCCATTTTTCTCTCCCCTTCCCTTCCCCACGTGGCAGGGTCAGGCCAGGAGAAGAGGAGACACGTAGATGGGGAACTGGCTCAAGAGTCTCTGGGGATGGTGAGAAAGAAGCTGGGGGACACGAGACTATGAAGGCCATTTATACTGAAGCAGCCTCCGGAATCTCAGTTTCCTTCTCTAACCAGCACAGTCATGAAACAAACCACTCTGTTTGCACACCAGGAGGAGCAGGTGTATTTGTTCCTTTTTCATGAAATGTCACACTCTGCACCTCCCCTGATGTGAGCAGGGGTGGTGGACTTCATACAAGGGGCCACCCTTCAGGAAACAAAGTCCAGGAATTCCTTCCTGCCATCTTATCACGTTAGCTCTCAGAGCAGCACCCTTCGATTGTCTCAGAGCTCTTCGGTCCTCCTGACTGTGCGCTGAAGGCAGCAACCCAAGTGGACCTGTAGGATGGTGGCACCCTGTCCCTGGCTTCCAGCCCAGAGCTCCCATCACCCCTACTGTGGACCCCTTGCCCCTACTGTCTCCAACCTGGCCTCACTCTCTGCATCTCGGGGCTCTACTCTTCCTGTCCCTGTCCAGACAACCTCCCAGCCCAAGATGGGCGCAGTGTTGGCATTCCCCTACAAGTCTTACATGAAGGTCCCCAGATAATAGTCCCCTGTCACAATTGTTGTGATTCAGAGAAATGGACAGTTGAGGTCACTTTTGGTGAGTGTCATGACAGGTAGTAAATAATAACCCTGTGCGATGTGAATAGTGACAAAAACTATGATTATGAATGACTATTCAAATGATTCCCTAATCCCCAACTTTGATGAAAGTGATCAGTGAGGCTGGGTGGTAGAAGACTGTCTTTTCTGAGGTTTGGCCAGAAAAGGGTTGCGGGGATGGCATGTCAGCCACCCACAGAGCCAGAGAGGACCTCAGTGTCCACAAACAGGCTGTTAGAGCAGATGAAAGACTGTAGCAGATGACAGGTGCAGTCACCAGCCTGCTCCCCAGACCCCATCATCCCCAGACTCAAATGAGGATGGGAAATAGCTGGCTTCATCACACAGTGTTGTTTGTCCACAAGTGGGTCACGGGCATTTCCTCACTGGAGCGGTAAGGGAACCCTGGCATTGAAATACAGAGTGTAGTGCTTGTTCATACTCCTCTGCATTACTGTGTGATACACAAATATTCTAATCATAATAGCAGTGGTAAATGCTTACTAGTTCTGTTCCGTTTATTCACTGGGTCAAGAAAGTGATCTGACTTGCCAAAATAACCATCAGGGCACAGAAGCCTTGAGATATAGCTTTGTGACTGAGTCCAACACAAATACTTGGGGATTATACTCTGGAACTTCGGACAGGGCACAGGGATCCCCCCTGCCCATGACTTCAACCTCCAAAGGCTAAGTCTCTGTGTCTAACTTGCATTTCATTCTGTTGTTCACTTCTGGTGCCATTTCAGAGCACAATGGTCATAGTAATTTTCAGAAGGCAGACATCAAAAGGGAAGACGCTGCAGAGATCAACCTAATCAAGGTAAGGTGGTCAGGGTGCTGTATTCTCCCCACATTGGTCCCGTGAGTAGTCTCTCACAGAGAGCTGCCCCCAGGGAGGCAGCCCATTCAGTGGAGGGTAATTCCTGAGAAGACTTTTGGTCTGAGTCCTCATCCACCAACACCGGTGGCCCTGGGCAAATGAGTGGGCTAGTGACAAAGAGGAGATCTGGGTGGCACCACAGCTTCCACTATAATCCACCCCTCCCAGCACTGACATACACTCCCTTCATCTGGAGAGTTTGCCTCATCTGAGGACAACTCCTTGACGATTCTGGTTGGTCTCCTCTCCTCCTGAAGAAGCTCAGAGAGAAAGACTGGACCAATGCTGGGCCCTCACAGTTGCAGAAGCTGTTGCACCACAATTGATTGTCACTCTCTCTTGCCCGAGATCCGTTATAAATCCCCTGTACTCTCAGTCAGAACCTCGGCCATTTCCAGGGGCTTCCCTGGTAAGGTAATACAGACTTTGGCCCTCAGGGTTCTGAAGCCCTGGGCCTGATGCCCTTCTCAGACCCTTGCTCTTGGACTTGTCAATTCATCACTGAAATGGAGCAGGAACCCAAAACACATCACCTGGCTGTTAGAGATGTTTCCTTGCTGTTCCCACTGTACCAGAGTAACCGGCACACTCCTTAGGATCAAGGTCAGCTCCGCCTGCCAGGATGGGGACAGCTCTGTGTGTGCTGGTCCCCTAGCAGGCGAAACCCATAGTGCCCAAGTGGGAGCCACGGCTCATGGGTCAGTAGAACTGTTATCGTGTCTCCTGGGGGAACCTTCTGGCTTTGGGAATAGCCTGTTGTGTGTCACCACCGGCAAAAGGGTAACCAGTAGCCACATGAGGCTGGGTATTGTGAACTCAAATGGGCTTAGTGTGTCCCAGGGCCTGGCCTTCTACCTTAACATAATGTGAAGTCAAATGTAAATAGCTAGATGTGGCTAATGTGGACAGCCCTGATGTGGAACTACAGAACTTACTCTTAGAACTGGAAGCACGACTTCTCTTGTGGGTCACTGGGAGTGGTGGCAGGTGGGGTCATGAGTCACTGGGAGCGGTCATATGGGGTGACATAGATCTCTGGGAGTGGATGCAGGTGGGGTCATGGGTCAGTGGGAGTGGTGATCAGTGGGGTCACTCTACCCTCTAGTTCAAGGACCATGTATCTTACCTTGTGGGGGAACTAAGGATAACAGATGTGGAGCATGTCCAGTCCCTGGAAGGTGACACCCCAGCACCACAGGCTCTCATATCCCAGTGTGTACCCCACGTGTGCTTTGTAGAGGCCGTTCCCCTGCTCCAGAAGACCAGCAGCTACTGGAAGGTGGAGGCTGAGACAGCAACTTTGGATCCCATGGCCACTTGCCCTCTGAGTCCCTGACGGGTTGTTAGAGGGTCTCTTGGTCTTGGATGGCTTTGTGAAATATCTTGTGTCAGTCAGTTCTGCTTCCTGTGAGCCCTCAAATAGTGGCACCAGATAAGGTACTGCAAGAAGGAAAGTGAAACCCACATCTAGAATGTGTGCCCATCAATTTCAGGAAAGATGAACCTCTCCTCCTTCAAGGATGGAAGTGAGATGTTGCAATCAACTTGCCATTAGTGGCTCAATGATCTTCTGGAGGGATGATGCCACTGAGGGGTCAGCATGACTCTGTCCCTGGTAGGGCAAACACCTGGTAGGTGCCATAGTTCATCTGGCCTGCTGGTGGCGCCTGTGCTGCTGAGCCCAGATGCAGCATCATCCTTGGCCCCATGGTTCCTCCATGCATGAGAGCATTATGCAGCCCTGAGGGACCACTGACAGAGGCCGGGTGCTCTCAATTCTTCAGGCATTGTGTTTTCGTCAATGTTTCTTGCCTCTTGTTTGATGCATGCTTTTGTGAGTAGTAAGAGGCAATGAAAATAACTTCCTTTTTGGTGTCTCTTCCTATAGGTTCGTTGATGTATCCCTTCTCCAAACCTACTTGTGGCAATCTATCAAAATTTCTCATTCTAAGTACCTGACCGGCTGGCCAATCTATTTTCCATCATCTTTAAGCCCATGTCTATTCTTGCCTCGGGCCACTTCCTTTATCCATATATAGTGGATCCCTAGAGGCACCATCTAAAGTTGCATCCACTGGGAGGGGATTTCTGCTCACCACTGTCTCTATGGCCACGTGTGGTGGAGGTGGTATTGCAGCAGGAGTTCATTTCCACCTGCAGTTGCAATTCAGCCAACCCACCCCTCGTCTATGCTCAGCATTTCTACACCCCCAGCAGCTGGTCTGGAAAGAACTTCCTGGTCCATTAATCTCCAGGAATACACTGCAGCAGAGGTGCTTGTGACACATTTGCAGGTCATATTGGGGTTTAGCTCACCTTCTTGTAATCTATGGCCCTGCTTCGGTGTGATCTCCTCAGAGATGCCACTTCTGTTTTGTGGAGGATTACTGTTGCAGTTGCCTCCCTCTGTGGGTCTGACAGTACCTAGCTCATGAGGCCCAATGGGTGCATGCTGTATACTGAGGAGGTGGCCACGTGTTCCAGCAAAGATAACAGACCTGGCAAAGCAATGGTTATCGAATGGGTGGTGGGCCACTGTCCTCCTTGGGAGCCTATAGGTTTGAGTAGGGTCCAGACCGCTGAGGAGGTATGGTGGGGACCACCTCCCTGCATCCTTTTGGTGTTAAGGGTGTCATTCATGTTCCTCATCTCCCAAACCAGAGGGAATCTTGGTTTGTATTTACTCTCACGGTCAAGGTGCAGGGAGTGCACTTGGTCTTCCCCGCTCTGATAGCTTCTCTACTAATGGCCTTGCATGCATTCAGGGCTTGTATCCATCATCAAGCCTGTCTGTTCTAATCACACATCTGGAGGTGGCAGGCAGGAGATCTCTGGGTCAGATCTAGGCCAGAACTCCATATATTCCTGGTGCACACATCCTCCCACTCCACTGGGGACATTGACGGAGTGAAGGCCTGAGTATCACTTTCCACAGCATCCCATTTCTAGATGTCCTTACAATGTTTGCGTCTTTCCTCTCTTGCCTGCGTCCAGTCACCAAGGTGAATGAATGTGGGTCTCTTTGTGAGACAGACTTGGGGAACGATGGCTGCATACATCTGCCAGGGTGTTGCAGAGTCTTTACTCATAAGGATCCCTCTTTCCCTTTGGTCAATGGATTCTGTGTCTGACAATTGACTTAGGTCTGGGAACTGGGGAAGATATCATGACTCTTTTGGAGCACTCTCCTGCATCCTCCTGCTCACTCATCTTTGTTGTCTATAAGACAGTAAGGAATCTGCCTGCAATGCAGGAGACCTGGGTTTGATCCCTGGGTGGGGAAGATCCCCTGGAGAAGGGAATGGCAGCCCACTCCAGTATTCTTGCCTACATTCCATGGACAGAGGAGCCTGATGGGCTACATTTCATGGGATTGCAGAGTCAGATATGATTGAGAGATGAACATCTTCACTTATACTAATTAAGGCACACATTTGTGGACGGCCCATCTCTCTTGACCCTAAGAACACCGTGTCCTGTTAGCAATTTCTATACCTCTCTGCAGATCAGAGCCTCTGGCTGCCACATTCGTTTGCAGCTTTTGCAATAATAGAAATCACATTCCTTTTGAAGTTTAAGTGCCACCTGCTGATTTGAAGGGGATGTGATAAAAAACTTCTAGGTATTTTTTGTTGTTGTTGAATTACAAGAAGCAGTGCCTCTGGAGTCAACACCTGCACATGAATAATGCCAGAATTTTCTGCCCACAGGGGTTGCTGTGGGCACTGCCCTCCTATGGCTTCCACAGGAGCAAAGCCAAATGTTTCTCGGGCAGTAGTCATGAACACACATGAGGAAGCTTGGGGATTTCTACCAATCAACCCTGTCATGACTTTAAGAGAAGTGGTGTCTCTGAGGAGATCACACCCAAGCAGGGTCATAGATTACAAGAAGGTGATCTAAACCCCAATATGATCTGCAAATGTGTTACAAGCACCTCTGCTGCAGTTTATTCCTGGAGATTTACAGACCACCAAGTTCTCTCCTGACCAGCTGCTAGGGGTGTAGAAATGTGACCCCTTATCAGGGAGGAGGGAGAGCAATTGGTGAAATTTAAGTTTTTACTCTTTACACTATTCTGAAGGAAACAGGAAAACTGGTATTACTGAGAGATAATATGAACTTGCATAGCAAAAATTCTAGTGAACCCACCAAAAATAAATAAATAAATAAAATGTATAAGAACCAGTTAATGAGTTCAACCAGTATGCAGGATATGAGATCAATGTTTTAAAAAACCAGTTAGGAGGTGGTGCTAAGATGGTGGAGGAATAGGATGGGGAGACCACTTTCTCCCCCACAAATTCATCGAAAGATCCTTTGAACACTGAGCAAATTCCACAGAACAACTTCTGAATGTTGGCAGAGGACATCAGGCACGCAGAAAGGTAGACCATTGTCTTCGAAAGGAGGTAGGACAAAATATAAAAGATAAAAAGAGAGACAAAAGAGGTAGGGACAGAGATCCATCCCAGGAAGGGAGTCTTATAAAAGAGAGAAGTTTCCAGACACCAGGAAACACTCTCTCTGGTGGGTCTGTGGCAAGCCTTGGAATCTCAGAGGGCAAAATAACCAGGAGGAAAAATAAATAAATAATTAAAACCCACAGATTGCGTGCCTAACAGCAACTCCCAGTGGAGCAGCAGCCCAGAAGCTCACATGCCCCACTAGCAAGTGAGGGAGGGACAGGGAGGAGCAGTGGGCTGCATTGCTTAGGGTAAGGACTGGGCCTGAATGCCCTGAGGGCAATCTGAGGGAACTAGCTTGAGATAGCAACCTAGACTGTGGGATAGGTTTCCCGCGATCTCGCGAAAAGCCCTAACCTAAAACACTGCCAGGCCCGCTCACAAAACCAACGACTGAGCAGAGCTAGCCAGCTGCGGACCGGCCCACCCCGCGCAGGAGACAGGCAGGCGAGGGCAGCCAGAGCCGGGAGGGGGCAATTGCGGCCCCAGAGAGGCATCTGATACCAAACTGCAAGCAGACTTCCCTGCTAACCAAGACTTCTTGGGATTCGGGACGGTCGATATCCACCGGGAGGGTCGCAGCCAGAGATCAGCTCCCCAGAAGAGACACACGGCACACCTGAGAAGGCGCGCCTGTTGTACACCCAGAAAACTGAGCGGCTGGGACGGGGGAGGGGATAAGCCGCAACCTTCAACTGGGGGTGACTACGCGTGCAAAGTGCCTGGTCACCTGAGCTGCTCGAACCTGGGACAGGTGCAAAACGCAGGCCCAACCAAGTCTGCGCCTTTGTGGAGTATCCAAGAACCTGAACTTGAGCGGCTTAGACCTGGGGACTGCATGCAAACCAGGGCCCACATCAGACAGTTCCAGGCAGAGCAACCTAGAGTCTGAGCAGTGTAGACTGGGAAAGCACACACACCGTGAGCGGGGGCAAACCCAGTGTGGCTAAATCACTGCGAGCACTCCCCACACACGCCAGTGAGATTTGTTTGCAGTGTCCTCACTCCCCAAAGCACGACTGAACAAGCGAGCCTATAAAAAGTGACCACCACCACGCCCCTTGTGTGAGCAGAAATTAGACACTGAAGAGACCAGCAAACGGAAGAAGCTAAAATAGAGGGAACCACTTTGGAAGTGATAGGTGCAATAGATTAAAACCCTGTAGTTAGCACCGACTACGTAGGAAGGGGCCTATAGACCTTGAGAAGTACAAGCCGGACCAAGGAACTATCTGAAAATGAACTGACCCCACACTGTCTGCAACAGTTCCAGAGAAAGTCTTAGATATATTTTTATTATTATCATTTTTTTAATTAAAAAAACTTTTTTATTTTATTTTATTTTTAATTTCTAAGTCCCCAGTACGCCTTCAATTTTCCTTTTTTTCCTTTGTTTTCTTTTATTTAAAAAAAAAACTTTTAAAATTTATTTATATTAGTTGGAGGCTAATTACTTTACAATATTGTAGTGGGTTTTGGCATACATTGATATGAATCAGCCATGGATTTACATGTGTTCCCCATCCTGAAGCCCCCTCCCACCTCCCTGCCCATCCCATCCCTCTGGGTCATCCTAGTGCACCAGCCCTGAGCACTTGTCTCATGCATCAAACCTGGACTGGCGATCTCTTTCACAATTGATAATATACATGTTTCAATGGTATTCTCTCAGATCATCCCACCCTCACCTTCTCCCACAGAGTCCGAAAGTCTGTTCTATACATCTGTGACTCTTTTTCTGTCTTGCATATAGGGTCATTGTTACCATCTTCCTAAATTCCATATATATGCATTAGTATACTGTATTAGTGTTTTTCTTTCTAGTTCACTTCACTCTGTATAATGGGCTCCAGTTTCATCCACCTCATTAGAACTGATTCAAATGTGTTTTTTTCATGGCTGAGTAATATTCCATTGTGTGTATGTACCACAGCTTCCTTATCCATTCGTCTGCTGATGGGCATCTAGGTTGCTTCCATGTCCTGGCTAGTATAAACAGTGCTGTGATGAATATTGGGGTACACATGTCTCTTTCAGTTCTGGTTTCCTCGGTGTGTATGCCCAGGAGTGGGATTGCTGGGTCATATGGCAGTTTTGTTTCCAGGTTTTTAAGAAATCTCCACACTGTTCTCCATAGTGGCTGTACTAGTTTGCATTCCCACCAACAGTGTAAGAGGGTTCCCTTTTCTCCACACCCTCTCCAGCATTTATTAATTGTGGACTTTTGGATAGCAGCCATCCTGACTGGCGTGAAATGGTACCTCATTGTGGTTTTGATTCGTATTTCTCTGATAATGAGTGATGTTGAGCATCTTTTCATGTGTTTGTTAGCCATCTGTATGTCTTCTTTAGAGAAATGTCTGTTTAGTTCTTTGGCCCATTTTTTGATTGGGTCTCTTATTTTTCTGGAGTTGAGCTGCAGGAGTTGCTTGTATATTTTTGAGATTAATTCTTTGTCAGTTGCTTCATTTGCTATTATTTTCTCCCATTCTGAAGGCTGTCTTTTCACCTTGTTTATGGTTTCCTTTGTTGTGCAAAAACTTTTAAGTTTAATTAGGTCCCGTTCGTTTATTTTTGCTTTTATTTCCAATATTCTGGGAGGTGGGTCATAGAGGATCTTGCTGTGATTTATGTCAGAGAGCGTTTTGCCTATGTTCTCCTCTAGGAATTTTATAGTTTCTGGTCTTACATTTAGATCTTTAATCCATTTTGAGTTTATTTTTGTGTATGGTGTTAGAAAGTGTCCTAGTTTCATTCTTTTACAAGTGGTTGACCAGTTTTCCCAGCACCACTTGTTAAGGAGGTTGTCTTTTCTCCATTGCATATTCTTGCCTCCTTTGTTGAAGATAAGGTGTCCATAGGTTCGTGGATTAATCTCTGGGCTTTCTATTTTGTTCCATTGATCTATATTTCTGTCTTTGTGCCAGTACCATACTGTCTTGATGACTGTGGCTTTGTAGTAGAGCCTGAAGTCAGGCAGGTTGATTGCTCCAGTTCCATTCTTCTTTCTCAAGATTGTTTTGGTTATTCGAGGTTTTTTGTATTCTCAGCAGATGCCCTGGCCCCTGCCCAGAGCCTAGAGAAAGAATGAAGGTGAGCAGGAACTAATGGGACAGGTGTGCTCCATGTCCTTGCCAGGGCCTGGGACAGTGCCACACAGGGATCACAGAATTCAAACCTCAAATAACCTGCTAGGTTACAGTCACCTTGTTCAATGGCTGAGGAGGCCCAAGGGATAAAGAGATAGTCCATGAATGCAGGGAATCTGACCACATGCACCTCCATCCTCACTTCTATCCCTGTACTTAGAGGGGAAGTCACTGTTTACTGGACGGGGGATGCGGGGGAGGCAGAGGAGCAGAGCTGTGGGTCTGAATCTCAGCAGAGTTTCAGCACCTTGCACGTAGCCTCCATTTCCATGTGGCTGCGAGGACAAGAAAAGGTCCCAGAGGCACCCAGCCCAGAGCCTCTTGGGCCTTCCCTTCCCTGAGCCCAGGAGAGCCACAGTTCTCACAGGCCCATGAGGCCCCATGTGATCTGGCTCCTGCCCTGGCGGCCTGCTGTCCTTGCCCCTGGATTCACCCCTGGTTGCCATGAAGGCCATCCTTTCATCCTTAGAACATTCCAGTGTGTTCCTACCTTAGAGCCTTTGTAGGGTGTGAGGAAAACATTGTGTCCCCTCAGATTCAGGTGCTGGGTTCTCAATCCCAAGTACCTCAGTGTGACCTTACAGACAAAGGAAAGGTCTTCACAGAGCTGATGGAGGTCAAGTGATCTCATTAGGATGGACCCTCCTCTAACAGGATGGCTGTCCCTACACAAAGGACAGATTTAGAGGCAGACAGGCACACAGGAGAACTCGGGTGAAGAGGAAGGCAGAGTTCTTCAAACCCAGACACACCCACCATGGCCAGCAATGTCCCCAGAAGCGATGGGGAGAGATGGGACAGACTCTCTCCACAGCCCTCACGATAGCCAATTTCAGTTGATACCTCGACCTCGGCTGCCAGCCTCCTGAACCAACATGGTTCATAGTTTGAGCCACCCGGCCTGTGTGATCCTGACACAACTGCCAGAAAATGAAGACAGAGGGTCAGCTCTGTCCAGACATCTCTCTGCAGAGGCAAGGGGGGAGTGGGAGGATGACTTCTATACTCCCAGCACCTCAGGCACACTCCTCCACGTCTGCACATCTTCATGTCTCTGTTTTCACCCTTACATGGTGTCTGTTTATACCTCCCAGTGTCGGGGGGTCCCACAGGTTACTGACACTTCCCTCCTGATAGAAGGGAAGGGAAAAATTCTGCCAATACAACTACTCGACATGACCACACACTCACTGACTGAAGAGCCATGCAGGAGGAGGCCCAGGGCACAGGGCACACACCCGAGGTGCTGACACACGCCAGCAAACAGCCTTCTGCAAAGGCTCCCCCATGTCCACTCCCCCAACCACAGGCAAGGGTGCCATGTCCTCATGCACTGGCTGGCCCCAAACATCATCATCCTGCTGAACCTTTCTCCACCTGCTGGGTGACAAAGGGTCACCTTCTTCCCTGAATCTGGGTTAGTTACCAGGGAGACTGGTCGATCCCTGGGGCTTGGCCACTACTACGTATTCCACTGGAGTATGTGACTGGATCCCAGTTTCCACCATTCAGTTTCTCAGCCAACCCAACCCCTTCCTCCTGGGTGCCACTGAATCTCAGCTGTGTGGTTGGGATCCCTGAGCAAGAAGGGGTTGCAAGCACTCCTACCTCTCAAAGCAGAGAGTGCCTGCTTGGTGGCCAGAGGAGAAAACACTCTTCTACCTGCTTGTCTGGGTGTCTTCACCTGCACGAGGAGGAGAGGAACAGGGAGAAAATCACCTGTGACAAGACAGCAGTGTTGGACACCAAGCCACCACAGTCTTCTCCTCGGCGGGCACCTGAGATCCCAGGGACCCAGGAGGGCCCAAATGATGAGAAACACAAGTGTAGATTCCTTCAGGGTGAGTTCTGCTCATCACAGCAGCTGGCGTATTCTCACAAGGCTGGGACAGGGACTCCATGATGCCTCAGCACGCAGCACAGAAACCCATCCCTCAAGAGTGATGGTGATTTACAGCCCAGGAGACCACACAGAGAACAATAGAAAATGACTCCTCCCCTCACACTGCCACTCTGGAAGGGTCCGGGGGCTGCCACAGTTAGTCAGCCACCCTCCATGAACTTGTGGTTGGGCCCCACCAGGAGGGGAACCGTGGACAAGCAGCTGATCCCTGCAGGGTCAGGGCCTGGTGGGGGTGGCTTGCAGGGGGCAGGTGGGGCTCACGTGAGGTCACAGCCCAGGGGCAGAGCAATCCTGCCTCTGGACCACTGGCTCCTCTTTCCCTGACAACCTACTGTCCTCCTACCAGGCACGACTGTAACATCCCTTTCTCCATCCGCCCGAGTGTCAGGTGCTCTCATCTGGGAACTCTGGGGCGCCCTGCATCTTCCTGCTGCCTCCTTCTCCCCCTTTTCCTCCCAGGTTGTGGCTGCTGTGCACGAGTCTGGACCCCCGAGTGTCGCCGAGTATCAGGAAGGCAAGTTTGGTGTCTCACTGGTTCCCATTATCCGGGTACCCACACAACTGTTGCTGTGGGAATGTTGAGTCAGAGCAGTGCTTTCTTTTCCGGCGTGCAACTGGCTCTCTCCTTGAAGAAACCTCCCAGACACAAGTTGAGGGGAAGAGGCTGCCTCCTGGATTTGAGGCCTCAGCACTGCAGGGACCCAAGCGATCACCAGACCCAACTCCCTCATGCTGGTACCCTACTCCTTGCCTGAAGAGTGGTTACTAGCTGCCTCCAAACATCCCAGAACCTCCTGGTATTGGTTTCAGATCATGAGGGAGGGTCCTGTGAATGGTGAGTGGGCTGCTGCTATTCCTCCCGAATCCTAGTTTTGAAGTAGACCTTGCCCAGTAAACTGGACACCTATGACGTGTGGCTGCTGATGGGGGCAGCTGTGAGGACCTGCTCCGTGGCATTTCTCTGCACCCATCCCTTACCTGCTGCTGGCCCCAGCTCTCCTCACGTGCCCACATGTGTGGACCGAGCCACAGGGAGTGCTACCTCACATCCCACCTGGGTCTCTGAGGCTTTGTGAGGGTTCCACTTTGCTCCTGTTGTGTGTTTGCAGGCAGCACTGACCTGGGGTGGGCTCGACCCAGATTTTCGAGTTCTTTCGTGTCCTCCTTGGTTGATGTGGTTTCCTCTCTGAAATGCATGTTGCGCATCTCTCCACTGAGCTGTGTGTCTTTTAGTTGTGGGCACTTCTTTTGGGGTCTGGGCGCTCATCCTGTCCTGGTTGTTTGTGTTTCAGATTCGTCCTCTTCTGTTTGCAGGCTATTGACGGACTCAGTATTCACCTGGTCTCTTGGAGCCTTAAGTGTCCCAGAGGTCAGCACGTGTCCCTCAGGCCCTCCCTCTGGGGATTGCAGTCCACTCCCAGGCTTGGCACCTGGGGGGAGCAGTCCTCGAGGAGACACTGCCTTGATGTCCAGCACTCTGCCCATGAGAGAGGGCTCCTTCACGTCCGTGTCAGTCCCTCAATCTCTGCCTAGCTTTAGTTCTGGGTCTTGGACTCCTGCACGCTGGACAAGCCCAGGGGCGGCCGTGTAGCTCTGGGACGTCAGCCAGACTTACTTCCCCTCTGTCCCCAGGGCAGCTCCTGTTGACTGCATCCCTCTCCATATGGCCCAGATGGAGGTGCCAGCCTGAGAACTGGATGTGTTTCTAATTTCATCTCAGTTCCGCTGCAGTTCATTGAGAGGATACGGCACACATGGGACCTGCGGACACGGGTGGCCACTTGCTGCCGCTGCTCGGGTGCTGCCTGCCCAGGGGATGGGGTCCCACCCAGAGGGACCTCGGGAGCTTCTGTGAGCCTCTGGTGCTGCCCCACTCACATTCATATCACAGGCCTTTATATCGCATCTGACCCGGGAGTGGGGGATGCTGGTTTGCACATCTCCATCACTCCCGAGCTCTGGAGTCTATGTGCTCTTCACTGACTTCCATTTGTGCAGGTTAGCCACAACTCGGGCACCAGGCTCCCCAGCACTGGAGGGGGCTTCCAGACACCAGGCTGTGGCCCACTGAACGGGTCCAGCTGTAAATTTGCGAGGTTGAGGAGCAAGGAGGGCGGCCTGGAGTGTGCATTGCCATCCCATACCCATGGCGAGAGGACTTCAGTGAGTGGACTCTCATGCGCTGGGCAGGAGCCCCATCTGGCTACCCTGTGAGAACTTGCGTGCCCACCGTGGTGACTTGGCGAAGCACAGAGAGGGTGTGAGGAGTCAAGAGCAGAGGCCACCCATGAGGTGCCACCAGAGGTGAGAAGGTTCTCCAGTTCATGATGGGGCGAGTATCCCTCCCTCTTTTTCTATGCATTTCTCTTTTACTCACTGGAGTTCATACAGGGTTTCTGTTTGGCCTTACCATCTATCCCTCACATCACATGTTTCCCCAGGTTCTGAAGGAGTTCTGACAGGTTCTGACAGACATCTCACTAAGCCCTGTACCTGGCTCTGGAGGATACTGCATTCCAGGCTCTCCCAGCTCAAGATCGACTCATAAATCCTCAGGACTTGCCCTGTGTCCCTTGCCCCTTGACCCCTTCTGGTCAGAAACCCCAGTTCAGGGAGTCCTTCTGAAGTGGCTACAGAATCAGATTTAACTGGGTCTCTCACATCAGTGTCAAGTTGACCCTGTGTCTGGCAACCTCCACCCCTCTGGTGGTCCCACCTCCCCATGTGGGGTCACCAACACACAGCCCGAGGTCCCTTTGGGAGGGACTGGAGTCGTTCATGTGTCTGTCTGCTGTGGTGTGGCAGTGTCCTTCTCCCAGGGATCCAACCCACTCCTGTTCCTCAGTTCCAGGTCTGAGAACTGGCTTGGGGGCCGAACCTGGGTGAGGTACCTTGACCCGTTTACTGGGGTGGCTGCCCTTGGTCTCATTGTCATTTTGGAACTGTACCTTAGTCAGTTGCCCATCCATCGAGCCCCCAGGAGGCCATGTTGTACTGACCACCTGCCCCATTCTGTGGGTTTGGCCTCCTGGGCGGTGGCAGCACTCATCATGGCCCCTGGCTCCTGGCCACTCAGTGCAACCCTGTGACCTGTGCTGCAGTCCCTGGGCAGTGGGGATGAGGGGTGGGGTGTTGTCCATCTCCTCTATCACCAGGCATGGTGAGCCTGACCTGTGTTGTGAGGTGACTTTGCTCTGCTTGGTGGCTGGGCAGTAGGTGACCAGCTCTCCCCATGGTTCCTGGGCTCTCCTGATGGTAGTGCTGTGTGTTCCACAGCAGATCAGGGGTGGCCAGCTCCCCTGCTTCCTGGGACAGAGGGCACCTGTGAGGGAGGGCTCCAGTGCCATTTGCTCCCTTGGGGGTGGGGGTGGGGGGCACCAGCTCTTTATGGAGTGGGTGGTTGGGCTGCTGCCGCAGGCTTAGAAGTTCAGAGACATCTGGGGAGTCCCAGTATTCAGGGGCCTGCCTCCTGGTCTCTCTGGCCCTTGTGTCAGGGATGCAAATTTTCCCAAGAGGACCTCTGATGCTAGCGGGTCAGGTCAGCCTTGGCGGAACGTTCAGTGTCTTTGAGGTTCAGGCACTCCTGTCGAATCCTGGGCCAATGTTTGTCCACTGCCTGAGGTTTTGTCAGCTACCAGGGAGACCCTGGGCGCCCCCTTGGTTCTCACTGTTCTTCACCCTGAGCTGCTCATCCTCCTGCGGGCAGTAAAGCAAAAAACTCACTTCCCTCTATTGTCCCCACGTTCCACACACCTGGATCTTCTCACCTGCCAGGGAATTCCTCTCCCCCTGCCAGCCCAGCAAAAGTTCTAGCAGCTGGGCTGTGGCCTTGAGCCCAGGACTGAGTGCACAGGATGGGTTCTCATAATCAGGGAGTCAGGAGATGTCAACTCCGTACCAAGGCCCCATCTCACCACCTCTCTTCAGACCACTCCAAGGCCAGCCTTCTCAGGATGGGTCCTTTGTGAGGCTGTTCCCGTGAAGCAGGGGATGGGGGTGGGGGTTGGTGCCAGAGTCTGGCTGGGGACTCACCACCAACGGGACAGGGAGAAGGCAGGAGTGGGCAGGGCATCCCTTCACCTGTGATGTTGACCTGACAGTTCCTGCCAGCCTGTCGGGAGGTGCAGAGCACAGACAGGCATTGGAGGTGTCCACAGTGGGCCCCGGTGGTCAGGCCCTCACAGTGTCTGAGGCCTCGTGATTGCTATTGACCAAGCAGGAGAATTGACACCTGGAATTGGTGCCTCAGCGGTGGCTGTGTGTACACACAGGACGCCAAGTGCCTTTGCCTTTGTGGCACCATGCTCTGCCCTGCTCACAGCCTGGTGGGAGAGGCTCTTGGCATCTTTTGCATTAGACAACTGCTGGGTTGGGCAGGAGAACTACATCCAGTGCTCTGGCCACCTGGTCATTTGCTAGCCCTGGTGTAAGCACAGCCTGATGGGAGAGGGCAGGTCTGGGTGCCAGACCTCAGGTGGCAAAGCACATTCAAGTCCAAGGACACCCAACCTACAAGAGGTTCCTCCACCATGCAGGACATCAGGTGTCCACTCACCCCTGCATCATTTAGGGCTGGGGGGTGGGGAGGCTGGACCGCATCTTCCAGGCAGAACTGTGAAGGGCAGAGCCTGAAACGAGGCAGAGGTTAGGGAGCATGAAGAGTGGGGAACCAACCAATGACTCACATCAAAGGACCACGGAGGGCTTTTTAGATGGGTGGGCCATCTGGGCTGGGTCTTGTAATGAAGAGGGTCTCCTAGGCTGTGAAACGGGGAAAGGGCCCCCAGAAGGGTCAGACATATCGAGGGAACTGAGCCCAGGTGTGTAGCTGGAGCAGGCGAGTTTGTGGAGGGCCCCCAGCCTGACACCATCAGTTCAGGTCCCCAGAGGGAGCTTTGGCAAAGGATTTCTGGAAACTTTGATGTACTGTGAAGTTTCATCCATTGCCTGCAGAGGCAAGGCTGCATGCAGGTATGTGCAGCGCTACCCAGGTAGGCTGGGCAGCCTCTGGTCCTCCACAGAGGCAGTGGGGGAGGAAGCAGACACTCTGCTTTGCCATCTCAAACCTGGATTGGTCCCCAGTACCACCACTGCTGGAGTGTGAGTCTCAGCAAATCACTCCCTCTCTGAGTCTCCATTTCTTTATCTGAAGGATGAGCACAGTGTGAAATTTCCCCATTCGGAGTAATCCTATTTATCAGTGTATCTGATGGGAGTGAGGAGGTCATGGGATGATTCACACGAAAGCAATCTGTAAACCAGAAAGCACCTACTACGAATAGTGGTTGAAAAGGCATCTATTTTCCCAAGAGAGCTTTCCCCAGAATGAGTGGGAATGAAGGCTTGTACCTTGAAGCCTGCAGCTGAGAGACAGGCAGACAATGAAGAGCCTCCAACTTGGAAAGGAGGAGAATATGGACACCATCAGCCCCCAGTCCCAAAGGTCCTATAGGATGTGGCCTGGGTTGGGACTTGAGGGCCATTGGTGGATTTTGAGCAAAGATGTATATAGTGACACCTGGGGACAGAAGGCAGTGTGACCTGAGTCAAACTGACTTTGTGAACTAGGGGCTGTAGGAGGACCAGGAATCCATAAAACTGGGAGCCTCTTCCATGAACTGTGCAGGTGTCAACATCTGCCTGCCTCCTCAGGTCCATGGTCTGCTGTCCACCATTCCATCACTTAGAACACTTCAGCAGCCAAGTGTTTTCACCAGATTGACCTAAACCCATTTTGTAGTAAAACCAAAGAGGGATGATACCAAGAAGCTATTTATAGTATCCTGAATTTTCTCTACGTATCCCACTTGGTATGAACAGTCACATGGTTCACTGCAGCCATGTCAGTGTGTTTGCTAGCCCCTGCCTGGGTGTTGATGATCTCTGTGACCCCATTAATGATTTCTAAATCCGTAAACCCTGTGGCCCCCAGGGCTTTTGGACAAAGCATTAGGCACAAGTGATCCTTGCCGCAATAAGAGCCAACACTTTCAGAGGACTGACAGAGGCCCAGGGGTACTGGATGTGTTACCTTCCCCAAGCTTTTGGCCTGCAAGGATGCCTTTCCTGGGACAGGCAGGACTGAGGGCCAGCCCCAGGTCAACCTGGGTGACTACACACCTCACCATCTGCCAAATTGCATCAGGATGTGAAATCTTTTGGTGCCAACTCTGGCCTTCTATGGTAGAAATGGGAGGAACCTAGAGCTAAAAGAGGAAGGACCCTTGGCAAGCACATGTATTCACTAATTTGCAATTCTGGAAACTGTCCACTGTCTTGTTTCAGGACATCTGGAGCCCTGTGCAGTCTCCCACTACAGCCCCACAAAACCTGGGTTCACCCACACAATTCTGGGGTGTTAACGTGATTCAGGAGTCTCTGGTTTTGAGATACAGGCCATGACACCAGAAGCGCATCAGCATTAGGCTCAGCTAGTTTACTTGCTTTCATAACACACTTCTCAAGCACCGATAGGAAGTGCAGGTAGAGGAGATGGCAGAAAGGGCATTGTGCTGCTGCTGGTGCTGCTTGCCCTGCTGGGCGGCCCCCTCTATCTCAGAGGAGCCTGTGTGTTAACTTTGGACAGGATGGAAAGCTACCTTCAGGGAGTGGCACCCGGGTCTCACTTGCAACATGCTTGGTAGCTAATCATATTCTTAGGATTAACCTGGACCCTAAATTGCAAAGTCCATGTTTTCCCTGAGTAAAATTGTGGTTTTCTGTCAGCCCATGATCTGGAAGCTGTCTCTTGCTCGCCCACCCCGGCTTCTGTGCCCCGGTGACCCTCCAGGTACCCCGGTTACCCATGAGGGTGTATGGCCATCAGCCTCACAGTGCAGGGCTGAGCAGCCCAGATCAGTGTCCTTGCCTGGGTTTGTCCTTGGCATTGTGGCGTCGTGGCTCAGAGGCCAGGGTTTAAGATCTTGTGCCAGTGATGACCCTTTTCCAGCCTCAGTTTTCACATCTGTATTCTGGGTGCAGTAAGAGTACACAGTTGCTAGGACAGCAGGAAGGGTTCTATGAGTTGAAAGCCTGGGATAAATTTGGTGCACAAAGATATTATGGGGAAGAGAAACAGAAAAAATATGCCAGGGTCTTTCATCTGCTTTTGGGACCTACTACTGACTGACAAGGGCAGAAAAAAAGTGTTCCATGCCACCTTGCCTCCAGCCTGCTATATTGTCCCTCTGGAGTTCTGGGAACTGGTTTTAAACAGCTTGCTGTTTACATAGCAACATTGCCAGGAGAAATATCAATAACCTCAGATATGCAGATGACACCATCCTTCTAGCAGAAAGTGAAGAGGAACTGTGGAGCTTCTTGATGAAAGTGAAAGAAAAGAGTGAAAAAGCTGGCTTAAAACTCAACATTCAAAAAACTGAGATCATGGCATCTGGTCCCATCATTTCATGGCAAATAGATGGGGAAACAATGGAAACAGTGACAGATTTTATCTTAGGGGGCTCCAAAATCACTGCAGATGGTGACTGCAGCCATGAAATTAAAAGACACTTGCTCATTGGAAGAAAAGCTATGACCAATCTAGACAGCATATTAAAAAGCAGAGACATTACTTTGCTAACAAAGGTCCGTCTAGTCAAAGCTATGGTTTTTCCAGTCATCATGTATGGATTGAGAGTCAGACCATAAAGAAAGCTGAGCACCAAAGAATTGATGCTTTCGAACTGATGTGTTGGAGAAGATTCTTTAGAGTCCCCTGGACTGCAAGGAGATCAAACCAGTCAATCCTAAAGGAAATCAGTCCTGAATATTCACTGGAAGGACTGATGCAGAAGTTGAAACCCCAATACTTTGGCCACCTGATGCAAAGAACTGAGTCATTGGAGAAGCTCCTGATGCTGTGAAAGATTGAAGGCAAGAGAAGGGGTGACAGAAGATGAGATGGTTGGGTGGCATCACTGACTCGATGGACATGAGTTTGAGCAAGCTCCAGGAGTTGGTGATTGACAGGGAAGCCTGGTGTGCTGGAGTCCATGGGGTCGCAAAGAGTCAGACACAACTGAGCTGCTGAACTGACTGACTCTTGGCATAGAAGACAAGTGAGACTGGAAATGGGAAACCAGAGTTCCTCTGCTCATAGTCAGAAGCACCCTGTGCTACAGGCTGTGGTTTCAGAACCAGAAACATTTCACTGGCCCAGCTGGCACCATCGCTGCAGCTGTGCCCCAGGGATGTGGGAGTTCAGGTAGGCCAGTGTCTGGAACTCCACTGGCTGGAGCAGAGCCTGCTTCCCACAGTCCCTGCTTATTGAGTACCTGCTGGATGCTGGGAGCAGACCTTAGGTCATCTTTTTGTAGGAATTCACATTTCCTGATGAGGTGAGGGAAGTTTAGCAGTGGGTCAGGACCACCCGGGGAGCTAAGGTTTGAAATTACATCTGTTTGAAGGCAGAGCCCCCATCAGAGCCCACCCCATGTGCCATCACTCAGAGAGGTGGGGTACAGGCGGCCAGCTGGAGGCAAACAGGCAATCAGGGACAGTCACATTTGGCAGTGGGTGGTTTCTGCCCAGGGTACACGGTTAAGGCTAGGACTGGGAGTTTCAAATTTTTGCTCCTGTCTGGGGTTCAAAGGCAACACTTGGCCTCCAAAATTCAACAGAAAGAAATGCCAGCTTTGAGAACTTTTGCAAGCTGCATTTTGCCTGTGAACACACATGCTCTTTAGTGAGAATCCTCTCTGGTATGCATTCCACCCAAGTGCCTTTTTGTGTCTTTGTTTTTTGTTCCCTTAGAGATTCTTAGAGAAGTTTCCAATATTGATAGACTTTTAAATGATGTTGCAGAAATGTCATGTTGCACCACTTACACAAGGGATAATGTTGGCTGCTTCTCCAGTGCCACATTTCTTCAAGTAAAAGGCAAATAACAGCATGCAGTGTATAAGGAAATCATGTCCTGATGAAGACAATTTAAATTCTTGATATTTTTAGTATTGTTACTGCCATAGAAAATGAGGGCATTCTTTTTCTCACCAACTCAGTTGTTCCCCTTGCTACCTTTCTGGCATAAACTACTAACCACAGGAAGACACCTGGCTGATGAGGCACATAGTAATTCGCTGTATGACTGAAGAGTTCTTGCACACTTCAGTTTTTCCCCCGAAAAGTGCCCCATTTCAAGCTGTCTTTAGCTGTTCCTTCTGTGGATGGACCCATTTGCACCTGAGGTGTGTTGCATGACACACCTATGAGAGGGGCCGCATAGGAATGTCAGCCCAGGCCTCACGCTGCTTCCCAGTTCCGCTTTTCTTGGAGAAGTGCAGAGGGAGCGGAGGTTGCCCTGGCCATCCAACTGTGGGCTCCCCTTTGCAAGAAACACCCAGCTGTCAGCGGCTGAGAGCGCAGGTGTGCAATTTCCCTAGACTGTCCTGGGGCTGCCCTGCAACCCTTCCCTTCACGCAGGAAGCCCCCAACTGTGAGAATCCTCCCTCCTTGAGGGCTTCTTATTTCCCTTCCCTGAGGCCCTTTGTAAAGCTCGATCTGAGGGAATAAGTAGAAATCCTCCCTAGATGGAAGTGGAACTAGGAAAACCAGGAGGAAGGGGGTGACCAAATAGGACCTCATTCCCATGCATGCAGGGCAAATGGGGAGAAAAGCAGTCATACCTCACTCCGTGCAATACGTGATTAAGCTTTTTTGTTTTGTCTGAAGTGTGTGCCTTCGTCTGTAATCAGTAGTCCCCAAATGTTTTGGCACCAGGGGCCGGTTTTGTTGGAGACAAATTTTCCACCAATGGTGGGGGGTGGAGTGGAAGGTGGGGGGAGTGATGATTTCAGGATGATTCAAGCACGTTACATGTACTGTGCACTTTATTTCTATTATTATTATTGCATCAGCTTCACCTCAGATCATCAGGTATTAGATCCCAAGGTTGGGGACCCCTGGTCTTTATGTTGTTGTAAGGAAGTGAATCACCAATGAAGCCAGCGCTTGGGCGGCGCCTGCTGGAGGCTTTTAGAAATTCTCCACTTCCTGACAGCAAGCCTGTCTGCGCATCCAGAACTGAGCTGGCCAAATCAATGAATGGCAGGATTAAAAGGTCTGGGCTTGAGCAGAAAGGAAGGAAGAAGAAAGGAGAGGAAGGGGAGAGAACGGAAGGGAAGGGAAAATTCGTTCAGGATGCTGCAAGGTGTCCAGAGACAAACAGGACTGGGACCAACCTGCTCTGTGATGAGCCGATCATTTCCCCTTATACAGGCCTTGGTGGAGCATGTAACTTAGGGCAGTGAAAGTTGCTCAGCCATGTCCAACTCTTTGCGACCCCATGAACTATACAGTATACAGGCCATGGAATTTTCCAGGCCAGAATACTGGAGTGGGTAGCCATTCCCTTCTCCAGGGGATCTTCCCAATCCAGGGATCGAACCCATATCTCCCTCATTGCAGGCAGATTCTTTACTGACTGAGTCACAAGGGGATATTTTGGCTTATTCTGCCTTTGGCTATTGGATGTGCTGCATGAACATGTGTGTGTTAAGTTGCTTCAGTCGTGTCTGACTCTTTGTGACCCCATGGACTGTAGCCTGCCAGGCTCCTCTGCCCGTGGGGTTCTCCAGGCAAGGATATTGGTGTGGGTTGCCATGCTTCCCTCCAGGGGATCTTCCTAACCCAGGGATGGAACCCACATCTCCTGCATCTCCATTAAAGATGGATTCTTTATCCACTGAGCCACCTGGGAAGCCCAAATCCAACCCATAAAAGACAATAAATGCATGTGTCTGGTTAGTTAATTTGAGCTTGAAATTTAGTTAATTTAATTTGATAGTGTACCAATAATTATTTCTTTCTTTTTTTAAAATTATTTCTTTTTTTTTTTTTTTTTTTTTTTTAATTTTATTAGTTGGAGGCCAATTACTTCACAACATTTCAGTGGGTTTTGTCATACATTGACATGAATCAGCCATTGAGTTACACGTATTCCCCATCCCGATCCCCCCTCCCACCTCCCTCTCCACCCGACTCCTCTGGGTCCTCCCAGTGCACCAGGCCCGAGCACTCGTCTCCTGCATCCCACCTGGGCTAGTGATCTGATTCACCATAGATAATATACATGCTGTTCTTTTGAAACATCCCACCCTCACCTTCTCCCACAGAGTCCAAAAGTCTGTTCTGTACTTCTGTGTTTCTTTTTCTGTTTTGCATATAGGGTCATCGTTACCATCTTTCTAAATTCCGTATATATGTGTTAGTATGCTGTAATGTTCTTTCTCTTTCTGGCTTATTTCTTTAATATTCCAGAAATGTATTTAAGATGTGCTTGTATAAACTATTTTAGATAGAAAGATTTGGGGCTGTGTGCTTTGGATGCCCTTATGAAATCTCATGAGCTACAAAGTAGTGCCAATCTCGAGACAGCCAAGCTCTAATTTTATGTTTCCACCTAAATATTTTAGTTTATAGTGAAACTAAGTTCAGTTCAGTTGCTCAGTCGTGTCCAACTCTTTGTGAAACTAAGTCACTTCCTTAAAAACTGCTCAATGAATTGGAGGCACTGTATGAGTGCAGCTGATGTGGAGGAGGGCATTTCACATTCTGGTCTGTTGGGGTGTTTAAGTACTTAAAAAATTAGTTTTGAAATTTAAGTCATGAGAATTATTAAAATCTAGGGAGTCTACAGCAATGAAGGCTGCTTTGTGTTCCTGAAATTGGATTATGTGTTTAACAGGGTCAGTCTTCAGCATTTGCTTTCACTTCTCCTCCACTATCATCTCCCTTTACTTCTGCATTTCATTTTTCAAAGCTCTTCCACATCTGCTTGAGTTTTGTTAGGGTCTCCCTAGGAAGGAATCTGACCTTGCAGTCAAAGGCTTATTCATTATATAAATGAACAATGTTGTATTCATCTTGTATTGTTTCACAAGTTACCACAAATTTAGTGACTTAAAACGACACACATTGACTTCCCTGGCAGGTCAGGAGACATCAGTTTGATCCTAGATCTGGGAGGATCCCACATTCTACAGAGCAACTAAGCTCATACACCACAACTACTGAGCCTGTGCTTCAGAGCCTTGGAGCCACACTACTGAGCCCATACATCCTAGAGCCTGTGCTTCACAACATGAGAAGCCAAGACAATAGGAAGCCCACATACCACAACTAGAAAGTAGCTGCCAATTTCTACAACTAGGGAAAGCCCACGCAGCAACAAAGACCCAGCAGAGCCATACATAAAATTTAAAATAAACAAATAAATTTAAAAAATTTTAAGAACACCCCACATTTATTAGTTCACAGTTTCAACGGATCAGGAGTCCAGGCACAGCTTAGCTGGATCCTCTGCTCAGAGTCTCACAAGGCTGCATTCCCTTGTGGAGTGCAGAGTCCTTTGTCAGGTTCACGTGGTTGTTGGCCAAATCTATTTCCCTGTGATCCTATGACTGAGTTCTTTTGACTTCTTAATGAACGTTGCCTGGAGGCAGCCCTCAGGTGGCAATTTTCTAAATAGATACTGGGGTCCTCCGGTCGGCTCAGAGCTTCCTGAAACATTAGGGGCCAGACTTTGGGGAGGGAAAAGGCAGCCACCAATGCAAGGAATACAAGGAGATCAAACCAGTCAATCCTAAAGGAAATCAGTCCTGTATTCATTGGAAGGATTGATGCTGAAGCTGAAACTCCAATACTTTGACCACCTGATGTGAAGAACTGACTCATTGGAAATGACCCTGATGCTGGGAAAGATTGAAGGCAGGAGGAGAAGGGGACAACAGAGGATGAGATAGTTGGATGGCATCACCAACTCTATGGACATGAGTTTGAGTAAGATCCGGGATTTGGTGATAGTCAGGGAAGCCTGGCATGCTGCAGTCCATGGCGTTGCAAAGAGTTGGACACAACTGTGCAACTGAACTGAATGCAAGTGTAATCTCAGCAGGTGGAGAGACAGCTGAGTTGCCACCTCAAGCCCCTGGCAGCTTCAGCACTTGGCTGAACTGGCCCATCCCAAAGGATTCAGCATGGTCTGGTGTGGTGAGTGCAGGTGGAAGCTGGCCCTTCCTGGGTAGGGCAGGCAGGGGAATGCCAGCCAGGCTGCAGTGTGAACAGCCACCCTGCGGGGACCTGAGGAAACAGCAAAGCAGGTGCTGCAGCAATGGTAGCAGGTATCCTGCGATGACTGCACTGTGGCTACCAATAGATTAGGTTCGTTATCATGGAAGTTCACCCTGGGCCTCCACTTTCTGGCTGTGTGATAGCATGAGTGATTTAGCCCCTCGGAATTGCAATTTCTGGATCTGTGAAATGGGAATGATAGTAGCATCTAGCTCACAGTATTCACGTGAGGAGAAAATTAGCACATGGTCTAGGTATATGAAACCCTCAATAACAATACTAACATGTATGGATTATCATAGGCAAGAAAATATCTCCAATCTGCCTGGCATTCTGCTAGGTTCTTATACTTGGAGAGGTGAGTCAGAGACAGAGAGGATTGTGACATCCTTCTCAACCCTAAGCCCCAGGCAGACACTGAATGATTTTTGCCGTCAAAGAGTTGTGACGGTCACTTCTCCCACCTCCTACCTGATCCCCATCTCCTGTTTCCCCTCCAGCCACACCAACCACTGTGCCATTGGCTCACACTGTCAGCATGCTCTCCACAATGAATGGTCCCTCACTTCCTTCAGGTTTTTGTTCAAATGAGACTTTACTATTGAGGCTTTGACTGGTCACCCCATAGAAAATACCGTGAAACTCCCCATGCCCCACCCCCCACACTATTTGGTCATTTATTGTCCACAAGCTCCACCAGGGTAGGGACTTAGAACACACAAGCCGCCAGCAGTGCTCGGGATACATATCTGGTGTACTTAATAAGTGTTGAACAAATGCATAGGAGAGGAGTCCTTTTAGATGGAGCAAGGTGGGCTCTTAAAGGACACCATGGAAGGAGAATGGCATTCGGGCTGATCTGCAAGGAAAAGTATGACTTTTATAGACAGAAGAAGGAAGGGAAGGACTTCCAGGTGAAAAGCATTGCACGAGCAAAGGCAAAGAGGTGGGAAACTGCTGGTTGAGGACAGTGGTTGCAACGGAAATCTTTGAGGACACCTGGAAAGACTCCTTGTGCTCCTGTCCTAAAGGAGCGGAGGGCCACCGCGAGACGCTCGGCCAGGTGGGCGGGGCCACCGCTCCCCGCGAGGAGGTCGGCCAGGTGGGCGGGGCCGCGGGGCGGGGCGGGCGCTTCGCTAGAGCCAGGGCCCCGCCCACTGTGGCCCGGATCTCGCGCAGGCGTAGTCGCGCTCGGCTAGGGTTCGGCTTGTGCGGCGGCTTATAACCGCCTCTCGCCGCTTTCCCGAGTTTCTGATGAGGGACAGGAGGCGGGGGCGGCCCGGCCCTGCCGAAACCTGTAGCCGTCGCCCTGGAGCGGCTGCTTTGGGGCAGAAATGCCGCCATCCAGCCGTTCCCTGCTATGGCTTGGCCTGGTGCTGGGTGCTGTCTGTGCCTCCCGCGAACCCGCGGCGCCAGGCAATGCCACAGGTGCGTCTTTCGTCCCTATTGCGGGGCTCCGTCTCCTTCCCTGGCTAGGTCCCTCGTTAACTCCCTCGCTCCTTCTCTCCTACCATTCCGTCCATCCTTCCTCCCCTCCCTCCTACCCACCATCGCTTCTCCCATCCCTCGTGCCCTCCCTCCCTATTCTTACTCTCCTTCCTTCCCTCCCTCCCTCATCCAGGCTTGAGGCCATGGCCAGAGCCTAACCTTGCTTGCCACCCAGCACTGGGGCTTCCTCTGTGCGCCCGCTTCCACTCTCCCTGGCTTGGCTGGCTGGGCTGTCAAGGCTTCGGTGCCAGCCTTAGGCCTCTTGGTACCCTAGCATCTGCCACTGGTGGGGTTTAGGTGTCAGTCCAGGTGATCTCACTGCAGCCCTTCCCCCGTGCAGATCCTCTGAATGTCCTTCTCATCATCGTGGATGACCTACGCCCCTCCCTGGGCTGTTACGGGAACAAGCTCATAAGGTCCCCAAACATCGACCAGCTGGCCTCCCGCAGCCTTCTCTTCCAGAATGCCTTTGCCCAGGTATGTCTGGGCACCTCTGGGTGTGCCCCCCTCCCACTGTGCACTGAGGGTTGTGGGATGGCGTCTCTTTATTAAAGGGGAAATGGTGGTTGAGAAAACCTGGTTGTCCACTGGCAAGACAGCTGGTTGCCTTCAAAGGGAACTTCTCCTGGGGTGGAGGGTGTGCCCTGGTCCTACTGTAGTGCTCAGCTTTCTTCCCCACAGTGTGGATGGCCTGGTACTGAGAAGGAGGGGGTGCTGCCATGGTGGTCCTCCCCCCTGTGCCCCCCAAGACCCTGCCCGCTCCGGGCCCCAGAGAGACGCCATCAGGCAGAAGGACACAGTCATCTGCTGGATGGAGGGGCTGAGGCCTTCCGCTCCTCTCGGGAAAGACTTCTTTCTGGCATGAGGCCCAAATCCAGCTGGTTGGCTTTGAGATCTGCATGACTCAGCCGCCAAGCTGTTAGCTGAGGACCCGGGAGGTTGCCTGGTTACCTTTTAGCTGCCAGACGTTGTTTTCCTCTGAGGACGTGTCCTTTTGCTTCTGCTCCCTACCAGCAAGCCGTGTGCGCCCCGAGCCGCGTGTCCTTCCTCACTGGGAGGAGACCAGACACTACCCGCCTGTATGACTTCAACTCCTACTGGAGGGTGCACGCTGGAAACTTCTCCACCATCCCCCAGTACTTCAAGGAGAACGGCTACGTGACCATGTCGGTTGGAAAAGTCTTTCACCCTGGTACTGCTTGCCCTGCAGAGTCTGGGTTCTCTCTTTTTTCGTGCCTGGGGACTGGAGACCCCTCCTGGGGCTGGAGTTCTCTCTGCAGAGGCCTTTTTGGGCTTGGTGGACACCTTGTTAGTCACTGATGTCTTTGTCCAAGGTAGCACTTCTCACCTTGACTTTGTGTTCTCACCCAAAGTGAGAAATGGTAGAAGAGCTTTTTCTTCCTTTCGGATACTGGTGATGGGGGGAAGGAAGCGGGGGCCAGCATTGCCTGTGAGTCCAGCTCTGCACCTGACCCCCTGTACCCTGGGCTCTCTGGCAATAAAGTAAGATCTGGGCAGCTCTGTTGACTTGCCTGGTGAAGAGGCTGCAATTTTGGGGGGGTTGTCTGCCCACTGTCTGTGAGTTAGGTCAGAAAGAGGGGAGTGAGCTGGTACCAGGGTCTCTGACCTTCAACACTACCTGGTGAACTGGCTCTCTTTAATGCCAAAATGAGAATGCTGAAGCACATACTTTAATTTTTTTTTTTACCTTGAAGTAATTCATGGTTATTTTGCAAAAAGTTGGGTGGAAAAGAAGGAAAGTATAAACTAAAGAATATAAATTACTTGTACTTGTGGCACATGGAGAAGAGTTGTATTTTGATGAGTGCATTATTTTTCTGATTTGAGCTTTTCCTGTATATGTATATATAGTTATATGCTGTGAGTGTTTTAAGCACAAACATTTTCCCATGTAGTGACTATTCACACCATCATTTTTAATGGCAGCATGGTGGTCTAACAGAGACATGTACAGTAGTTTAGTCCCCCTTGTTTTCAGGTTCCCTCACTTCCATTGGATGAGCATCTCTGGAGGCAGAGTGAACTGCTGATGGACAGTAGCAGTGGGGTGTGGGCCCCTGGCTTCTGGTCCCAGCTCTGCCACTGCTTTGTTGTTGTTCCTCACCTAGTCGTGTCCAAATCTTTGCGACCCCATGGACTGCAGCACACAGGGCTCCCCTGTCCATCACCAACTCCCGGAGCTTGCTCAAGCTCATGTCCATTGAATCAGTGCTGCCATCCAACCATCTCATCCTCTGTCGTCCCCTTCTCCTCCTGCCTTCAATCCTGCCACTGCTTAGCTGTGCAGTTGACCTCGGGCAAATCGTTCATCATCTTTGATTCTCCCATTCCTCCTCTGGGAAGCTGGAGTGGTAGCTGCCTTGATTTCCTTCCCAGGGGAGCATGGGGGTGCGTTGTGAGCCCAAGCTCTGTCCCATGTAGCACTTATCAGGAGGGGCTGCAAAATTGGGCCCAGTTTTGAAGGCGAATCTGCCAGGAATCATGTTGCATGGCCAAAAGGCTGGCAGCACTAGAACTTTCTGCTCCCATCTTGACACCCTCGCCTGAGAACCACTGGAGGGAGAGCCCGAGAAAGGAGACACAGTGGAGGGGAGATGGTGCTTCAGGAAGGGGGCCTCCTTCCTCCCAAGAATGAGCTCATGGGATTGTCTTAGTGGGGACAAATGTAGCACTGCAGCCCTCGTGAAGACACATTTTTCAAGAGAGTCTTTGTTCTCAAGAACCAGTTCTGTCAGGGAGGGGCCTGCTCGAGGCTGACTTGGCTTTCTTGACTGAGTGCCTGGCCACCACCCTGATCCTCTGGCAGGCTGGGGGTGGGGTTTTCTCATGGGTGTCACTTCCCCAGGGAGGAAACTGAGGCTGGGGAGATCAGGTCACTCGCCCGAGGTTGCACGGGCACGGAGGGCAGTGCTGGGGTTTGGAGCAGGTCTGTGAGCCACATCTTGGTGCCTGTGCTGTTGAGAAGCCCTCTGCCTGATGTGCCTTTGCCTCAGGCCCACCTTGCCCAGCTCGTCAGGGCAGTCCCCTTGTGTGCTCGTGCTGCCCTCGCTCCTCCCCACTGAGCCGCACAGGCTCTCCCTCCCTCTGTCCAGGGCCCTCAATGCCCCCCCTGCCCGGACCCATGTCCCCTCTGTGCCCAGGGCTCCCCGCTTCCACAGTGCTTCTCCTCCCCAGGCAGCTGCTGTCCTTCCTGGGTATTGCACCTTGTTATGTTGTTTTCCCAAATAGACTGTGGACTACTGAGGTTGGGTGGGTTTCTGTGTCATGAACGAGCACTGGCCCTGATGTCCTAAGTCAGGGGTTCAAGTCCCATTCCCCTCGCTTCCTGTCTGTTTGGTATCCAACAAGGCTCCCCCTTCATGGAGCTTCCCTGGCCTAGCCATCCCTGGTTGTGCCCGTGCCCCTGCTGCCTTCCTCGTTGGGTGGGGAGAGGTGTCAGTGAGGGCTCTTCAGGGCCAGGTCCAATGCTCAGGGCTCAGGAAGAAGCCCAGAGGGACAGCTCCTGTGAGGACTTCTTGTCATCTGGCCTAGCTCCTGATCTCATAGATGAGGTGACTGAGGCCAGAAGAGGGGGTTGGCCCTTCCCCAGTTGTGTGCAAAGTGTACATTTTGGGTGGGGAGGGCATTGAGGGACCCGCCATGCTGTATTTAATGACTTTTCCTTTTCCCCCCAAGGGATATCTTCCAATCATAGTGATGATTCTCCATATAGCTGGTCTGTTCCACCTTATCATCCCTCCTCTGAAAAGTATGAAAACACCAAGGTGAGACTCTGAAAGGGGTACTGTTCTGAAGAGGAACCTCTTATTCTCTGTCTACCAGATTAAAGTTAACTATTGCATGTATTCTATGTTCTTTCTAGCTGGTTCTATGGTGAGCTTTGTGGCTTTGGTTTGTGTTCATGACTTGACAGAGACAAGTGTTAGGATCTTTAGCATTAGGTCCAGTGGAGAGGTGGCTGAGTTTTTAGAAGCTGGCTGGGATGTGTCACTCTAGAAACTTCTGCTCTAATGTGTAAGACTTATTTAATGGCTCCTTTGTGCTCCCTCTGGAGAAAACTCTGTGCAGAGGGTTAGAGGAGATGGTGAGACATGGAAGGGAGAAGACAGACCTGTGCTTTGAGCGCCTCAGCCCAGATGGGGAGAAAGGCTTTCCAACTGTCTGTCTCTCTGTCTCAGGCCTAATGGATGTGTTCTGGTGCTGAGACCTTTGATAGACCTTTGATAGACCTTTAAAATTTTAGAGCATTATGAAAAAAAGGAGTCTATAAGGAAACTTAGTGACGGTTCAGAGGATTCACCATCCCCCCAGTGTATAAATGCAACTAAAACTCACATTTAAGAAATTCAGAACACCAGCTAGAGCACTGAGAAGTGACATGTTTCTTGGAGGTTTTTAGAGCCATCATGTGGGAGAAGGGTGTGGACTGGGGGAGATTGGTGAGATGCAGAAGAATTTTCTAAACTCATGAAAACTTTCATTTCAGAATACAGTGAAAGTCAGGGGGCTCTGACCTTTGGCCAATAGCTTGAGTGTTAACAGAATAAGGTTGGAAGACTGCATCTCAAGCCTTCTGTTCCCTGAGATCATCTCCCTACTTTTAGTGGCCTCACAAATGCCAGGTCCATGAACCCATCCCTCATATCATTCTCAAAAGTGATGGGTCTGACTGCACCACATCCCCAGGGGTGTTGCAAGACCATGTGAACATGGCAGCTGAGTGGGTACTAAGAGGCAGGTGGTGGCTGTCCTGGCCAGGGCGGCGTGGACAAGGCAGGCCTGTGAAAGGATGCTCCTCAGCGAGACCTAGCAGCAGCTGCCACTGCCTCTGGGTGTTTGTGAGGTAGAAACCATGGTCCAAACTGAAATTGGCCTTGTGGCCAACGTGTCTGCTTTAGGAAATGAAGAAGTAGGTTCAGTTCCATCCTGTGCATGATGTACATGAGGACCTCAAAATTCTACCAACTATCACTTTTTCCAGTTAACTGCAGCCCTGTCATTTAGGAGCTTTAGTCTGGCTTTGAAATTGAAAACATTTTTTTTTCATTTCCTTAATGACATTAAGTATCTCTACATGTAATTATTGGCCATCTGTTTATCTTCTTTGGGGAAATATATATTCAAGTCCTTTGGCTATGTTTTTTATTGTTGAGTTGGAGACAGCTATCTTTTTTATCATTAGTTTACTTGCGTTTCCTTTAATTAATTATGATGTAGAAACAGAAGATACACAACAGGAAGCTAAGTGCTGGTGGACTTCTGGCCTCTGCCTGGAAAACAAGAAGCACTTCTGTGTTTCGGTACTGCTTCCTGTGTGCCTGTCTAGTCTAATACTTAATGTTCTAGAGGTAAAAAAAGCTGAATTGGTTGTGTGAAACTCTCATGGCTTCTGTTTCTTGCATTTAAAAAGTTGATTTTATATGTTTTGTTTTGAAAGACCTGTAGGGGACCGGATGGAGAACTCCATGCCAACCTGCTGTGCCCCGTGGATGTGTTGGATGTGCCTGAGGGCACCCTACCTGATATGCAGAGCACTGAGCAAGCTATACAGTTGTTGGGAAAGATGAAAACATTGGCTAGTCCTTTCTTCCTGGCTGTGGGGTACCATAAGCCACACATCCCCTTCAGATACCCCAAGGTGAAGAGCTGGCTGAGGGCTGATCCAGCACAGCTGTGATAGCTGGGTCATTGTAAAGGTGGCCACATCTGGCCATCCCCAGTCACCAGGGCTGCCTGATGGCACTGGTGTACTCAGTGGTGGGATGCTGGGTTTCAGAGGTCAAGGCTCCTTCTTAAGGAGACTTAGGATAGTAATCTAGTTGGAAATGCTGTGTTTTCTCCTTCCTCCACTGGAGGGTTTTTTCCTTGGATACAGTGAGTCATGTAGGGGTGGATGGTGAAATCATCATGGAGAAGGGCGACAGAGCTGGCCACCCTAGCCCACAATAAGGGATGGTCCCTGGGACACCCCTCCAGGGGCTGTGCAACCCTAGTCAACTTAACTGCCTTTCCCCTGAGCTTTGAAACACAGGGCCCTGTGTGGCTTGTTTGAGCCTCAAATCCTGTGCTTACATGCATATTATTTAGAGTATTTAGTCACTTCTTTTGCAGAATATTTTTCAGTTTTCCCTATCATGTTTTCCCTGGGCCTAAGCAGCCCATCCTTTTGGTTTCACAAAGCAGGCCTGTTGTTTGCGATGGGAGTGGAGACCAGAGGCTGCTCTCTGATGCTGTGGTTGTCTGCCTTTGACTGGCCCAGGGCATCGGGCCTTCCTTGCAGGACCTGTCAGCCCCCTTGCCAGAGGGGGACTCACTTCTGTGTCCCATGCAGAAGGAGTTAGCCTACCTCTGGGCCTGCTCATGAGGTTTGACCTTGGCCCAGCTTTGGGGAACCTGACTCCTGGGAGTGAGTGTTCTCCCCTCTCCCAAAACTGCTGAGTGGCTCTCTAGGCCTGGACTGTCCACAGAAACCCCTGCTTTCCTGCCTCAAGTCTGAGATTTTGATCTGTGCAGGCAGAAAGTACCTGGGTGAGCAGCCTCGTCAAAGCCCTAGGCGGTGAGGCTTTCATGATCCTCTGCTTCCCTGCTGGCAGTGTGGCATAAATGTCAAACAACTCATTGCTGGGGGAATGACTCACATCCTGTGTGACTGCACTGGGGCTGTTCCTGGTGTCCCCCAGACTGTCCCCTTTGCTGTGTCTCCTATGCTTTCACTGTTATAATCATAACCTGTGAGCTCTCCCAGTGACTGTGAACATGAGAGTGGTTCGGGGAGCTGGCAACAACTCTCCACATGTTTTCTAGTTGGAGGGGAGGTGGTGACAGAAATAGGAGGGCATCGGTCCCTGTGAAGGAAGAGAACTGTCACTGATTGGTTTGCAGGAAACCAGTCAAGTGATTGCATTAGCACTGGTGTCTCGTGACAGTGACTTTCAGGCGGGGAGACACCTGTGTCAGTGCATCACAGGTGGAGAGAAGAGGCCCAGCCTGTGCCTTTGCCAGAATAGTGACAACCTGGTGGCTTTGTGTGCTCTTCCCCCAAGGAATTTCAGAAGCTATATCCCTTGGAGAACGTCAGCCTGGCTCCTGACCCCCAGGTCCCCGCTGGTCTTCCTCTGGTGGCTTACAACCCCTGGATGGACCTCAGGCAGCGGGAGGACGTCCAAGCCTTAAATCTCAGTGTGCCCTATGGCCCTATTCCTGCTGATTTTCAGGTACCAAGTTTCTATGTGTGAAGCATCCTGTGGAGCACAGGGGTCAGGGGTGGATGTGCTGGGTAGATTGACAAATCTCCCCTTCAGCATCCCTATTCCAAAGAAGGGGGTTGTCGGGAGACTTGGGAACTCACTGGCTGGGGCCCCAGGATGGAGATGAGCCCTGGGTGACCCTCACTAATGGGAGATGCTGTTGAATCCAGGTGACAGTCTGTCAGGTAGAGGGTGGTTGGTGACTCCTGTGCTAGCTGAAACTCTGGGTTTGCTGGTCCTGGTGAGTCTCCTCTTTGGGAAAGCTGTGGGAAAGCTGGCTTAGTGATGGGGCCTTGTTGCAGAGGGAGCGGGGCACACACATGGCCAGCGCTGTCTAGCTGCTGTGTCTGGGGTCCATTTGTCATGATGTGGGGATAGAGCAATTCAGGAGTTGGAATCCTTGTGCTGACTTGTCAGCCCCCCCTTCCCTGAAGTGCAAAGCGGATGTTGAGGACACACTTTCTGGAATATTCCATATGTGGCCCTGCCCTTCTGTTACCACATGAACATTCCAACGGGCCCTCTACATGGGAAGGCAGACAACAGTGTTTTCACACTGTCTTCCCGTTGGAATCGCCGGGTGTGCTTTGTGGGAAATGCAGGTTCTCGGACTCCACTCCCAGCTTCCAGCTCTCTGAGTCAAAGTGGGGCCAGGACACCGTGCAGCCCACACATCTTCATGGGGATTCTGATGCAGGCGGCCCAGGAAGACACTGAAA